>NC_136269.1:28403541-28416041 GCF_964187855.1 Myxine glutinosa
CAACATATGTCCACTCTTCTTCTGACCAATACTTCCACCACTTCTCCTGATCTCTCTGTCATTGTCCCTACATTCCATGTCCCAAACCTCAGAAACCGATCTCCACTTCGGGCTGTACCCTGCCCATATGTAGTTGTAATTGTCATGGTTCTCTTTTTGAGGCAATGTTTTTATGGCCGGATGCCCTTCCTGACGCCTTCCTATGGCCGGATGCCCTTCCTGACGCAGTGGAACACAACGGAAAAAAAAGCTGAAAAAATTACTAAATCTTAGCTTATTCCACACAGATATCCTAAAATTGCCCGGACAATATTGTTGGCACCTATTAGAAGTTGATAGAAATAATTAGATTTCAAGCAGGGGATTCTCCTTTACTTTGGAAATGAACTCACATGTGGTGAGTTGCAGGTGCCTGCAATATAAAAACCACTCATTCAACCAGTTTGAATAGAGAAAAGGAGTCATTCTGCTGTTTTGTGTCACTGTGTGTACCACAATGACCATGGAGAAAAGGAAAAAAACCAGATAATTGCCTGAGGAGGTCAGACACAAGATTGTTCTGGATATTATTCCTTCAATTGGACAATCTCAAGCATGGACAATCTCAAGGCTACAAGTCCATATCCAGAGACCTTGATGTTGCTGTGCTTACCGTACGCAATGCTATCAGGAAGTTTAAGGCCCATGGCACTGTAACCAACCTCCTGGACGTGGCCGCAGGAGAAAACTTGATAGAAGATTGCAGCGAAGGATTGTTCGAATGGTCTAGAAAGCATCTCAATCAATTGCCAAACAGATTCAAGCTGACCTTCAGACACAAGGTACAACAGTTTCAACTCACACCATCCGTCGCCAACTCAATGAAAGGGGGTTCTATGATTCTATGGAGACCCAGGAGGACCCCACTGCTGAGAGAGAGACATAAGAAAGCCCGACTGGAGTTTACCAAAACACACCTGAACAAGCCAAAATCCTTCTGGGAGAATGTCCTGTGGACAGATAAGACCAAATTAGAGCTTTTTGGTAAAGCACATAATCTCTGTTTACAGAAAACAAAATGAAGCCTTCAAAGAAAAGAACACCTTCCCTACAGTCAAACATGGAGGAGGTTCAGTGATGTTTTGGGGTTGCTGTGCTGCCTCGGGCACTGGGTGCATTGAATGTGTGCATGGCATCGGAAATCAGGAGATTACCAAGGCATTTTGGAGCGCAATGTTCAACCCAGTGTCAGAAAGCTGGGTCTCCGTCGAAGGTCATGGGTCTTGCAGCAGGACAATGACCCCAAACACACTTCAAAAAGCACCCAGGAATGGTTCAAGACAAAACGCTGGACTGTTCTGAAGTGGCCAGCAATGAGTCGAGATCTAAATCCCATTTAACACTTGTGGGGAGATCTGAAATCAGCAGTTGGGAGAAGGCACCCTTCAAATCTGGGAGAACTGGAGCAGGTTGCACAAGAAGAGTGGGTCAAATTGCCAGTAGAGAGGTGGAGGAAGCTCATTCATGGCTATAGGAAGTGCTTGACTGCAGTTATTTTGTCCAAAGGCTGTGTGTGCTACCAAATATTACGTCTTGGGTGTCAATAATTTTGTCAGTCATTTCTTTTTATTTTCTGATTTAAAAGGATATATTAAGTTCTGAATCAAAAACAAAGGTTCTGTAATATAAAGAGTGAAATAAAGAATTGTGGAGACCAAATACTTTTGTCAATTTCAACTTATTTTTCGAGAAAATTATGAGTTATTTGAAAAAAGTGCAAGGGTGCCAATATTTTTGGCCACGACTGTAATACACTGTATATAATATACATTTGTTTCGTACAACGTCGGTAATGTATTCCGAGAAAATGTGACATTATGGGAAACAAATTTTCTCTTGTAAATGAATGTAAATAACATTTTAAATGAAAAATGCGAGAATTTTTTTCAGCGATTCTCCCCCATTGAGGGATGGGACCAAAAACTGCATATAGCACGATATCAAAAAATTGCGGATGAGTCATGCCAAAACCAGGTGGGTGGGTTGGGTAGGTTACAAGAACAAGCCGATGACATTTTGGATATCCGGATCCATAACCGGCCCATCAGTGTGATGCAAAACGTAAAGTGTTCAGCCCAGCGGAGGTATGCACTCGACTGAGTGCCGTCCTAGTTTGTTTGTGGCTTTGACTTCTTTGCACACTGAAGCGCTGGACGAATTGAGTTGAAAACTGCTGGTTGTATTCAGAATGTGCATGAGAGGGTTTCCAGCAGTAGAAAAAAATAATAATCTAGGGGTTCAGGATGGGGGAAGGACCCCCCCCCCCCATCCATAAATGGAAATGTACTGTAAATGTGTATCATATATGGCCACTCCCATGAGGAGGGTGTAGTACAAGTTATCCTAGCGCATGCCAATTTGTGAAGTATATATATTTTTAATGAAAGCCACATAGATCATAGAAGTGGGGGGGGGGGGGGGGGGGGGGGAGTATCCTGTCCAAAAGGATGGGTTCTTCACCAGTAGAAAAAGCTTATCCTTTTTCAGCACAAAATTCAAGCGATTGCACTTTTTGCAAAATGGCTAAAAGGATGGCATGCCAGATGGTGGATCCTGATAGCATGTAAAAATAAAAGAGCATTTTGTCCTTTTTGGACAGTTTTCATAGTTAAACTGCTGTTGTGTTTGTACTTGATGTCGTTTTCGGATCACATTTCTCATTTGGCTTCATATTGCAAAGCTTCCTCAAAGTGCCTGTGATGGCAATTGATGCAGCATTTTGCCTTTAAGCTTAACAGGATGTCCACGACTTGTTCTTTCATATATATATATATATATATATATATATATATATATATATATATATATATATATATATATATATCCGGCATGCTTTGGGGACTTGCATTCCTGTGAGCCTGTGAAGTCCGCAGGGCCTGCCTCAAATAAATGGGCCGATGACTGCTTGGCAGAGGCACCAAAGCGATTGCCTTTCTCTCGGCATTATGCAGCTCAGCCATTCCGGCACTGCAAAGGCTTTCGCTCGTTATCGCTTTCATTTTGTTCTTGCTGCCCCGAACGTTCTTTGGCCGGCTCACGTCGTTAACATTCAATTGTGTGATTGAGCCGAGCACTGTTTCGCGACATTCTCCTCCGTGGCATTCGAGGTAGTCTCTCCTCCATTGCATGGTTGCTCTCCTTTACCACAGCGTAATAAGCAACCTGTTACTGGATGAACATCAGCCATGAAAGGCTGATGTTTTGCTGTTTAAAAATAATAATAATAATAATTTTGAATGTTACTCGATGTAATGCTGTTGTTGTGATTGCCATTGTTGCTCCTGCTTGGATTTTTGATGAAGCTTTTTGGAGACTTTTCGGCCAAAGGTAAGTCAAACATCTCAGCAGGTTTGTGATTAGTGCAATGCAGAGGTGGATGAAGAGGAGACTCACGCGGGATGAAAGAAGCTTGTGGAGGATGTCCGTATGGAGGATAAAAGGAACTTGCCATTAAACTCTTTCGTACGGACGTTTTGTTCTAATCCGACATGTACATACACTCGCGACAAACCTGGCCAGGCTTGACGTTCATCGTTCTGAGGGTGCCGGACTGATGGTCGACGTTTCACTGATTGGACTGTGAATAACATTGCATAGAAAGGCACAATCAGCTCATGAGGCCCTTTTTACGGTTCACTCGGTTTACGCTGTTAATTAACTAAAAGCATCTTTTTGTCTTTTGACTAATTGGCTTTTAATTTACGGAACATAAATGCTTGAGAATATTTTTTATTCTTTATAGAAATATGTTTTTAAAATCACCTTTAGCGTTCTGTGGATTGTTATCGGCATATAATGAAGCTGCTATATGACTTAACATACAGCAGCTTCAAGATATCTCAAAAAGTTGTGGACGGATTCAGACGAAATTTAGCGGAGAGGTCGTGTATGTCACAAGGACGAAATGATTAGATTTTGGTGAAGATTCGGATTCGGCCAGTAGAATTTAAAAAGTGATTCTTCACCATTGAGTGATAGGGCTAAAACCGACATATAGCAGGATATCTCAAAAAAATATGGACGGATTTCGCCGAAACTTGGTGGAGAGGTTGGGTGTGGGACAAGGACGATTCGATTCGATTTTGGTGAAGATCTGAATATGGATTTGGATACGCTAATTATTTAATTTTTAAGTGATTCTTCACCATTGAGAGATCGGGCGAAAAGTGATATAGAACATGATATTTTAAAAAGTTATGGACAAGTTATGTACAGTCACGTGAAAAAGTAAGTACACCCCATGTAAACTTTTGACTTTTTCAACATATTTCAACATACAGCTATTTGATCTTCATTTCAACAATATTGATAGATAAAGGTGATGTAATATAGCAAATATCATGAAACATTTACATTTTGTAGTCAATTGTATAATTTAAATAAACATAAATGGAAATTTTGCATGTGGAAAAAGTAAGTACACCCCTACATTTATCACTTCTTCAAATACCTAAAATTAGAATCAGGTACACCAGCTCATGTGCAAATGATTAGAACATCGTTAGAGAGGATCTTGGAGGAACCTGTCTTATTTAAACCTCAGACATTTGGTTTGGTTTGCTCTTTGTTGTTGAAATGTGCGGCGTCATGATGCCTAGATCAAAATAGCTCTCCGAGGCCTTCAGCAAGAAGGTTAAAGATGCCTACGAGTCTGGGGAGGGATTTAAAAAGATCTCCAAACAATTTGAAATCAATCATTCAACTGTCCGGAAGATCATCTACAAGTGGAGAAGATTCCAAACAACAGCCAACTTGTTCAGGGCAGGCCGCCCCAGCAAGTTCAGCCCGAGAACAGACCGCAAGATGCTGAAAGAAGTCTCCAAGAACCCCAAAATGTCATCACGGGACCTACAGGTAGCTCTTGCCACTGTTGATGTCAAAGTGCACGAGTCTACCATTAGAAAGAGGCTGCACAAATTTCATCTACATGGGAGGTGTGCCAGGAGGAAACTTTGCTGTCCAGAAAGAACATCAGGGCAAGACTAAAGTTTGCCAATGAACACCTAGGCAAAGACCAGCACTTCTGGAACAATGTGCTCTGGACAGAAGAGTCAAAGGTAGAGCTATTTGGCCACAGTACCAGAAGACATGTTTTGCGAAAACCAAAGACATCATTTGACCACAAGAACCTGATACCAGCTGTAAAGCATGGTGGTGGAATTATTATGGTTTTAGGCAGCTTTGTGCATCAGGGCCTGGGCAGCTCACCATCGTAGAATCCACTATGAATTCTTCGTTGTACCAGAGGGTGCTTGAGGATAATGTGAGGCCGTCTGTCGGAGTGTTGAAGCTCAACCGAAGGTGGACCTTGCAACATGACAATGACCCGAAACATACCAATAAATCCATCAAGGAATAGCTGAAAAGAAAGAAATGGAGGGTTCTGGAATGGCCAAGTCAAAGCCCGGATCTAAATCCCATCGAGATGTTGGGGGATTTGAAACGAGCTGTGCATGCAAGAAACCCCTCAAACCTCGCACAGCTGAAAGAATTCTGCATGGAGGAGTGAGCAAAAATTTCTCCCAGTTGATGTCAGAGACTGATAGACAGTTATAAGAAATGCCTACTTGAGGTTGTTTCTGCCAAAGGGGGCAATACCACCTATTAGAACCAAAGGGGGCAATACCACCTATTAGACTGTATCTATCTTTCGGTGTCTGTACCTATAGCGTATCTTTTTGGAAAATTTTCGGTGCTAATTTTTCGTACATGTATACACAATCGTCGGTTAATGCGTATCGAGTATTCTGCGGCCTAGTACTCGTAGGCTTTGGCTACCGTACCGTCTCCGACCTTGTGGTTTTGTTTTTCTCTCAGCGATTCGTCGAATGTGCTGAAATTATTTTCGTTCTCTGTTTCGTCCCAGTCGTTCACCCCATACCTCCTTGTTTAATATCTCTATTCACAAAAAAAAAAAAAAAACCCAAAAAAATATTTCCTTCCCAGGTCTTATTCGTTTATTTGTTGTTCTTTTTGTTCGTTCGTTCTTCGTTTGCGATCACGTGGTTAGAAATGTGTAATCTCTCCCCTGAACAACTATTTTCTCTCATATATTATAACACCCTTTTCTTCTTTTCCTACAAAAGGATGCTTTCGTCTTGCTCACCAAATCTATTCATTCCAAAAAATATATATTATACCATCTCTTACAGTTCCTCCTTTCCACATTCCCTAAACTATCCAGAACTCCACCCCTCCTCCAGTGTCCTCAAACGTATTTTTGACTCGAAGGTCTCAAACTCATTTTGCAAAAAATGTTCGTTTCCCATGAATCGTACACTTTTCAAAATCCAATCTCACCCCACCCCTCCAAATCCTCCCCATCACCCATCCCTTTCAAATCTCCCCCCTTGCCCCTTCCCTCCCCTCCCTCCTAAACTCCCCCCACACCCCTCCCCTCCGAGACTCTCCCTCGCTCCTCCCCTCCTAGACTCCCCTCTCACCCCTCCTCCTCAAAGCATCCTCCCTGCTTCTTCCCCCTTCCAACTTTCACCTTCATCTCCCCCAACCTTCTGCCTCGCTCTTCCCCCTCCTCAAATAACACCTCACTGTGCCTCACCCAATCTCCATCAAACCTTTTGTCCGCCCCATTCTTCCCTTTCTCCAAGCTATTCTGAAATCTCTGAAATCTCTGACACACCTTCAACAGCTCTCCCTACCTCTTCCTCCTCTTCCACATCTTACCCTACCCCTCCCCCCCCCTGTTCTGGACCCGATGCTCCCCCTTCCTCTTCATTAACGGTATGGACCTCAAACATCCGGGGCCTTTGCTCAAACTTGACTGACCTCTCCATACAGGTTGCTTCTGACAAACCAGATGTTGCTTAACAGAAACTTTCTTCCTTCATGATGTCTCTGATGCCTTGGTATCTCTCCCAGGTTACTCCCTCCTCCGGTATGATAGACCTGAGCCTCGTCCTGGAGGTGGGGTTGCTATCTTTATATAAAACTCTCTTCCTCACTCGCCCTCCACTGCCCTCTCTCCACCTCACCCCCAGGAATACCTTTGGCTACAGCTTCCCCTTCGCTCCCACCTTTTGTTCATATATGTGTTGTACCGTCCACCAAACAGCGATGACTCCATCTACATCTCACTGTCTGATAATATGGACCAACTTCTATCTACCCATCCCAACTCTCTCTTCCTCATATGTGGTGATTTCAATTGTCACCATGCCAGTTGGCTGGGTGTGGGTACCTCTCTCACCAGCCGTGGCTCTTCAGCAAAGGACTTCTGCGACTCACTGGGACTGACACAATCTGTCAATTTCCCGACCCGGATCTCAGTCAACGGAGCATCTTCTCTTCTGGATTTGGTTATGACAAACTTCCCTGAAAATGTCTGCTGCTCTTCTTCTGCTCCAATCGGCTCATCTGATCATGTGCTTGTCAAAGTGGACATCTCTCTGACCATTCTCAGAGAGCCTCCTCAGCGTCGACGAGTCTGGCATTTCACTCAGGCCAACTGGCACGGTCTTCAAGCAGCCATCAATCATCTGGACTGGTCTCCCATCTCTACCGCCTCTGACATCAACTCATCCTGGGAATTCTTTCAAAGTAAATTGCTCTCTCTCATGCACAGATTTATCCCATCTCGTCTTCAGTTGTCATACCCTTCCTCCCGTCCATGGTACACGGAATCTTGTGGTGAGGCTGCTGCCCTGAAACAACTTGCTTTCGTCTCCTGGAAAGCAAATCCAACGGAAGGAAATCTCATTTCCTTTCACAAAGCCCGAAACAAGTGTGTGTCCACCCTCAGGAGAGCCAGGAAACAATATCCCACCGTTCTCAAGACCGAACTCTCTTATCTGTCTCCCTCTTCCAAATCCTGGTGGCGTCTGGTCAAATCTGTTTCTGGTGTTTGTTCCCCCTCCATCCCCTCCCTCACCTCAAACGGCTTAACGGCCGACTCCGCACGTGAAAAAGCTGAATGCCTCAACTCTGTGTTTGCCTCTAAATCTTGTGTCCCAAACCCATCCCTCTCTGTACCCACCGTACCCAGTCGTACCCAGCTGCTCCTGGACTCTGTTTCCTTTCCTCCTGACAAGGTGGAAAAGTTTCTGTCAACCCTCGACTCTGATTCTGCAACTGGACCTGACGGCTTCAGCCCACGGGTCCTAAAATCCTGTTCTTCCGCTCTTTCACTCCCTCTCTCTGTTCTCTTCACCCTCTCTTTTGCTCAAGGTCATCTGCCATCTGCTTGGAAATCAGCCAACATCACCGCTTTGCACAAAAAAGGTGCAAAAACAGATCCCAGCAACTACAGACCAATCAGCCTTCTCCCAATTATCAGCAAAGTCATGGAATCCATCATTGCTTCAGATATGAAATCTTTCCTGTTCTCCAATGGCTTGATCTCTGATCATCAATTTGGTTTCAGACCTGCTCACTCTACTCTGGACATGCTGCTTCTGCTTTCTCAACAATGGATGGAGGTCCTCAACGCCAAACAGGAAATTAGAGCTGTCTCCCTTGACATTTCACGTGCCTTCGATACGGTCTGGCACCCTGCTCTGCTCACCAAACTCTCCTCCTTTGGTATCCATGGAAATCTCCACGCATGGCTGGCGGACTTCCTCTCTGGTCGTAGTCAACGTGTGGCCCTGAATGGGTTTCTCTCATCTCCTCTTCTTGTTCAGGCTGGAGTTCCCCAAGGTAGTGTTCTGGGCCCTGTGCTTTTTCTGGTCTTCATCAATGATCTCTCTGACTCTCTTGAAAATCCTCTCTATCTCTTTGCTGACGACTCTACTCTCTGTTGCTCCATTCCTCATCCCTCAGATCGGCAGTCTGCAGCCTCCTCACTCTCTGCAGACCTGGACAAAATCACAGACTGGGCAAACAAATGGAACATGTCTTTCAATCCTGATAAATCTCACACTCTTACGATGTCTCTCCGAAAAGACCGACTGGAAAACCCTCCCATCCACTTTCTGAATAATCCTCTCCAAGAAGTTCTGTCACTCAAGCTTTTGGGTCTCACTATTTGCCATGATCTTTCCTGGGAAAACCACATTTCAAATCTGGCCTCCAAAGCCAGTCGCCGACTGGGCATCCTCCGTCGTGCGAAGTCCTTCCTTGGCACACCTGAGCTCCTCACCACATACAAGGCTTTCATCCGCAGCTCTATGGAATACTGCTCTCCCCTCTGGTCTGGTGCTCCTGCCTCACACCTAGCCCGTCTTCACGCCGTTGAAACCAAAGCGTTCAGAATCATTGGAATCTCCCGCGATGAAGCTAACTCCAAGGGCCTTTCACTCACTCACCGCAGGCAGGTTGGTGGTCTTTCCGTCTTCTACCGACTCCTCTCTGGCCTTGCCCCCCCAGCCCTCTCTGGGCTCTGTCCCCCAAATATTCCTACAGGTCGCACAAGATCTGCCTGCAACCCTCTTATGGTTAAACTGCCAAAATCAAGACTTTCTGCTCACCTTCACTCCTTCATTCCTCTTTTCTCCCGCCTCTGGAACAAACTCCCTCACTCTCTTCAATCCCACTGCACCCTCCAGGTCTTTAAAACAGCTGTTCACCACCATCTCTTATCCTCCCCCATCCAAAACCTTGATCTTTTCTACCCCCGCTAATTTCGGTCCCCTTGTGTTTTATACCTCTCCCCCCCCCCCGCCCTCCCCCTCCCACGCCTCCTGCCCCCAAGCCCTCTCCCTCCCACACTTCTCCCTGCTCTCAAATGTTGTGGTTGTGTGCTTCCCCTTCTCTCCCCATCTTGTCTTCCGCTCCCTCTTTTTGTGTGTTTTGTTTGTCTGGTTGATTTGTTTGTGAAATAAATGTTAGCTCTTTCACGAGCCTCAATTCACTATTTAAAAAAAAAAGAAAAAAAAAAGGTGTGCTTACTTTTTCCACATGCGAAATTTGCATTTGTTTATTTAAATTATACAATGGACTACAAAATGTAAATGTTTCATGATATTTGTTATATTATATCACCTTTATCTACCAATATTGTTGAAATGAAGATCAAATAGCTGTATGTTGAAATATGTTGAAAAAGTCAAAACTTTACGTGGGGTGTACTTACTTTTTCACGTGACTGTATAAACTAGGTGGATGAGTTGGTTAGGTGACAAGAACAAGCCGATTCGCTTTTGGGTCAGATCTGAATCCAGATCCGGCCTATCAGTGGGATACAAAACATAAACTGTTCAGCTTGGTGTCGGTATGCGCGCTACCAGAGTGCCGTTCTAGTTCTATTTTTGTTTGTGTTGACACACCTGTAGAATTATTTATTATTTTCCACTTTATTTGGACTGAAGTCTTTGTATAGATTCCCATTTGTATAACTTTTAGCTCTTATACTAGCCTCGATGAGCTCTTATACAAGCCTCTATACAAAATACAACACAATGTTTGTTGTTTATGTACGTGACTTGTATCGATAATACTAATATGTAAGTGACTACTGATTCATGACATATGCTGCAAGGCACAGCATAATGAAAGTGAGCATTATGCAACTTAAAGCACCGATAAATCATGCGGAGCACCAAACTTGCAAAATCCGCCACCACCCCCCCCCCCCCCCCCAAGAAAAAAAAATTCCATTGATACAGCAAATTGTCCATTTCATCAAGATTAAAATTGACAATCTTGATCAAATCTCAGGTCAATAGGAAGAAAAGTTACGATTTTTCAGATGAAAAATTATGATTTTGGAAGGTTGACCTTGAGTTGACCTTTGACCTTTTGACCTCACAAATAGTTAGTTTCCCTATTTAGTGACTCAATGTGCAAATGCTGTTCAATTTTCAAGTCAATCGGATGAAAATTGAGGATTTTTGAAACTTGGCCTATGTTGACCTTTTGGCCTATGTTAACCTCAAAAATACTTGGTGGTTGAATTCAGTGAGCAGATATGCAAGTCCTCTTTAAATTTCAAGTCAATTGGATGAAAATTGAGGATTTTAGAAATTTGGCCCATGTTGACCTTTTGGCCTATGTTGACCTCAAATCGGATGAAAATTGAGGATTTTAGAAATTCAGCAAAGTTGGTGACCTTTGGCCTATGTTGACCTTTTGACCCCCAAAACAATAGGCTTCTTGGTTTTGACCAACTCTGCCGTTTGGTGAAGTTTTATGAAGATCGGTTGAAAATTGTGACCTGTAGGCCGGTGACAAACAAACAGACAAACAGATGAAAAATCGGTCAGAGACCGTTGACTTGCCGGAATATACTTTTTTATTGGCCATTTTGGACAAATCTGGCGGCTGAACCACGTGGTAGATGACGTCATCATTGTTTGCTTTCTAAACTAATTTATTCCGAGATTATGCTCAAGAAATTTCATCTTGATCGGATGAAGTTTTGTACTCGTCGAATTATGACGTCATCATTAACATATTTTATTCCCCACAGAGAGTTATTTACAATGAGCCATGTCTCAATTTTTTCTATTCAGCACTTTTGGAGATAAAGAGGTGCAACCTTTTTCCGTTTTTCCAAGATGGCAGTTGAACCACGTGACCGATGACGTCATCATTTTTTTTTCTCCACCAGTTTATGCCGACTTGGCGCTCAAGAAATTGCATGTCGATCGGATGAAGTTTTGTACTTGTCGAATTATGATGTCATAATGGAGGCACCTATGACATCATCATTAACATATTTTATTCCCCACAGAGTTATTTACAATGAGCCATGTCTCAATTTTTTCTATTCAGCACTTTTGGAGATAAAGAGGTGCAAAGTTTTTCCAAGATGGCGGCCGAACCACGTGACCGATGACGTCATCGTTATTTTTTTCCTCCACCAGTTTATGCCGTCATGGTGCTCAAGAAATTGCATCTTGATTGGATGAAGTTTTGTACTTGTCGAATTATCAAATTATGACGTCGTAATGGAGGCCTTGGGCCGGGAGAGTTAAAAATTGGGCACAGTCTATTCCAGGGCAAGACAAATATGTGTATAAAGTTTGGCGATTCTATGTGCAACGGTGTAGACGTAGTGCTTTGCACAGTCAGACACACAGACAGACACACAGACACACAGACAGACAGACAGACAGACAGCTAAACAGACAGACAAACCAACCGATCAATATACTTGCCAGAATCTTTTCCGGCAAGTAACAAACAGACAGACAGACAGAACCACAAACGCAACCGACCAATATACTTGAAAAATCTTCGATTTTGCAAGTAATAAGGTACAACCTTGAAGCTCGTGGAAGAACCAGATGACAAAGGACGGAGGGTGGGTGTGAGAGGAGAGATCACACTACCAGTGGGAACAGGCTTAGACAGGATGAAGTAACAAACCATATTTGACAGAAAGTGCTTGCAGGTACAGAAAATGCTGGAGGTTGTGGAAATGGGGGGAGAGACAGGGTGGCGAGAGGGGTGAGGGAAGGGGGGTTGCACAGCAACAGGCATAGAAAACTTAAGTTATTGGCTTTTGGATAATATAGCATGGTGGAGTTCATGAAGACAACTTTTGCTAATCTGGACATGAC
>NC_136269.1:28421041-28471041 GCF_964187855.1 Myxine glutinosa
AGTATAATATTTAAGTGATTTTTCACCATCGAGTGATATGGCCAACCAGGTGGAGGTATGCTCTCGACTGAGTGCCGTTCTAGTTTACTATGGCTTGGTGACAATTCGAAACATGGTTGTGATTTCCTTGTGAGCGCACATCTCATGATGTTGGTTTATCCACCACATAGTGTTGATTTGCCTGTTTCTTTTCTACTGCTGATTTGAGTAATGGTGGTAGGCCATGTCTATCTGTGTTTGTATCTTGGCCTGTAGGAAAAGGCGGCCAAATGGAAGAATCCGGACGGCCAGATGGACGGCCTAACTACCAATGGTATCCTGGTCATGCACCCAAGAGGAGGCTTCACCGAGGAATCCTGGCCCGGTGTGTGGCGCGAGATCTCTGTGTGTGGGAATGTGTACACGCTCCGGGAGACGCGCTCGGCCCAGCAGCGTGGAAAACTGGTGGGTACCTGGACCAAATGCCTGCACTGGCTGCTTCATTATTTGCACAAAGTTATGTTGTTATTTTTTTGTGCCGATTCGCACCATTTTACTGTGCTTAGACTGACAAGGTAGCTCGGAGGTACTCACCTTACAGATGTTTCCTTGGTTTGATTCCTGCAGGTTTGACTATCAATTGTCATTCTAGTGCTTTGAGAGCACGTTGTTACATCAATGAGTACACCTTCCTTCGAAGGGGGTTCTCACCTGCCACCCGTCGAATGCATTTACTTGTCGACGTTAAATGCTCACCTTCACTCCTTCATTCCTCTTTTCTCCCGCCTCTGGAACAAACTCCCTCACTCCCTTCAATCCCACTCCTCCCTCCAGGTCTTTAAAACAGCTGTTCACCACCATCTCTTATCTTCCCCCATCCAAAACCTTGATCTTTTCTACCCCCGCTAATTCACCCCAGATACACATTTTTGAAATACCGACTACTTTCCTGGAAGTCCTTGCAGTGTCCATGTGTTTTATACCTCTCCCAGCCCCCCCCCTCCCCCTACCCATGCCTCCTCCCCCCAAGCCCTCTCCCTTCCACAGATCTCCCGATGCTCCTGTTATCCACTGTTGTACTTGTGTGCTTCCCCCTCTCTCCCCATCTTGTCTCCCGCTCCCTTTATTTCGTCTTATGTTTCCGTTTGTTTGTTTTGTCATTCATGTTGCCTCTTACACGAGCCTCGATCTTGTATACCAAAAAACCCCAAAAAAACCCTCTCCCTTCGGCAAGAATGTCAATGGGCAAGCAACCATCCAGGTGAGGATACATGACGAAGGTGAGGGAGGTGTTGAACGATCCTAGATACTTGAGAAATCCAGCATGATCGGAACACGCCCACCATGATTCCCATGGTCCAGGAGCACGTGGATAGGCTTTGCCGGCGGAAGCAATCATTTCTCCAAAGCCTTGTTAAGAGATCCACACACCAGTTTCCGGGTGCCAAACCCAAGTTAACTACTGGACATATTTTTCCTGTGCATTTTGTGTGATTTAAATAGGGAATTGTAGTCAAACTTGAGCACAAGGCCCAGCAACCGGCCAGCCTGAATGGCTCCAGCAGCCCAAGGCCGCAGGTGGACTGGAATATGGTGCCCGGTGGCCGATTCAGCATCGCATGAAGGCGTCAGGTCAAGTACTCCTCCTCAACCTCAAAGCTCTCTTCTCCAACCCTTTCTTTTTTTTCTTCCTCCACTTTTTCTTCCACCGTGGATAACTGATGGAGCCGGCCACAAATTGGGCTCACCGCCTTTGTGGGCAATCATGAGCCTACCTGCCCCCAGATCCCTCATGACGGCCCCCACAAACCTAACATTAATCACACTTTTTATTTGGATTTCCAATGCATTTCATGAGTGTAATTAAATTTAAAGTTGTTCTTCACATCTTCTTCTTCTTTTCTGTATCCTTTATATCCTGTACATTTTTACAAGGAAAGATAAGCACAGGATATTTGACTGATCACACACATGATCGATAATCCACACCTGTCTATCCCATGTCTTCTCTATACTACTCTCATTCTTCCCATTCATTTAATCCAACGTAATGTGTACATACCTTAACATGCACATTACTTTCACATGTACATACCTTAACATGTACATTACCTTAACATGTACCATACTTTAACATGAACATATCTAAACATGTACATACCTTAACATGGACATACCTTAACATGGACATTACTTTCACATGTACATACCTTAACATGTACATTACCTTAACATGTACCATACTTTAACATGAACATATCTAAACATGTGCATACCTTAACATGGACATACCTTAACATGCACATTACTTTCACATCTACATACCTTAACATGTACATTACCTTAACATGTACCATACCTTAACATATCTAAACATGTACATACCTTAACATGTACATGCCTTAACATGTACATGCCTTAACATGTACATTACCTTAACATGTACATCACCTTAACATGTACCATACTTTAACAAGAACATATCATAACATGTACATTACCTTACCATGCACATCTCACTATAATTCACCAAATGTCCGTCTGTCTGTTCGAAGGTACCGTAAAAACTGCTGAACCGATCGCAAAGATATTTTGGGTGGATAATCCTGGGATCCCCAGGAGTAAAATAGGCTATTTAGTTTTCCCAATTTCAGCTTTCGTCTCCAGCATTCTCAGGTTTGGAGTCCCGCATAACATTCGCGTTCCCATAACGTTCATTGTGACGATGTATGTGTTCACGGTAGTGTTTGACGTGACGGTGTGAACGTAATTTCATAATGTTTTTCGGTTCGTAATCCTTTAATGAACGTTTAATGTTTAATGAACGTTTAATGCCCTTCGATGTCCGGGGCCGCACACGCGCTACACTGGACGGGCCAGCGTGTAGCTTGCCCTTCGCCGTCAGTCTCGGGTAAACCGCTGAGCCCCATCCGTGATGGGGACTGGGGCTTGAGACAGTGTCCCACGAACGAGGAATTGCCAGTAAGCGCGAGTCATCGGCTCGCGTTGATTCAGTCCTTGCCCTTTGTACACACCGCCCGTCGCCACACAAACATCACAATGAAACACAATCACAGTTCACATATTCGTGCAATTCGAATAAATACGAATAAATAAATTCGAATTCGAATATTTTCGTCACAATGAAAACATCGTCACAAACGGGTACTGACGGGTATTGAAATTAAACGGGTATTGAAATTCTAAAGATACTGTTTTGATTTTGATGATTTACGTGTGATATGATTTGACGGATGTTTATATGAATCGTTTAAAATATAAAATTTCTGCCTTCAATTTCTGATATTTTACCTTTTCATTTCGGCTTCCCAATTGAAGCCCCGCCCGGAGGGCGGGTACCGTTGCTAGTTACTTTAACACAGGGATTTAGCCACTGTGCCATCACCCAAAGTCCTATTGTTTTGCGATGCAGTACTGTGGTATATTTCATGTCCACAACCTACATGCAGATCGGACATGACCTGTATGTTCCCATTTGGGATTGAGCACCCGATTCTGGAAATGCATCAGAATGAGCATCTTCTTTAGTCAGGTTTGATCCCATCAATGATATCCTGGTCATGTGAATGATCAAACCCAGACAATTTTAATTACTTAACGAATCCTGCCACCCTCTATTTCTCCTTTACTACTTTTTTTATCCTTTTGGAAAGTGCTGCATAGAAAAAATTGAGACATGGCTCATTGTAAATAACTCCCCATGGGGAATAACATATGTTAATGATGATGTCATAGGTGCCTCCATTATGACGTCATAATTCGACAAGTACAAAACTTCATCCGAGCAAGATGAAATTTGATGAGCGTCATCTAGGGACAAATTGGTGGAGAAAAAAAAAATGTCACATCTTTACTTTCACCCTCCTCCTACTCATAAAAACAAACTGGCATTCCCACATGGAAACAGCAGAATATTAATGCTTTGCGCTTCCCTATCATGCTATCACCAACTTCACAGAAATCCATCACGGTCACCTGTCCAACTCACAATTTGAAGTCGGAAAGAAAATAGTCGGGCATAATGGCAAGGACCAGCTTAACCTCCACGGTAAAAGTGCTGCTTGAGAGAACGCCACATAGTTATTTGGGCAGTGTATAAACAACAGAACACTGACTCGATCACTGAGGCTTATCTTCACAAGGCCCGTGGCCCTATCGCTTCAAATTCCTGTTAAAAGCCGCTTTGGTCATTTTATACTGAAGGTCTAACTTATAAGGAGGGCAGGGCGATTGTTAATAGGACAGCTCCGAAGATGTCTGACTCGTCATCACAGTAGCACCAACATGGCGGCCTTACGATATAACTTGTGGGTGGAGTCAGGTGAACTGTCCAACCAATGGGTGGAAGGAACCCAGATGCAAGCACAGACGGAAGCACACACACAGCTCCTTTTATAGTACAGTCAGACCTCAACGTTTGTGGATTCCACATATTCGCGGTTCATAACATGTGACCTGCTTCTACATTGGTTCCTTGTGTAGTCGGGGTAAAAAAAAATATATATACCGTGAAATGGGGTGAATAGGGACAGTAAGGTGAATAGGGACACAAACTGAAAAAAAGTTCGGAAACTTTTTTCACTGAAAATTGATAACCATACTGATTTGTTGATATTTGGGTTGAAAGTGTTCTCTTGTTTATTTAAAAAGCAACTTATAGTCCCTATTAACCCCATACATGGGTTAAATAGGAATAAATAGGATTTTTATGGCTGTCCCTATTCACCCCGTTTTACGGGTGAATAGGGACAGTCACTAATACAAAAAAATAATCAAGAAACAATCCTGAGTTTCCAACTTATTGCTAAATTGATAGCTCAGATGGATGCACATAATATGCACCCATAATATAAACCACGGTGCCAATGAAAAAAATATGGGATAAAAAGTTTCTCCAAACTGTCCCTATTTCTTGATTATTATTATTTTTGTATTAGTGACTGTCTCTATTCACCCGTAAAACGGGGTGAATAGGGACAGCCATAAAAATCCTATTTATTCCTATTTAACCCATATATGGGGTTAATAGGGACTATAAGTTGCTTTTAAAATAAACAAGAGAACACTTTCAACCCAAATATCAACAAATCGGTATGGTTATCAATTTTCAGCGAAAAAAGTTTCCGAACTTTTTTCAGTTTGTGTCCCTATTCACCTGGCTGTCCCTATTCACCCCATTTCACGGTACAGCAATACCCCGGCCTACGTCATTAATTGGTTCCATAAGCCGTGACGGAACTCGGTTTTTGACGTAAACCGGGCGTAATGCCTTTAAAATGCCTTAAAATGAAGACAAACACTGTAAAGCTGACGGCGCTTTTTCAGTGACGTATGCGAGAATACGTTCCCTATCATGAATGACGCTCGATACCGTCGACCGTGGCAGCCCTAAGGCATGCACTATCACCGATACTTTTTCACCTTTTTCATACCTTTTAATCAGATTTAACTTATCTTCCATCGTAACCACATTACGCTTGGAAACACCAGCACTATCCTTCTTAGGACCCATGGCTAACACAGACACAGTAAAGGAATAATCACAAAAATAACAGCGAAAGGCAAAGCAAGCACGTGACCGCAGCACAGGACAAAATGCATATGGCGTCGCCTTTGTTTTGAATAAGAACCAGCAGCTACGCGTACGTATACTGTACGTACATTTTTTATATTTTAATGTGCTTTTTATTGTATTTTAAATTGTTTTTTAGCTTCTTTTATTGTTAATTTTTATGTACTATTTTATTTATTTTAAATATATTTTTAAGGAAAAATTAATTTTTTTCACGTCCTCCTATTATGATGTAGGAGTGACGTAAAGTCGCACATAATGACGTTCGCTGAACTGAAATTTACTGTCGAAGAGTGGCGTAAAGTCGGATTTGACATAAGTCGAAATGGCGTAAAACGGGGTATTGCTGTATATATATATTTTTTACACATCAGGACTGGTCTCATATATCCACCACCCCGCTGATATTAATTCAGCTTGGGAATTCTTCTCCAGAAACCTGCTCTCTCTTCTGCACATATTCATCCCATCTCTTCAATTATCTTACCCATCCTCCTGCTCTTGGTAAACTGAATCATGTGATGAAGCCGTTGCTTTAAAACAACTTGCATTCTGCTGCTGGAAGACAAATACACCTACCTGAAGCCAACCTCATATCATTCCACAAGGCTGGCAACAAGTGTGTCTACTGTTTTGAGAGCCAGAAAAACAACATCTGTCCAATCTCAAGAATGAGCTTTCAAACTTGTCTCCCTCCTCTAAAACCTGGTGGTGCCTTCTCAAGGTTGTGCTTTGTCAAGACTTGCACCATCTGCCCTATTGGTGCTTTGGCCCCTCAGGTATCTGCAGGATGCATGCGGTCCCCCAGCAACCCCCTCAGTGAAAATGCCTAAATCCAGAACCACTGCTCACCTTCACTCATATATTCTTCTTTTTTTCCTGCCCGTGGACCATGTTCCATACTCTCTTCAATCTCATTATTCCCTCCAGGTCTTCAAGACAGCTGTTCACCACCATATCAAGTCATCCCCCATCCAAAATCATGATAACACCTGTTAAACCACCCCCACCCCTCCCAAGCATTTTGCTTATGCATCCATCTCGTGCACCCTTTGCATTCTCCCGTTTCCCTCATTGTTACCTGCATCCCTTGTTTGTCTGTCTCCGTCTAGTTTCTCCCTCTACCCTGCTGTTGGCGTTTCCCCTTTCTCCTACTGTTCCCTTTATGTTGTGTCCTGATTTGTTCTCTGTCATAGTTCCTGCACGAGCCTAGACCAATGAAAAAAAAAAACGTTTTACCTCCATTCAAACAATGCCCCCACGTTTGCAGATTCAACGTTCTCGGCATTTTCCAGGAACGTATCCCCCGCGAATGTCGAATGTCAGCTTCCGACTGTATAGATAATGTTGGAACACTGTTACATTATATGCTTTATCTTTCACTGTTTTTACTAACTAGCAAAGGTACCCGGCAATGCAGAGTCGCTTTGCTGATGGGAATATTGAGAGACGATGGGGGAGAAAGAGATGAGGGCAGAGGAGGAGGAGGAGGAGGAGGAGGAGGAGGGAGAGAGGAAGGCAGAGGGGACATGGGTGGGGGAAGGGAGAAGACAGAGATGGGAAGCAGGAGGAGTGAGTGGGAAGCAAGAGGAGTGAGTGGGGAGCAGGAGGAGTGAGTGGGGAGCAGGAGGAGTGAGTGGGGAGCAGGAAGACTGAGTGGGGAGCAGGAGGAGTGAGTGGGGAGCAGGAGGAGTGAGTGGGGAGCAGGAGGAGTGAGTGGGGAGCAGGAGGATTGAGTGGGAAGCAGGAGGAGTGAGTGGGAAGCAGGAGTGAGTGGGAAGCAGGAGGAGTAAGTGGGAAGCAGGAGGAGTGAGTGAGAAGCAGGAGGAGTGAGTGGGAAGCAGGAGGAGTGAGTGGGAAGCAGGAAGAGTGAGTGGGGAGCAGGAGGAGTGACTGGGAAGCAGGAGGAGTGAGTGGGAAGCAGGAGTGAGTGGGAAGCAGGAGGAGTAAGTGGGAAGCAGGAGGAGTGAGTGGGAAGCAGGAGGAGTGAGTGGGAAGCAGGAGGAGTGAGTGGGAAGCAGGAGGAGTGAGTGGGAAGCAGGAGGGGTGAGTGGGAAGCAGCTGGAGTGAGTGGGAAGCAGGAGGAGTGAGTGAGAAGCAGGAGGAGTGAGTGGGAAGCAGGAGGAGTGAGTGGGAAGCAGGAAGAGTGAGTGGGGAGCAGGAGTGAGTGGGAAGCTGGAGGAGTAAGTGGGAAGCAGGAGGAGTGAGTGGGAAGCAGGAGGAGTGAGTGGGAAGCAGGAGGAGTGAGTGGGAAGCAGGAGGAGTGAGTGGGAAGCAGGAGGGGTGAGGGGGAAGCAGCTGGAGTGAGTGGGAAGCAGGAGGAGTGAGTGGGAAGCAGGAGGGGTGAGTGGGAAGCAGCTGGAGTGAGTGGGAAGCAGGAGGAGTGAGTGAGAAGCAGGAGGAGTGAGTGGGAAGCAGGAGGAGTGAGTGGGAAGCAGGAAGAGTGAGTGGGGAGCAGGAGGAGTGACTGGGAAGCAGGAGGAGTGAGTGGGAAGCAGGAGTGAGTGGGAAGCAGGAGTGAGTGGGAAGCTGGAGGAGTAAGTGGGAAGCAGGAGGAGTGAGTGGGAAGCAGGAGGAGTGAGTGGGAAGCAGGAGGAGTGAGTGGGAAGCAGGAGGGGTGAGTGGGAAGCAGCTGGAGTGAGTGGGAAGCAGGAGGAGTGAGTGAGAAGCAGGAGGAGTGACTGGGAAGCAGGAGGAGTGAGTGGGAAGCAGGAGTGAGTGGGAAGCTGGAGGAGTAAGTGGGAAGCAGGAGGAGTGAGTGGGAAGCAGGAGGAGTGAGTGGGAAGCAGGAGGAGTGAGTGGGAAGCAGGAGGGGTGAGTGGGAAGCAGCTGGAGTGAGTGGGAAGCAGGAGGAGTGAGTGAGAAGCAGGAGGAGTGAGTGGGAAGCAGGAGGAGTGAGCGGGAGCAGGAGAGTGAGTGTGAAGCAGGAGGAGTGAGTGGGAAGCAGGAGGAGTGAGCGGGAGCAGGAAGAGTGAGTGTGAAGCAGGAGGAGTGAGCGGGAGCAGGAAGAGTGAGTGTGAAGCAGGAGGAGTGATTGGGAAGCAGGAGGAGTGAGTGGGAAGCAGGAGGAGTGAGTGGGAGCAGGAAGATGTGTTATCACCGAGATAAATTCTTCTCCCAGCGAGGTCTCAGAATACAAATTCTACAACATCATCGAAGTATGTAATCCCTCAAAAACTTCAGATTTCCCCCAAATTTGTTTTATCGTGTGTAACAGCCTCAGGGGCATCCATAAGTACAACCACATGTAACATAAGCCCTGCAGATAGCGTGTCATACTGCCTGCACGTGCATGCGCGCATGGATCAGGTGATTACTTTTGCCTGCAGAGCACGCAGAACTATGTGATTTCATTTTAAAACATCCGTTTTTCACCAGATTTGTTTTCATTTCATGTGGATCACCTCTTGGGACCTCTAAAAATGTAAATACAAGTCGAATAGACCCCACAAATAAGCAGTCCCCAAAGGGACAGGGCATGAGGCCATTTCATAGAATGCAAAGCATATAGTTCCCCTTTAAAAGTCATTCACAACTTCGCAGTCCGAATATACTTTATCTACTACAAGAAATGAAAACTTAAATCCAATCTGAGTTAAAAAATTAGGGTGTGAGGCCATTTAGTCCTTGAGCCAGACCAAAAGTAATGCTCCGGCGGGGGGAGTAATTCTCATTATGATTTTCCATTAGACCAATGTCTCAAGTGTCAGAAAAGGTGTGATGCACATCTGAGAACGGTAGCTTAGTGCCCGGATGGACGCCATCTTTGAAACCACCCAGCTCGAAAATGCCCATTTGGTGGGGTACATTGTTGCATGTGTATCTGGACTTCTATACTAGCTATCGATGTGCGGTTGACGACTAAATATACGTCCGATGTGTACCGTCTAAATAAAAAATAATATGAAGCATTTTGTTTTAGATTAATTATTATAAAAATCAATTATCGAAAAAAAATCATATATTTTTCAATATTTTATTATTAGACTTGTACTTTTTTTAGTGAAACAACACTGGTATGATTTTCCAAATTATGCATTGTGCTACACCGTTTATCTGTCTATAAAAATAACTCAAAAACTAAAACATATCATCCACCACGAGTTTACAACAAATAAATGTAAAGAGGCATAAAATGACTTAGGCCGCCGCTGGCATTATCTATTCTGACGATAACGCAAGTTAGGAATGTCGTACGGAGAGGATTTTAACACCATACGATATCTAATAAGCAGGCGGAAATTGTTACATAGGAAATCTGCACTTTGGTGGCCATCTTGGATTTCAAAATGGCCGCCAATTATATTAATTATTCATTACTAGAGTTTGGAAAGACGTATGGAGCTGATTTTAACACCATACGATGTATATTCCTAATAAGCAAGCGGAGGTATCATTGAACATGTCATGTTTTAGTCAAATAACACCGGTATGATCTTCCAAATTATACATTTTGCTAAACCGTTTATCTGTCTATAAAGATTTTCAGGCAATTTGGCCTGCATTATAATAGAGAACAACATATGCTATACAATATACAGTGCACACAAAGTTAATCATCAGAGTCGCCATCAGAGTCATTGGCATCCTGAGCCACGATAGCATCATCCTGCACCATGTTGGAGCATCCCTGCAGCTTACACACAACAGTGCACTTCAACCCATTCAGTATGCAGGAGCAATCTGACGGTCGACACGTCCTTCTGCATGTGCATGAGATGAGATTCAAGACGACATCTGGAGCTGGTAGACCCGCCATCCATCGGATTGTGAGCGAACCGCCATCATCGAGTTCCCAACCATGTCCTGCTGATGGTGTTGGGACGTCTGGTAGGTTTTCAAGGCTGCGTCGCCAGATAGCCGCCTGATAGTTGGCCTAAGTGTATGCTGCATCAAGGAGTCTTCACAAGGCGGCAATTGTCCAGATTCGATCTGGCCCTTCTTTGCACAGAACATGTGATAACGGAGCGAATTAACACCGACGATCTTCGTGTTCTTGGCGTACAGCTGACACGTGAAGGCCTGAATGCTATTGAAGACGTCTGTTGGTACATTCCACGAAGATCCCAGATCTGTGAATGCTTGAAGATACAGCTCATTCGCTTGCACAAGCTTCAAAGCCTTTATCTTTCCTTGGCTAGCCAGAGCACTCACAGTGTCACACCCGCTCCATGCATGAAGCCCTGGCAATGCACTGCAAACTCCAGACCCCAATACCGCAGCCAACTTTCCAACGTCGATCATTCTGACTCGAACCTTTGTTCCTCGTCTGATGAAGAGCTGACTATCGATGGTTCTGCTGAGATGAAGACTGATGATCAGAACGTCGGTGTCATCTGCCACTAAGATGATCGTCTTGTAGTGGGTAGCGGCGTGCTTTGCGTGGAGAAACATACGCGTGTCTGCTTCCTCGTGGCTACATTCGAGTGCTTGCACCAACTTCCACCTATCGCGGGTCAGTACCAGACATTTTTCACCACAGGTGACATACAGTGTTCTGTTGCCTAGCTTTTCGCGATTTGTTTCATGTTTCCACGACTCCGCCAGAAACACAACCAGTTTCTCCTTTGTCTGGCTGCAAGCAAGGAGACGCCGCCAGTTCATGATTTTGTGTGCGGGTCTGATCTCGCTGAAACTGATGCCTTCATTTGAACCGCGGTTCACACGCTCAGCTGCTTTGATGGATTCTTCTGTGTATGTGTCAAAGACAACATCGATGCGCTCACTGCCTTGACCAGCGTGAAGCGCTGCAGCAAGGATGCGGTCAGATAGTTCTTCGAACGTGTCGTTCTCGCCATGCATCTTTTGTATGAGAGCCATCGCATCAATTATTGTTGCACTTCGCTTGTCAACGTTCTCGGCTGGTTCCACAAGACCTTCCATGTGTTTCGCAAGTGCAGCTTTGTTCATTTTTTTCATTGACCCATCAACGTTTGCCAAAGACCATGGTAACGGCCCTAGTGGGTGACAAAGGACAAGTTGCATGTCGAGGTTCCTTGTCTTGGCGATGAGTATCATGGTGGCAAACAGTTGTCTGTCAGCTCTCAGGACGATCTCCTTGTTTGTGCCCTTCACAACTTTCTGCTTGATCTTACCAAAGGTCTTCAAGTTTAGCTTGTTCAATGTGTCATGAAAGCCTGTTCCCTCTTCAAGACGTTTCTGGAAGCTTTGATACGCCGCTTCCCCCTTTTGCAGGGTGTTGAGTAGGTCATTAGAAACGTCCTCCCTCGCAGCCGCTCCGGTAGATATACTGAGAAGACATGACGGATCATCGGCGAATGGATTGGTCCAGTCATTTTCCAGTAGATCACAGATAGCTGTGACGCCAGACTCATCACGTTTGATGCGAGAAGTAGACAAGTCAGGGTGCTTGGCGTGAGATGTGTCGCTGCCATTCACAAGGATAGTTTCTCGTAGTTGCCTCAGTGCAGTAGCCCGATTTTCTGCAGTTAGATAGTATCGTGACACAGCCCCTTGTCGAAGACTAAAACCTCGTGTTCCTCCAGCTGTTTGCGTATCTTTGTTTACTGTTTCTTCTGTTGTCTGATCAACAGCGATTCTGGCAAATGGATTCCCTGGTCTAAGCTGTACGGAGAAGTAGCCTTGATTGAAATGCCTGTACAACTCGGGGCATGTTTCGTGGAGTTGCGTCATCTGTGCATAGTACACTGGTAGATATCTAGCATAGTTCACCTTGTTCATTGCGAAACACCAAGGGATCACTCTTCTGACACAAGCCAAGTGAAGCATCCAGTCGCCTTCTCTATCCGCACGAATCAACCCCAGCAGGGTCTCTACCATATCAATATACATCATCCAGAAGCGAGCCAGGTCTCCATGTTTGGTTCGCAGAAAATGTAGGTATTTCGCGAACATGTCAAAGCTCTGTACACATGAATCATCATCGAGAGCAGCAGCGAGAGTCTCGTGGCAAACATCCTCCTTGATGCTGCGAATTTTGAGGTCAGTGCTTCGAATCTGGGGTTCCTTGTCAGGATGATTGCTTTCTATCCACACCTGGAAGCCCTTCCAAATGATGCGCATTAGTGCCTCGTACATCAACTTGTGGAGTCGCACAGCACGGTTGTATTGCTTGCCTTCCAGAACCCTGTTGATGGAACCTTCAGCGATTACTCCTGACTCAACAGCTACATCCCGAAGGCCTGCATCTCCAAACATTTTCCCAATGCTCGACATGAAGTTACAGATGGTATGGAAGTTCCCCATCATGAGCACGATTCTTCCATATCGATCGACATCTTTCCATGCTATTTCGGTCGCCTTAGCAAATAGTGCCTGGTCTAGCACCACCGGTATACGCTCAAGCTGAAGTGATGACATGATGTTCAGAGCTTCTCTGAGGATTTCTTGCACTGTTGCCATATCTGTGGTATGCGTATCAAAGTATGCATAATCAATGCATAATCAAAGTATGCAGAAATACACGAAGAGAATCTGGTATCTTCACGTAATCTGAAGTGAGTTCTGCTGGCTGAGGCGGCCAACGTTCATTGTAATGAGCATCTTTGATCTGGTGTCGCAGTGAAGTAGCTGCACGCACAATGTTACTTTCACCGTCCGTTCGTTCAAATGCTTTCACTTCTGCTTTCAGGTTTACGCACTCTGCAGCAATCTCTCGCTTTGTCAGATTATCGGGCATCAAGTATACACGGTGTTTCACATTGAAGAAGATGAGCGATTCTCCAAACTCTCTTTGTAATGTGCGCTGCAGATTCTTCTTGATGGAGTCACGAACATCAACTGAAAATGTATCTGAAGACAGGATATCTGTTGCAACATCAACTATTGGAACAATCCTCGGGTTCAAGAACAAGTCAGTGCGAATGAAATTGAATATACATCGTATCATTTCTTTTTTCTCGATATTATCTTCAATGTCAGTTTCTACTTGAGGTTTTTGGGGCCGTGTGTAGTTTCTATAGCAGGAGAAGTGGTAGTGAGCCTCAGCTGCAACCATATCTCGTGTAGTCAATGCCAAAACTCTCTCATCATTGCGAGCTGTCGCAGCATCTCTTATTGTCTTATCTGCTCGAAGTTCAACAGCCAAGACAACTGTTTCACGGGTACGACTGCCTTTTATGAATTTTGAAGCACGCTGGCAAAAAATGCATTTATCATCGTAGACCGTTGAAGTTGATCCTGTCTCTTCCCGTGATGATCGCCGTCGCACCGCATCGCCAGTATCAACTGAAGAACTTCTAGCTGCATTGGTCAAAGTAGCTAGGTGGTTTTTGTGAGTGAAGTCTGATCTACAAGCCCTATGGTATAATATTGGAATATTAGGAAGTTCAACTGCGCCTTCTTGGACTAGCTTTAGAATTGGATAAAAGTTTCTAACTGCGGCTGCGTCACACAATGTCTTCCAAGAACTGTTGCCCGCTGCCTTGCGTAGTTCAGAGAGTGGCGACTTCTTGCTGCACAGGATGCACGTTCCGGACTCAGGTTCAATCTTCGCCCGTTTCGCCTCGACACCGGCCATCTCAGCTGAAAGAACAAAAAGACTGACGTTAGATTACTCCGATATCCGAAAAGCTCGCCAGCTTACATAGACATACTCATCCAAGTCAGTGAACATGTTAGATGGCGCCACAATACAACTCTATAATAGAGTTGTATGTGGCGCCATCTAACATGTTCACTTTTAGTTCTTAAGCCACCCACCCCCCCTCAGAAATTAATCAGGTCACCGCAACAAATCTCAGACTGAGATATAGAATATAGAATATAGATATAGAATAGACTGACGTCACTTTCGGCACTGGGTTCTGTGGGTTGATTATCGGCGGGAAATTCCAACTGACATAGTTTCGGTTTGTGGAAAGTGCATGCCTTTTCATATATTTTTTGTGTACACTCGTGGTGGATGATATGTTTTAGTTTTTGAGTTATTTTTATAGACAGATAAACGGTGTAGCGCAATGCATAATTTGGAAAATCATACCAGTGTTGTTTCACTAAAAAAAGTACAAGTCTAATAATAAAATATTGAAAAATATATGATTTTTTTTCGATAATTGATTTTTATAATAATTAATCTAAAACAAAATGCTTCATATTATTTTTTATTTAGACGGTACACATCGGACGTATATTTAGTCGTCAACCGCACATCGATAGCTAGTATAGAAGTCCAGATACACGTGCAACAATGTACCCCACCAAATGGGCATTTTCGAGCTGGGTGGTTTCAAAGATGGCGTCCATCCGGGCACTAAGCTACCGTTCTCAGATGTCCATCACACCTTTTCTGACACTTGAGACATTGGTCTAATGGAAAATCATAATGAGAATTACTCCCCCCGCCGGAGCATTCACTTCAAAAAATGGCCGGTTGGCTCAAGGACTAATTAGGAAGCGTATGTAAAAATAAAATAAAAAAGGAGCTCCATCTACTGTCTTGCCATGGTTTTCAAAACCAGCCTGTAGAGTGCACTGCCATTAATTATATTCAAAAAAAAGTGTGTTTACATTTACCTATACATCCAGTTTTCAATCATGCGCTCTCTTGGAGTTCCCTTCACATGCATGCAAAGTCTGGGGCCGCTAGGTTTCATGGTTTTGGAGTTATGGAGGAGACACACACATACTGACACACTGACACACACACACACACACACACACACACACACACACACACACACACACACACACACACTGACAAACACACACACACACACATACATACAAACACTGACACACACACACACACACACACACACTGACACACACACACACATACATACATACATACATACAAACATACACTGACACGCACACACACTGACATGCACACACACACACACACTGACACACGCACACATACACAGACACACTGACATGCACACACACACACTGAAACACATACATAAAACACTGACACACACACACACACACACTGACAAACACACACACTGACAAACACACACACACACACATACATACAAACACTGAAACACACACACACACACACAGACACACAGACACACACACACACACAGACACACACAGACACACACACTGACACACACACACACTGACACATGCACACATACACACACACACACACACACACACACACACAACACACTGACACACATTATCTTATTATTAATATATAGATGAATTGCAGGAGATCTGAGAGGAAGATTAATTGAAGCCACCTGTTTGGAAACTATCTCTTGCAGAAGTTCAAAATGATATCGATGCATACACCTTATGCATACAGACTGCATACACCTTATGATCCCCGGAGCATTAACGACATGCGTTCCCTTATGATCCCCGGAGCATCGTTTCAGGGTTGTTATTCAGTAATTAGTACCTACAATTAGCCTACTAAAGTGTATCTTTGCTGTCATTCTCCATCTTATCTCATACCTAAAAAAAATTTTATATCATATATTCTCTTGTTTTGAAAAATGACAACTTCAAATGCACCCGGATTGTTAAATTGGGAACATATGGACCGCGCTCACACTAAGTATTACGAGACTGTTTATCTTGCAGATTATATCTCTGCCTTCTTATCTTGGTCTTGTGAAATGAAAGACTGCACGCATCTCTTATGAAATGCTTTTATATTATCTCTACCTTATGAAATGCCCTAAAGACTGCGCACGTGCCGTAATGAAAGACTACACATGAGATAATAAGCAATCTTTGAATATTTGAAAGTTGTCATTTTTTTCTAAGCAACGAGAAGCTGACATTTCGGTTGTCAACCCTTCATCGGAGCTTTTTTGCTCCGATGAAGGGTTAACGCCTGAGACGTCACCATGACAATTGGCCAACCTTGAGAAAAAGCAAATCCGAATAAAAAATATCACAATTTTCTGTGCTTGTTAGCAAATGTTGTGTTGCACAAACAAAGAACATGCATTCTGAGATAGCAAAACACCATGATGGTAAAAGGGACTACATAGAACACTGTTAGGTGCAGGTTAAGCCGGGCGTTGGCTAAAGGGACGGTTAAGGTGGCTGGCTTGAGATCTTAGGGTCCTGAGTTTGAACCCCTGTCGTGATGTTGCATTAACACCAGGTGGGTTGACTCAATATGTCGTCCTTCTGAGGTCGACAAAATAAGTACCATATGATAGGTATTGTGGGCATTGCGGCAGCGGCAGCACAGCCGTGCCCCCAGAAAATGATGCAGCCAAGCAGCCGCAGACTGCATACAAATTACCACCACAGGTGTAGGTTTCATAGGTTTTATTATTTTATGTGCATTGGATTATCATTTAGTTCTGACATTTTGTATTTTTACCCTCGTCAGAGGGTCTGCATTTGGGTCTGTTTGTTAGTTTGTTTGTCTATTTTCCCGCACAGAACAAGTATGCCTTTTTCTGTAACCGTTGGTCCAATTAACAGGAAATTTTCACCAAATTTTCGCCGCCTCCTGTAGAATTTTGTAATGATAATTATGACGTCATGGGTCACGTGGTACGGGCGCCATCTTGGAAAAACCGAAAAATTTTGCATCTCTATCTGAAACCGCTCCACGGGAAAAAAATTCAAGATGGCTAATTGTCAAGTAATCCTCATTGGGAACAACATATTGTTACGGACGCGGTTAAGATGTTATTTTGACCGAGCGGTGGTATTACCGCGACCGAACAGTTATTCCCCGACCAATACCCGATTTGCCCCAAACTTTGGCCGGATCGCGCCACCGCTATTCAATCAGGAAAACTCTAAAGCGACCGAATGCAAAGAGGAAAAGGAATAAGACGAGAAAAGGGTAATTGGATTTATTATTTACACATATAATCAAGAAGAAAGCAGTCACGTTTATTTACAGACGAGATTAGATACACAGTGCAACGCTAGCTTACCTACAGTCTTAATTAACCCAGGGACAGAACAAACAAGGACAGACTCACGCGGGGAATGATGATAGGACTGGCGGGAGATGGATGGATTGCGGGATAGGGAGGTCCAACTGGTCCTGCAACCGATCGACTCGTTGGGCAGCCGCCGCCCCTTCGCGGCCCTGCTCCAAACTGCCGTCCAGGCCTCACGCTGCTGTGGCTGCAGTTTCGGTGGCTCCAGCTGCAGTAAATGCAGTTTCAGTGGCTCCAGCTGCAGTAAATGCAGTTTCAGTGGCTCGAGCTGCAGTTCAAGCCTGGACTTCTTTCGGACTCAACTCTTGGACTCCCTCTCGTCTCTCGGTGAAAGCTCATCTCCCGTCTGCCGCTTGGGAAACGCCCTGCCTGCGGGTTATATAGGCCCCGCCCCTCAACCTTCACGAACCTCCTCGATGTTTCTTTCCACACCCTCTCCAAGTCCAACCCCTTGTTCGTGGTTGGTTGAGTGGGGCTGACTCACTCCTCCCCTCTATGACGAGGTGGGGACCCGCCTTTCTTCCCCAACCCTGCCTCGTGGCCAATGGCGGCAATTGTTGGAGCGGAGGTAGTTTCCAATCGACGAAAGGGGGAATGGAGGTTTTTGGGAGTGGGAATGAAGGGAATCTATCTCTTTCACTGGTGCAATGGAGTATTTCAATTAATGGGAGACACAGCCTTACCCTAAAACACATAATAAGATATAAGCTATCGAACAGGGGTATTCTATGATTAGCTGTGGTGTGGATGCTTTATGGACTAATTATGGGACGCCCTTTGACCTTTACACAGCTCCGGAGGCAGGAGGCGCAGAATAACAATAATAATAATACACACAATAAAAAAAATACAGTCCTCATATCCGCAACAATATATTCATGATGATATCATCGGTGTCTTCATTATGACGTCATAATTAGCCAAGTAGAATGCTTGATCCGATCAGTTTGAAATTTATTGAGCACGGTATACACAAAAATTGTATGGAAAAATTAAATTGATGACGTCATCAGTCACGTGGTTTGGTAGCCATATTGGATTGAACATAAATCTATGTCATCAACAAACACCACACAAACTACAAACACGTCCTGGCGAGGGTCTGCAATCTCCGATTGCTCTTTCTTGTTTTAATTGTCGCGCATGCATCGTTTTATCCCATTTTGAGTTAGATACTCTGGTCGATCTCAAAAATCGAGTTCTTGCACAGCTCGCACAATGTCGGGCCAGAAGTTTTGATTGACCTTGGAATATAAATAAACATGTGCAGAAGATGTTTGGCAAACCAGTAAATCTGCTCCACAAAAATCTCCCTCCAAGTCTTACAATTTCAGTTGACAACAAAGCCGACTTGGATGGGGATTTCAGGAACCGAAGTAGATGTGAAAAGGTAAGCTTGCATCGCATGAGACCGATACAAATTCCCGTGCCATCATTCCTTCAGAATCGCGTGCGTATTGAATTGGTCATAAATCAATGCAAGAGCATTTTGTGCACACTCCGGCTATTGATATGAGAATCGTGAGAATTGGTAAGCTGGGAGCCTGGATGAACACACGCGACTTTACACCTGCACACAGATCAAAAGATTAGAGTTCAGACAGATTGACATCGCAAGTCTATCTTTCACTCGGATACAAAATCATCCTGCCAACTCGCAGGATTCACCGTTGCTCCAGAAACGAGCCGGTTGCTTTACCCAAGCGATAATGTACACGCTGAAAGCAAAGGTTTTTTGTCCCCCGTCGCACCGCGGAGCGAAAGGGGGACTATGGTTTTCCCCTCCGTCCGTGTGTCCGTCCGTGCGGGCGTGCGTGTGTGAGTACGTGCGTGCGTGGGAAGGACCGCATTCGAATTTGGTGTGCGGGTGCAATCCACGTCAAAATCCAAGATGGCCGCCGCCATGTATGTCTGAACCTTGTGAGTGGAATATCTTGAAAAATAAGCGAAGTACCAACTTCTAATCTGGTGTGTGGGTGTATCTCGGCACAAGGAAGAACGCTATTGAAAATTGGGTCGCCATGTCAAAATTCAAGATGGCCACCGCCATGTATGTCTGAACCTTGTGAGCGGAATATCCTGAAAAATAAGCGAAGTACCAACCTCTAATTTGGTGTGTGGGTGTATCTCGGCATAAGGAAGAACGCTATTGAAAATTGGGTCGCCACGTCAAAATCCAAGATGGCCGCCACCATATATATGTCTGAACCTTGTGAGCGAAATATCTTGAAAAATAAACGAACTACTAACTTTTAATCTGGTGTGTGGGTGTATCTAGGCACAAGGAAGAAAGCTATTGAAAATTGGGTCGCTACCTCAAAATCCAAGATGGCCGCCGCCATGTATGTCTGGTCCTTTTGAGCGGAATATCTTGAAAAATAAGCGAAGTACCAACTTCTAATCTGGTGTGTGGGTGTATCTAGGCATAAGGAAGAACGCTATTGGAAATTGGGTCGCCACGTCAAAATCCAAGATGGCCGCCGCCATGTATGTCTGAACCTTGTGAGCGAAATATCATATCATAGCATGTTTTCTGCGTCTTCCACTTTGTCAACTCACATCACTTCCCCGCCGGGGACCTAGGCGTAACGCTTGTATTCACCTTGTAAAGGCATCACGCTTTTCCTCCCCAAAGTCAGTGTGACCTCTCCTTTCGTGCAAAAGCATAAATATGTAAATAAATAACAGAAAATTGTTCAAAATAAAAATAAATATTTTGCACAAATCACTGCCCACTTTGCTTTTTCAGGCACTTATTTCAGGTTTTTTTGTTTTGTTTTGTATACAAGATCGAGCCTCGTCAAAGAGCTAACATTAATCACGCAAAAAATCAAACAGACACATAAAACATATAATAAAGGGAGCGGTAGACAAGATGGGGAGAGATGGGGAAGCACACAAACACAACATTTGAGAGCCGGGACATCGGGAGATCTGTGGGAGGGAAGGGGCTTGGGGGGAGGAGGCGTGGGAAGGGGTTGAGGAGTATGAAACACATGGACACTGCTTGGACTTCCAGGAAAGAAGTTGGTATTTCAAAAAAGTTGGTCTGGGGTGAATTAGCGGGGGTAGAAAAGATTAAGGTTTTGGATGGGGGAAGATAAGAGATGGTGGTGAACAGCTGTTTTAAAAACCTGGAGGGAGGAGTGGGATTGAAGAGCATGAGGGAGAGAGTGAGGGAGAAGAGAGTGAGAGAGGTATGAGACGCAATATGAAAGGCAAGTGGTCGTAAGTACGCCAATTGCAATCGCACGTCAAGAAGAGGAGTCACGGCATGCGCTTCTTCTCCACCGTAAGTAAGTTGGTGGTCTTTAGGTTTTCAAGTACGTCTATTCTGATATTGCTCCTCCTACGATCTCACCTCTCCACCCAAGACCTGCACCACAGGTTGCACCTGTTCTTCCAGAAACCCTTTCTTTGTTTCCCTATCGAAATCTCAATTGAAGGATCACCTCCATTCTTTCATACCCCTCTTTTCTCACCTGTGGAACTGTCTTCCTGAGTCAATGACCATGAGCTCTTTCCTTCAGGATTTTAACTCTGCTGCCACTGCCACCTCATGGTCACTCCCATTCCCACTACTGAGACTTACTACACCTGCGGAGATGCTGATCTCATCCTCCTCCTGCAATTACTCTCCTTGTAATGTGGTCCTTGTGTTTGTTGTAGTTCCTACTGTTTTCCCTTTGCCCCATTCTTGTTCATCCATTGTCCCTGTTGTTATGATCTCCCATGGACCTCGATATTGTATTTGTATTAACTCTTAGATGCAGGCATAAAAAATCCTACATAAACGCAGCCATTGGGCCTCGGAGGCCCAACGGATGTATTCGTGTAATGGTTTTTTTTAAATCGATTTTTTTCTTTCTTTCATATCCTTTTTAAATCCAAGTCGATGCTCATGGATGTGTATTTGCTCAGAAAATGTGAATCATTGATCCTATTAGTTGGAAGAATCCCATACGAGTAATGAATCTTTATTTATTTATTTTTTGGGAAAAAAATGTTGTTCTTGGTTTTTCAACTTTTTTTCTCTAAAACGTTTAGGCTCATGGAGGAGTATTTGCTCAAAAAATATGATTCACTAATCCTTTTATTTAGAATGTATATGCCCACAACTTTCAAAAATCCTACACCTATGCAATCATTGGGCCTCGGAGGCTCCACAAATGTCGTGTAAAGTTTTTTAATTTTCATATTTTTGTCACTGAATTATTTGTAACCAAGTTAAAGGAGCATATAATGAGGCTCATATCAAGAAAATAATGATATAACATAGTAGTACAACAACATTTCTGCGGGGCATCGAAGGCCCCAGACCTGCATTTGTGTCGGATTTTCAGGTTATAAGTGAAGAATGAAGATTTTCCCACGAGCTTGAATGAATTTTTTTTTTTAATGTCACTGAATTTTGTGTAACAACATGAAAGTCAGTGAAAATGAGGCTCATTCCCCAAAAAAATTGTACAGCATAGTTTTTGCAACAAAAAAACCTTGTGGGCCTAAGAGGCCCAATCACTGCATCCAATGGTTAAAAAAAAAAAATCGCACCCGTGTCCGAAGGAAGTGGTTCAGTTTGGCATTTTTTTATATGAAATAGGCAAAGCCGAGAAACAAACTAAACCATTTAGAATTACCCTTCAGAACCCTTCAGAATTACCCTGTAGACCCCATTAGAAACATCCTTTAGAACTCACTGGAATTACCATTTAGAACCACTTAGAATGAAACACGGTGGGTTTGAAAAGGTCTTCATTTTTGAAGGACGGACATAGCTTAATATTGAAGCGGCTTCACCTCTTTAAAATAATGAACATTTCTGGTATCGTGCTTATGTTTTATAAATTATTTATCTTAATTCGCATTTGCTTTTTCATGCTAATTTCTAGTTATTAAGTCATCTCATCTCGAGTTGTTAGCCCTCCCCTCCCCCCGCCTCCCCTTCCCCCCTCCTCCCCTCCCATTCCCTCTCCCATCCCCCCTCCCCCTTCCCCTCCCCACCCTTCCCCAACCCGCAACGCCGGGTACTTCTGTTCGTAATAAATATAAGCTTTATATATTTGATGATGTGCATGGTGAGAAAGCTTTATATATTTGATGATGTGCATTGTGAGAAAGCTTTATATATTTTATGATGTGCATTGTCAGAAAGCTTTATATATTTGATGATGTGCATTGTGAGAAAGCTTTATATATTTGATGATGTGCATTGTGAGAAAGCTTTATATATTTGATGATGTGCATTGTGAGAAAGCTTTATATATTTGATGATGTGCATTGTGAGAAAGCCTTGCATATTTAATGATGTGCATTGTGAGAAAGCTTTATATATTTAATGATGTGCATTGTGAGAAAGCCTTATATATTTAATGATGTGCATTGTGCGAAAGCCTTATATATTTAATGATGTGCATTGTGAGAAAGCTTTATATATTTAATGATGTGCATTGTGAGAAAGCCTTGCATATTTAATGATGTGCATTGTGAGAAAGCTTTATATATTTAATGATGTGCATTGTGAGAAAGCTTTATATTGTTACGGTCCGCGGATTAGATGTTATTTTACCAAGCGGAGGTATAACCGCGGCCGAACAGTTGTTCCCCACTAAACCCGATTCACCCAACGTTGGCCGTATCGCGCCACAGCTACTCAATCTGGAAAACTCTAAAGCGACTGAATGCAAAGAGGAAGAAGACGTACAGAAGAGTAACGGGATTTATTATTTACACACACAAGCAAAAAGGAGCAGTCACGATTATGTACAGGGACATGAGACGCAGGTGACACAGTGAAAATTACTAGCTTATACAGACTTAGTTACTACCCAGGACAGAACAAACAAAGACGACTCACACGGGGAATTGCAGAGTGGATTGGCTGGAAGGAGGTGTGTGGCTGGAGGGGGAGGACGGCACGGAGCTGGCTGGAGCTTGATCCCGCACGGGACGTCGGGCTGGACCTCGACGGCCGCTGATGCCACCGATCCTGTCGTGTGCGCGGGATCACGGGTCGGATCACGGTCGGAGCCGACGCGCTGGTGGGGGGTCTGGCGTGACGGGTTCTCTCCTCTCTCTTTCCTGGTCCAACCACTCTTTCTACACCGACAACTCAACGCAACCAACGCAACCACTCAACGCAACCACTGACCACCCCTGACGACCAACTCAGCTCTGACCAAAACCACACAACTCAGCTCTTGTCATGGACCTCTCTTTTCAGACTCATCTCCTTGTCTCAGTAAAAGCGCATCTCTCTTGGGGGCGTCTCTCATGGGTTATATATAGCCCCACCCTTGAACCTTTGCGAACCTCCCCGATCGCTCTTCCTCCGCCCTCTCAAACCAAACCCCTCGTGCTCGGTTGGTTGTTCGGGGCTGGCTCACTCCTCCCCTCTATGACGAGGTGGAGACACGCCCTTCTTCTCCGACCCTGCCTCGTGGTCAATGGCGGCAATTGGAGGGGAGGTAATTGGCAATGGCAATTGAGGCCTGGCAATGACGAAAGGAAAAATTATAGGTTTTGGGGAATGGGAATCAAGGGAATCTACTCTTATTTCACTCGGTGCAATGGAGTGTTATTCTAATGGAAGACAAGGCCTTACTCTAAAACACATAATAAGATATAAGCTACTGAACAAGGGTTTTATCGTGTCCTGCAATGTGGTGTTTATGGAATAACTACCGAGACGCCCTTTGACCTTCACACTACGGAGGTATTTACAAGGAATCATTACATTTTACAGAGGGTGATATTTACAACAATTTACTATACAATATAACACAATAAAAAAACACAATCCTCATATCCGCAACAATATATTTAATGATGTGCATTGTGAGAAAGCTTTATATATTTAATGATGTGCATTGTGAGAAAGCCTTATATATTTAATGATGTGCATTGTGAGAAAGCCTTATATATTTAATGATGTGCATTGTGAGAAAGCTTTATATATTTGATGATGTGCATTGTGAGAAAGCTTTATATATTTGATGATGTGCATTGTGAGAAAGCCTTATATATTTAATGATGTGCATTGTGAGAAAGCTTTATATATTTGATGATGTGCATTGTGAGAAAGCTTTATATATTTAATGATGTGCATTGTGAGAAAGCTTTATATATTTGATGATGTGCATTGTGAGAAAGCTTTATATATTTAATGATGTGCATTGTGAGAAAGCTTTATATATTTGATGATGTGCATTGTGAGAAAGCTTTATATATTTAATGATGTGCATTGTGAGAAAGCCTTATATATTTAATGATGTGCATTGTGAGAAAGCTTTATATATTTAATGATGTGCATTGTGAGAAAGCTTTATGTATTTGATGATGTGCATTGTGAGAAAGCTTTATATATTTAATGATGTGCATTATGAGAAAGCTTTATATATTTAATGATGTGCATTGTGAGAGAGCTTTATATATTTAATGATGTGCATTGTGAGAAAGCCTTATATATTTAATGATGTGCATTGTGAGAAAGCTTTATATATTTAATGATGTGCATTGTGAGAAAGCCTTATATATTTAATGATGTGCATTGTGAGAAAGCTTTATATATTTAATGATGTGCTTTGTGAGAAAGCTTTATATATTTAATGATGTGCATTGTGAGAAAGCTTTATATATTTAATGATGTGCATTGTGAGAAAGCTTTATATATTTGATGATGTGCATTGTGAGAAAGCTTTATATATTTAATGATGTGCATTGTGAGAAAGCTTTATATATTTAATGATGTGCATTGTGAGAAAGCCTTATATATTTAATGATGTGCATTGTGAGAAAGCCTTATATATTTGATGATGTGCATTGTGAGAAAGCCTTATATATTTGATGATGTGCATTGTGAGAAAGCCTTATATATTTAATGATGTGCATTGTGAGAAAGCCTTATATATTTAATGATGTGCATTGTGAGAAAGCCTTATATATTTAATGATGTGCATTGTGAGAAAGCTTTATATATTTAATGATGTGCATTGTGAGAAAGCTTTATATATTTGATGATGTGCATTGTGAGAAAGCCTTATATATTTAATGATGTGCATTGTGAGAAAGCCTTATATATTTAATGATGTGCATTGTGAGAAAGCTTTATATATTTGATGATGTGCCTTGTGAGAAAGCTTTATATATTTAATGATGTGCATTGTGAGAAAGCTTTATATATTTGATGATGTGCATTGTGAGAAAGCTTTATATATTTAATGATGTGCATTGTGAGAAAGCTTTATATATTTGATGATGTGCATTGTGAGAAAGCTTTATATATTTGATGATGTGCATTGTGAGAAAGCCTTATATATTTAATGATGTGCATTGTGAGAAAGCTTTATATATTTGATGATGTGCATTGTGAGAAAGCTTTATATATTTAATGATGTGCATTGTGAGAAAGCTTTATATATTTAATGATGTGCATTGTGAGAAAGCTTTATATATTTAATGATGTGCATTATGAGAACGCCTTGTATATTTAATGATGTGCATTGTGAGAAAGCTTTATATATTTAATGATGTGCATTGTGAGAAAGCTTTATATATTTAATGATGTGCATTGTGAGAAAGCTTTATATATTTGATGATGTGCATTGTGAGAAAGCTTTATATATTTAATGATGTGCATTGTGAGAAAGCTTTATATATTTGATGATGTGCATTCTGGTTGCATTCTGGAAGCAACTAAATAAGTCGTCAAACAATAATTGGTGATTAGAATGAGCTCTTTATTAAAACGTTTGCAGCTGCAGTAATTTTTAATGGAAATACAGCAAAACGTTATATAATAAGAGGGACTTGTTACTGTCGCCTAGCAACCAGTTTGAATGTCGGCTCCATTGACTTTGGGTCACGTGACCCAGCAGAGCGAGTCTGCACCGGCTGACTTTTATTCGTGGATATTTTCATTTGAGGACATTTTTCGACGGTTTGGTGACTTTTCCCTGGATATTGGCCTCGAGTTGCATCGGTATCAGAAACAGATTTCTACCCCACCAAGAAAGTACGAAACATGTATATGAGTGTGTGAGAGACCTTTATGTATTATCTGCATGATTCATGCCGATGAGGGTACAGTGTGCTTCTGCTTTATTCCAGAGTGTGTAACTAACAGCGATCTAACTATAAAAACAGGGGAAGGTCAGCCGAGCCGATCATATAATGACCAACAAGCATTCCCTGCTTGGAAGGCACCTTGAACAAGGACTCTTTGCCTTTAATGCGAGACCTTTAAGAGTGGCCTTGTGAGAAATGAGTGCAGCAATCCTGCTAATTTTCCAGTGCAGGCCAAACCCTGGTTGGTAAGAAATGTGTGGGCACCCTGTGCTAGTTCCACAGGCAAGCTGGTGGGGCATAAGGAAAAGAAAGCTGGAAATGATCCAAATAAATTTGCATGTTCCAGTTAATCTTCTCCGATTCCCCAAAAAAAAGACATCACGGGCACCCACGACTTGTCTGTCACAAGTGTTTCCTAGCTGAGAAAATACCCTGGAGAGATGGTTACTTTTAGCTTGCTTCTGAAGCAGTTTTCAAATCGGCAGGAATTGTGAATTTGGCCAGCATACCAGCACACAATTGCCTGCTCCTTTCGGAAAGCCCTTATGAAGATCTTTAACGTCATGGAGCCATGGTCGGGTTAGTTGTTTAACATGCCCTCGAAAAGCGTTGTCATGCCTCTGACATAACACCCATGAGAAGCACCAATAGAGTTTGCAGTCGTTTCATATCCTCAAACTATCCCAGACAGCTCAAAGGAAAATGTGCCACCTCTGAGCTATGCCGCCACTCCCTTTACACATGTTGCTGTACAATACAAAATAATACAAGTGCAGATGTATTCAAAGTACACCGCCCCATGCCAAATAAATAAATAAAAAACATCCTCCAGCGCGGCATTGCCGGGGCACCTTCGGCAGCACATAGGAACGGTATTGGCAGGGAAAGGTGCACAATAATTGATTGATGAATTGCATAATTAAAATCGATAAATAACAATCGTTAAATAATTTCTTAATCAATTGGCTAATAGCATATCTCAGCCGCCAGTGTTTTATCCGAAGCTGTAACTTTTTGAAAATTAATTAAACCCCTTAATTGAAAAATTAAATAATAATCACTGATTAATTGACTAATCAATAATTAATTGATTAATAAATAAATCAAAAATACCCTTTACAGCCAGATCACTTGGTCATTGTCATGTCCAAATATCAGCTTCCGAGCTCGAAAGGTGCCTGAGATATTGCCCAGATGAGAAAGAAAAGAAATAAAAGATTAATAATGAAAATAAATAAATAATAATCATAAAAAATTAAATTGTTAATCAATTGCCTAATAGAATACCGAAACCACCACCATTTCATCGGAATCTGCAACTTAAAAGCAATCATTAATTTAGTCATTAATTGAAGAAATAAATAATTAATCGATTAATTGATGAATCAATAAATCAAAAATACTCTTTACGGCCAAATCACTCGGTCATTGTGTCCGAATATCAGCTTCCGAGCTCAAAAGGTGCCTGAAGTATTGCCCGAACAAACAAGAAAACAAGAAGGCAAGCAAACAACCAGAGTGAAAACTGGGTACTCCCTTTCAGCGTGCGTCATTGCCGAGCCGCCTTCGGTGCCCGGCGATGACGTCATGCGCCACCTGGAGTTGGATTCGGAAATGAGCGGTGTACAACAACTGAATTTATAAAATGACCATTCATTTGAAACGTTAATAAAATATAACGTTTTTGCACCTCCTCGACATTGTGGTGGTGGTGGTGGTGGTGGTCCACATACTGTCAACGAAACATCAAGGCACTTGTGACATTGTTCAAGTTCCCATGACCAACGACCAATCCCGGACAGGGAATTACTCCTTCACAGGTGCAGAACACATCGGCAGAATAACCATGGGAGTTGAACCCATACCAGGAAGGACAATGCAACGAGGACTCACCTTCAAATTTAAATAACTGGAACCACATCGGAAGAAATAAAATAAAATAGGCCTTCTCAGTCTTATGTTCAACGAGCGTTGATGCCTTCCTCAGTTGCCGGACCGGTTTCATCACCTGGTGGCGCATGCGCAGAACCTGGCACCACCGAGGCTCCCAAGCACGTGCAATGCCAATAGCAGTTAACATACAAAGATAAACACCCAATCAGGTCTCTCACCCAGAATTGGAGGGAATAACCAATCAACTGTCACTTAATCAATTCCCCCCAGGTGTCTTGGAATTTAATAAATTAACCCCAATGCTCTTCCAGCCAAGAAAAGCTGCACAAGGTAAGCCCTTTTGATCCCAGCCACATGGGGTCGACCAGAAGCCATCCCTCCATTGGAAGTGTACCTATCCTTCCTGATGTCATTCCCAATCAGGTGTGAACCTAGTTGTGACTAGTTAAACTTAGAGTGTGTGTATAAATCTTCCTTTTAGTGATTATTATGATTTATTTTTTGTAATGTGATGTGTCTCGGTTGGACCGCGTGGTAACCAGGTGAACGGCAGTGTATCTCTACCTACCGGCAAAGAGGGTGATGGCATCATCACACTCAAGAGTTACAATGAACCCAGGTCGCAGGTACAGGTTTCCAGCTGATGATGCCATCTGAATCTTCTCTTAAGTGTTCACCTGTGGAGAACTCCTCCTTCCCTCTCTCTCCTCCTCTCGCTCCCTTCTACCATTTCCCCCCTTTCCCCCTTTAGGAAATCAACCTTGAACTCGAGATTTTTACCTTCTCTATCGAGGTTGGAGTGACTTGAAATATACAGAGTGTGGTTGTAGCTGTGTTGTAACGTTGTTGTGTATTGTTTTGCTGTACTATTAATACCCATTCCCTCTGGTTAACCCCAGCACGTATGTGAGATTTGGTGGTGATTTATCCAACCGTGGTTTTTTACTATAATTCACACACACACACACACACATACACACACACACGATTGCGGCGAAGGAGTGGAGGTGTGCTTTGCCGCCTCCCTCTTATCAGGGACTGATAGAAGTGAAAACCGCACCAAATAACAACTTTGATGGGGGTGAAGACTGTAATGAGGGCAGCAGCATTGCCCACCCACCCCTTTCTGAGAACATACCTGGGACACTGGGACAGTCTGAAGGAAGAAAGTGGGGCCAGTGTTGTGGAAATGACTCCGAGTGGGTGTTAAGGATTATTAGGTTTGCGTAATTATTTCTTTAATGAATGTCTCAGCATAAGCATAAAGTAATTAAATATGATATTAGATATTTATCTTTGCTTAAATATAGAGTTAAACATCCTCCACCTTGCCTGATGTGTGTATCTAAAACCCCATCCCTTTTGACCTTTTATTTATTGAATAAGTGTGATTCAGAGGTAAGTGAGGTCGTCTGGTTCGTGGACGTTATACGAGTATTTAAGGTAAGAGGTGCATGATTTAATGTACTGTATTATCATGTGATGGAATATGTGATGAGAGTTGTAAATTTGTGAGAATACATTAAATTCTCTAACGAGTAGACTTTGATGTTGCATTGATGGGTTGACTGAGTACCTGGAAGTAACCGAGCTCGTGATGTAGATCCATGACCGAGGTTGTGGATCCACCGTTTCAAGAGGTCCTGGGCTGAATGGATCAAAATCTCGAGGAAGAAAGGTGCCCAGCTCATGATCGGTGTGGTCGGGAAACCCGTCAATTTCTTATAGGTTCAGGTTCTTATTTTGGGGAAGGGAACTATGTTTTGATTTTAAATAAAGTTGAACATAGGATATAGTGAAATTAACATCATTTACAGTAAAATTATATGATAGTTTCGGAATAGCCAATACTGTACAATAATTAAAAAGTGTGTTGTAGGTTATTATCTTCAAATGTGTGTTTCACAAGATGGAGCAGAGTCTTCCCAGGTCTCGAAGTATCCACTTTCGTGTGTGTGTGTGTGTGTGTGTGTGTGTGTGTGTGTGTGTGTGTGTGTGTGTGTGTGTGTGTGTGTGTGTGTGTGTGTGTGTGTGTGTGTGTGTGTGTGTGTGTGTGTGTGTGTGTGTGTGATATTTACAAGGAATATATGAAAAAAAACAAGGTGTGTGTGTGGCGGGTCGTTGTGCATCATTAATAATGTGCACATGTGGTGGGGGATGACGTGAGCAGATGCGTTGGACTGACAGTGGAGAGGCTGCACATCAGCCACACTGCAGCATGAAACCATGCCTCCACCCAGCCAGCTACACTTTCCCATTTTTGCACCTCACATCAAATTCCTGCACACAGAGCCGCCACTCTGCTTAAACTGTGGTATCAGTGCCAGCTGTGTCCCGCCAGATTGCTCCTTCTGTACCTGTTCCCTTATTTCTGCATTGCTCCTTCTGTTCCCTTCCATTTGACCATTGCCATTTCTTTATTGATTGTAATGAGCCTGACTTGGTCTTGAGTGCATTCTGTCTATGGTGGGGGGGCTTCATTTGGTGGTTATGAAGACCCGTCAAGGGAATAATTGGTTGTGGTCTCCACGCCACTTATAAGATCACATCACATGACTCAGGTTGCTCGGCCTGAAATTAGATTCAGTCACGTGACGCCTATCAGCACGGCACTGGTCTGCTCTGAAACTTCCATATCTGCACGGTAACGCGGTTGTCAGACGCAAATCCAGCATAGAGGTCTCAAAGCTATCGATTGTTGCAGTCGCGTTGACGTGACCCGCAGCATTCAAACTTACACAAAACAAGTCCTTACGAGGATCTGCAATCTTCAAAGGTTAGGTTATTTCAGAGTATTTTTCCAAAATAACCTGAGTGGGTCTCGATGTCCGTCCGTTAACATTTCACCAAAGCATGTTCGCACAAACTACCTGACTGATATGGACCAAATTTGGTATGATACATCAGGACAGCAAGGTCTCATGGGGTTGTGCTCCCCATCCGGATCCACCCTATAAGAGACTGAAAAGGGGGTTTCGCCTCAAATTCAAGTAATGGGGAAATAACCATCAGTCCCCCATGGGGCTATTTATTTGATGATGTTGTTTTGCTCCTTTTACTCTTGTTTGTTGGTGTCGTTTTGTCTTGCTGCGTACATGTGTTAAAAGTAGACATCGTCCACCCCTTGACCTTCCTTACCTTTGGTGGGTTTGTCCCAATAGCTGCCCATCTTGTCTGATAAATATTTACCCCGTGTACGTAGCGCAAAGCACGGTTAAACAATTGGTTCACTCTGTCTGTCAGTGTATAATCGAGCAACTACTTAATTTCAATTGGATTTTATATTTTGAACGCTGCAGAACACGAATCGGAACAGAAACATGCATTTTGGCAGTACTTTGGCTTTGAATTTGTCAAATTGTATGGAATCTCATCCCGAGCGCATGCGCACCAAGGAGTAAAGTAATTGCTCCAGTGTGGCACAAAATTGAAAACCATTCTGTTCCAGTGGTTTGAAAGACGGTTTATCAATGGCAGACGCACCCCCCTCCCCCATTCCTGTCCTTTTTCTCAAGACGACACGGGGTGTAGTGTTTTATGAACTCGTTTGTTTCCAAGTTTACATGGCTGATCGACTCATCCCATATACAAGTACCTCGTTATTGTTGCTGGAATATTTTGCTTCACACTGATTTATGTGTGTTTACTGCCCACAGGTGGAAGCGGAGAGCAATGTCCTGCAGGATGGTTCGCTTATAGACTTGTGTGGTGCCACACTACTTTGGCGCACAGCCGAGGGCCTGCTCCACACTCCCACGACACGGCACCTTGAGGCACTGCGCCAAGAGATCAATGCGGCCCGTCCACAGTGTCCTGTGGGCCTTAACACATTGGCATTTCCGAGTTTACGTCCACGTACAGGCCTCGGGCCTGGCGTTGAAGAAAAACAGCCTTGGGCCTACCTCCGCTGCGGGCACGTGCATGGCCACCACGAGTGGGGCTACAGAGGCCCGCGAGCCGGTGTGGAAGGAGGTGTCGCCGGTGTCAGTAGCGGGATCTGCAGCCCACCTCGCGAGTGCCCCATGTGCCGCACAGTGGGACCATATGTACCTCTTTGGCTTGGTTGCGAAGCTGGTTTTTATTTGGACGCTGGTGCGCCGACACATGGCTTCACACCATGTGGACATGTAAGCTCTGAGAAAACGGCCCGTTACTGGGCACAGATCCCTCTTCCGCATGGCACCCATGCCTTCCATACGGCCTGCCCCTTCTGTGCGACGCAGCTCACGGGTGAGAATGGCTTCGTCCGTCTCATCTTCCAAGGACCCATAGACTGAGCAGTTTGCGATTGCATTTGCATGACACGAGGGGCAACCGATCCTCGCGTCTGGAGAAGAGCTAGGGACGACAAAGGCGGAAGAGGCAGGTGGCACAGAGCTCCAATAGTTAAACGAACACACTTGGGTCTATGCTATGCAGGCTTATGCCACCTTGTAAAAGTTCCCAGCCTAGGCCAGGTGGCACTCCCTGCTTGTTGCATGCTTATTAGTGCACCTTAACATCAGCCTGGTAGGTGTGTTTTGTCCTGGGAATGTGCTCCATTCATTGTACTATCAGTAAGTTGAGACTGGGCTATGCAGCTTTGCTTCAATGGCTTTTTATTTATAGCCTTTGTGGAATTTTCTACCCTTTTTTGCATCTTTCGTGAGTGATGTTTATGCTCTCGAAAAGAAGAGAGCACCTTGCTAACGCCATATTTCCAGCTCTTAAGCCATTGCCCTGATTACAAAGGAAATGCAAGTTGTGGTGCGGACGGCCTGTGGGACGTGGAGACCAAATTGTACATCTGTGGTTGAAGCTTTTGTATTTATGCTTTTATATACACCGTTTGCTTGCCTGTACTTCTAACTTATCAAAATAAGTTGCTTTTGGGATCATAGACAGCCATTTTAGCTAACCATCCTATTCTTATAAACCCCTTGCACAGTTTTGACAATGTTCCCAGTGAAATATGTGGCAACTATTTTCAGTTGAACGAATCTGGAGTGTTGCTTTTTGTGATCAGGAATTGCCTTTCCCCCATCTTGTTTGAAATAAATACTTGATCTGTAAGATTGCCTCCAGTTGGGGAGTAAGGTCCATAGGGTTTTCCAACTTTTTATAAAGAAATGCATAAAGGCACACAAGTTTGATCACACCTTTGTTTTGTTTTTTAAGGATAAACAGAACTGCACCCCATTTTCAGTGATACTGTATTTAGCACCAATCATGATAAAAGGAATTGCTTGGTAAAGGCACCGATTCAGGGACACTTCGTTTGTGCTTTAGAATCTTTGCTTGCCCAGTGGTGCTGTTCCCGCTGGGATAACGTCAGCAGATCTCTTTCTACTTCTTCACCGTCGGAGAAGCGCTCAGTGAATGACTGCACCATTCCTGAGGCACTGCCTTTGTATTCCACCAGCTTCACATCTCCATCTGCATCGCACACAAGCACCCATAAAAAGTTACATCCCTTACATCATTGCAAATATATTTGGAGAACGTCGATGAATCCCAACAACATCTTTGCAACAATTCCATCTATTCCACATAATTCAAAACACCTCACCACCATGTAATTCAAAATACCTCACCACCATGTGATTGAGAAACACCTCACCACCATGTGATTTAAAAACACCTCACCACCACGTCATTTAAAAACACCTCACCACCACATAATTCAAAATACCTCACCACCACGTGATTTAAAACCACCACAACGTTATGAAAAACACTTCACAACCACGGAAACAAAAGTTTGAGGGAGCCGTTAAGCGACAACACAGACACTGCCCAGATGTGTAGATATCTATCTATAATTCCAGTAATCTCTGTGTGTATGTGTGTGTGTATGTGCGTATGTGTGTGTGTCTGTGACCGCTGTTTCTCGACAACCACGGGTCCGATATACTTGAAACTTCCCAGGTATATTGCTGGGGACCTGAGGATGTGCCTTTTCAAGGTTTCATATTAATCGGAGAAGTAGTTACCGAGCTACGTCCAAAAAACGATTCAACCAATCAGAGAGCAGCGAGCTATCACGTGTGCCGAACGTGGCGAACAGACTCTGCCTCGGACGGCACATTTGAGAGCGTATTCATTTATTTCACGTTGGCAAACTATGTTGGCGCTATGTTGGCGTTAAACTATGTTTTAAAACTAATTAAAACTAATTTGCGATTCATCATAACTGCGATATGCGACCTTCCGGACAGTCAAATGAGGACGTCACTTCCGGACTTACGGATAGTCATAGTGACGACGTACTGATGCTGAACGTGGCGAGCAGACGCTGTAAGGTACGATCGATTGTAGTACACGTTTATAATAACTCTGCCGATACAGGCCCGATTAACTGCAGCGCCATCCGAGCTGCGGCGTCGGGACGATACATTCATTGTACGGTCACATCACGCACTTACGGGCACGCCCATGGGCCCACATGGGCGAAGACATTTTTTTTTTTTTTTTTGGCAAGGAACGGGCACCCACGTACGGGCACGTCCTAGTCTATCTATAATTCCAGTAATCTCTGTGTGTATGTGTGTGTGTATGTGTGTGTGTCTGTGTGTCTGTGACCGCTGTTTCTCGACAACCACGGGTCCGATATACTTTAAACTTGCCAGGTATATTGCTGGGGACCTGAGGATGTGCCTTTTCAAGGTTTCATATTAATCGGAGAAGTAGTTACCGAGCTATGTCCAAAAAACGATTCAACCAATCAGAGAGCAGCGAGCTATCACGTGTGCTGAACGTGGCGAACAGACTCTGCCTCGGACGGCACATTTGAGAGCGTATTCATTTATTTCACGTTGGCAAACTATGTTGGCGTTAAACTATGTTTTAAAACTAATTAAAACTAATTTGCGATTCTTTCGCTTTCCTGCGCGTTTGTGCACGCTATGGCGATTTCTTTACCAAACTCCGCAAGCCGTTCGCTTTGGACCAAACCATTTCATGTAAATAGAGGGGGGGGATTGTCACCGTACTCGCAAGCCGTTCGCTTTGGACCAAACCATTTCATGTAAATAGAGGGGGGGGGGGGGGATTGTCACCGTACTCGCAAGCCGTTCGCTTTGGACCAAACCATTTCATGTAAATAGAGGGGGGGGGATTGTCACCGTACTCGCAAGCCGTTCGCTTTGGCTTTGCGAATGGACCAAACCATTTCATGTAAATAGAGGGGGGGGATATAATTTTAGATACATATATATAGTACAGTCACGCGGGCCGCACCAAGGAACGGGCACCCACGTACGGGCACGTCCTAGTTGTCACAATGCAGGAGCAGGAGAAATGAGTATATGGGCACAAGAAAAAGAGAAGCATTTGCTTTTGGCACCGATAAAGGAGAACCAAAACAAGGAGCTGATACTCTAGGTCCCCCAACCTTTTGGGTGGTATAAGGAAGAGGCATCTGCAATATGGAAGCTAAATCTTGACCGCTTTTGGAAATATCGCATACGCACAAGCCAAGTCACCGAGATGGTTGGCATGGCACTACAATTCAGCGAATCACAGCCGGGATCAAATCAGCTTGAGGGAATGTCATGAGGAATATAAACATCTGCAATGTGAAAGCTAAATGTTCAACAGTTTTTGAAATATCGCGTACACAACAGTTGCATGGACGGGATGGATGATCGTTCAGTAGGAGCTCATTTTAACATCACCCATCTCCGACAATGTTGGAGGAAGGGAGGGCATACAAAAACTGAGTACAGTACGTACATTCAAGGTGAAACTTCAATTGTGCACGATTAAATATCAGTATTTACCCCATCCATGTAGCACAAAGCAATTGGTATACTCTGTGTCAGACGTCAATCTATGATCGAGGAACTACTTAATTTTAACCACATTTTTCAACCGAGGCCAGAGCCAAACGAGGTCGAGGCCATTTATTCCTGATACGTGAAACACCCTGCAACCCATGTCGACACAAAACAGACCTTTTGGAACGCCGGCCATATTTTCCATTCAATGATCGTGTAACTTTGTTTAAAACAATATCCATGAGTTGGCTCTCCTACGTTTAAAATTTCGTGTCAATCGCTCAAGCGGTTGTGAAAATAAACAAATTTTAAAGCTCGTGAAGGTAAAAAGTGAGGGCCTCGGCCAAAGTTCCACAACATGGTCAAGGACAGTTGTGGACACCTATTACTGGTATACTAGAACATAGATGCCTTGATTGCACTTCAAAAAACCTTCACTTCAGAAGTGCTTGGGCAAAATTTACACCATCTCGACCAATCAAATTTGCGCTCACACTCTCAAGCAGGGGGGATATCGGGGTTCAGACATGGCAGAACTCAGAAACGCAAAGCAAGAGTTGAAAAGACCCTCCCCATGTCCTTTTTCTCCCAAGACTGAACAGGGTAAGACACAATATATGCTGCAGTTTGTTGTTGTTGTAGTTTTCCCCTTTGCCAGTTGCTATAAGACATAACCTGTCATAGGGCATGCAGGTGAGACAAAGAAAAGTCGATTCATTTTGGTACTGGGGACAGTAAGCAAAATACCGACGTACGTAAAACTTGTGACAACTGGAGAGTTCATAGAACTGGAGAAAAAGGACATGGGGAGGGTCTTTTCAACTCTTGCATTGCATTTCCGAGCACGAACGATATCAGCTTTGTTTGTGAACTTACAATAACGGGTGCGGTGGCAACCATACACGATGGGTGAAATGGAACAGTCCAGAGCTGAACCTTCTGCCAACTCTTCTCGGAGAAACTCACGATTTTGGAATGAACAGTCTTTTAGAAAAACATTAACTTAAACAGATCGTTTGGACGAATTTAGCTATGTCGTTGCATCGTTAGGAGCCCTCATTTTATCTGGATCACGCTGTCACTCCGCCCTCAGAATATGGGGCAGATCTGATTGGGCGAGACGGTGTAATATTGAGTACTGCTAAACCAGAGGGTTATGGAAATGCAAACAAGGCGATTTGTGTTCGATAGTGTTCAAATATATAATTAAAGCGAAATAAAATAAAGGTTTTAAAGGTTGTAGAAAAATTTTAAAAAATTATGAAGTTTACCGCCATTGATGCAGTGCCTTTCGCACCACCTTATTTTAAATTCTACATTAGTTATCCATGCCTGTTGTTTGTGTCCTTTATGACAACCCTAAAAATAGTACGTTTCCTGTTTGGAATGATTTTCAATTTTGATTGACTGCCAGACAGACAGACTGAACGAATGACCTCAAGAACTCTGTGCATGCGCACTCGGAATGAGATTCCGTACAATTTGCCAAATTCAAAATCAAAGTTCTGCTTAACTACAGGTTCACGTTTATAAAATTTAAATGAAGTGGTTCCTCAATCATAGACCGATGTCTGTCATTCAGAGAACCGATTTCTAAACGCTGCTTTGTCATACGTGTGCAGGGTCAACACAAAATGACCCGGCTGGATATAATACAACTACAGGTATTGTTTTATAGGTTTCTCACATTCTAACTTCCTAGAGGGCAAGAAATAAGATAGCAATTATTACAGTAGCCATTCACCATTGTCCGATAAGGGCAGCATCACAAAGATTTGCAAAAGATTAAACATCAGATTTGGATAATAGTTTGTCATCTTTTGCAGTAATCATGGCCGCACTCTATCTGCACGATATGTATTTAATCTTTCAGTTTATCAACTTCATTGGGTTGCCATATTTTTAGCTCTGGTGTTGGGCTAGCGGCTAGGGTGCTGGCTTAGGATCCTAGGATCCTGGGTTCGAATCCCGGTTCATCGCTGAATTAACGCCAGGGGGGTTGACTCAGCCTGTCATCTCTTCCGAGGTCGGCTAATTGAGTACCAGTTCACTGGTAATTCCCTGTTTGTCGTTAAAGGCGGCAAAAAGGGTTGGCATCAGGAAGGGCATCCGGCTGTAAAACATTGCTTCAAAAAGGGGACCGAAAAACAACAACAACCACGGTTCCCGAAAAAGGCCAACCCCCGCTTTGCAGGGAAAAATGGCCTCTAAAGGTGGTTATTTTTTATATATTATATTGGGTGATGGAGTTGATGGATGTATTGGAGAACATCGACATCATCGATCAGGATGTTTTATTCTTTTTTGGAAGGATGGAGGACCTTCGGTGGGTAAGGAATGAATAAACAGTAAACACCAAGAGCGCATTCGCTTTTTGACCGACACTTCTAACGGCCACAATTATTGTGGGGTTGACGCCAGGTGTTGGTTTAATGGTTAAGACGGCTGGGCTTGAGATCTCAGGGTCCTGAGTTTGAGTCCCTGTCATGCCGTTGAGGTCGGCAAAATGAGTACCAGCTTACTGGGATGAATGAGCCATTTGAGTATCCTACAACCCGTCCAGGATTGCGCCCAATAGCCTAGAAACTGCTTCGAGAGCCCAACTGAAGATGCAAAAAAGGAGCGGTCGGTCTTCTTGGGGGGTTGGCCGGGGTAAGTTTTGGCTCGAGTCTTTCTTGAACTGGCTGGCCAGGCCTGATGTTCAAGGAATTTGTTTATGGTGCCAGTTATAGCTCACCTACTCTTCGCGAAAGATTGGCATACATCCACCAACGAATGCCAGTAAACGGGATGCCCACGTAACGTCCATCCGAAGGACGGCACACACTGATGAATCAGCCTTCCTGTGAAGCACCAGGATGACAATTTATAGCCAGAGATTCAAACTCAGGTTCGACAGCTTAGACTTTCGAGGGTGAGTGTGTGCACCCCTCGGCCACCTTAACCGCCCTGACAGACACGACCCTCACAATCAATATACGTTTTTCCATTACTACTGTATCTATATTCCATACCGAAGCTACCTCCTAATCCTAGCAGCGTCTATGTAGCATTCCATCCCCAAGGCTTCTTGGTTCCTAACAAATTCCAGTTTAAACCTGTCCACTGTTTCTGCTGCCACTACCTTTCTCGGAAGACCATTCCATGTATCAACTACCCTCTAAGTGAAAGACCATTGCCTGAATGTCATCAGAACTGTCTTCACTCTCAAGCTCTGACCCCTAATCCGTTCACTTTTGATTCTGCTGGAAAAATCTTCTGCACTTATTTAATTATCAATACCCCTCTTTATCTGAAACATCTCTATCGGATCCTCTCGTAATCACCTCTTTTCTAATGTATAAAGTACGGTCTCCTTCAACCGTTCCTTATATATTAGTCCAGCTAGGCCCGGAATCAATCGAGTCGATGTACGCTGAACCCTCTCCATGGCACAGCTCTGTTCTTCCTCAGATGTGGAGAACAAAACGACACAATATCCCAGATGAGACCGCACTCAAATTGTGGGTACAGACAGTATTAACACTCGCTCTTCTTATTTATAACTTGTCCCCCAATTAATAAAACCTAGAATCCTCAAACGAGCAAGCATTGTACATCCCCTGCACATCATTAACATATGATGTCATCATCGTCAACACAAAATCATCTCACATACTGAAACGTTCAATTCTGTGCACAGTGTGTGTTGAAGATGCTTTTCAGTGCATCTAACACCAAGCTTCGCTTTATCGGCACGATGAAGACCCTAAGACCTTTTTGAACTGCAACCTGTAGATGAACCAGAATTACCATGGACCAGAAGAAATGCCAATGGTCCCAGGACACACGAACATGATCTTCATCGAAAGAAATTCAAATAAAGTTACAGTTTTCAATGCATTGTTTACGAGGATGTTCAAAGCAGAGTCTTTCTCTAAACAGTGAGGATGATGTAGTAATCTGTACGCAGCAAACTGTGTTCGAGGAACAAACATTGGAAAAGGTTTAGGACCTTCAGCAAACCACTCATTAATTTATCACCATGACATCATGGAAAAAAACCATCGTTTATAAACAAAATGGATAAATTATGGAAGGGAGGGAGTGGCAAGCATTGCTGTGGCACAATCTAATGTTGAACTCGTCAGAAGCAGAACTTGTCACCAATCACATGTGCAGGGTGACCTGAAAGTCGCTTTAACCCTCCCCGCAAAACATTCATTCTTAAACTCTTAATATGTAGTTGCTTACAGTTTTGTTGTGCAGTAATTACAATAATTAATCAGTCATTGGATCTGTATGTCCATCATTCTCCTTAATCACCCCACACACTGTTAAGCGAAGAGTGGGGTTAAGCAATCGAGCAAACTTTTGTCTGTCTGTCCTGTCTACAAACGTCAGTTTATGATCGAAGAACAACTTAATTTCAAATTGAATGTTATATTATGAAAATGAATCAGAAACCAAACCTGCCATTTCACAGTACTTTAGCTCTGAATTCTTCCCGATCACGCATGTGCAGAGAGGAATGAGCTTTTTCTTTTTTTTACTCTGTCTGTCTGGCAGTCAAAAAAAAAAAATCGCACCTGTGTCTGAAGGAAGCGGTTCAGTTTGGCAATTTTAATATGAAATAGGCAAAGCCTAGACACGAACAAAACCCATTAGAATTACACTTTATAACCCTTTAGAATTAAACACGGTGGATTATAGAGGTTCTTCTTCTTCATTTTTAAGGATGGATGGAAGGAAGGACTGAGTCAAATATTTAAAGCAGCTTCAATGCTTAAAAATTGAAAAACATTCCAAACACGAAAGGTACTGTTCTTACTCTTCACCTTGGACTTTTTTAAAGGACACAAACAACAGGCATGAATAACTGATGTAAAGTGATAGATATGGTGGTGTAAAAGATGCAGCGTCAACAGCAGTAAACCTCCATAATTTTTGTTTCTACAACCTTTAGAACCTTAATTTTCTTTAAATTGAATGATATAGCTGAACACTGTAGGACGCAAATCGTCTTCTTGGCACGTTCAAAACCCTTCCGTTTAGCAGTACTTACAGGTACTGCTCTGATTTCATGTCTGGCGTTGAGTACCTCCATCCATTATTGAGACAGCAGAAGCAGGATGTCCAGAGTAGAGTGACCTGGTCTGAATCCAAATCGATGATCTGAGATCAAGCCATTGGAGAAGAGGAAGGATTTGATGTCAGAAGCGATGATGCATTCCATGACCTTGCTGATTATTGGGAGCAGGCTGATTGGTCTTTGATCCGGCAAGGATCTGTTTTTGCACCTTTCGTGTGTAAATCGGTAATGTCGGCGATCTATGTTCGACTGGTGCTGTGCAGCTGCTGCCGGGTAGCGCATTTCGGGTGGCGCTGTGCAGCTGCTGCCGGGTAGCGCATTTCGGGTGGCGCTGTGCAGCTGCTGCCGCCCTTCAACATCGACGAGTAGTTGGATGCGCTGGTGCTACTTCCACAATCTTAAGGACCGTTCACTATCTATCACGGGCCGTCAGTGCTTTACTCAACTACACGTGACTTTGTGCAACAGCTTCATTCACGACCACGGGCCGTGAGTGCTTTACTCCATCTTTGTGCAACGGCTTCGTTCATAATCATTGTTGCTGGCCGTGTGTGTTTTATTCCATTACTCTTTGTGTAACGGCTCTGTATGTTACTGCGGGTTGTGTTGGTTTTATTCATGATGTTAGCATTGGGACTCATTCAATATTCAGCGTTGCACTTATATGGATTATTATGCCCTCACTACACTGACGAATGTCAGTTGGATAGAGAAGTATGTCTTCACATTGACTATTTACACTTGCTCTGTAAGTCATGGCCTGTTCACCAGAGGCAGTATAAAAGTATCACCATTCCAGCTTCTTCCTGGAATAATAGAAAACGAAAGCGACGGAGGAAGCGGGGAAAACGGGGTGGGAGAAAACGTAATTCTCGCCCAATACAGGTGAGGATCTCTTTACCAAATTGTGAAACAATACAACGACCACAAAGAAGCACATGTTATCGCAATATAAGGTTGATATCTCGTCCAACTCAAGTCATGCTGCCGTCGGTGTACATGGTGAATGCTAGGTCACTGAACAACGAGTTTGACGAATTTTGCTGCATTGTACAAGATTATGAGCTGGACATAGTGGCTGTCAGTGAGACCTGGTTTAAGGCCATTGTTCCAGAAAACGTACATAGCATACCAAATTACTCGTTGCTGACAAAGAATAGAAATAATCGTCGTGGAGGTGGCGTTGCCCTATATGTCAAATCTATCATGAGTGCTTCTTCTATTGATATTGCAGTGCCTGAAGAACATGAGATTGTTTGGGCTCAATTACGTCCGAACAGACTACCAAGAGTGGTATCCTCCATATTTGTTGCCTCTGTCTACACGCCTCCAAACAACGACAACGCCATCTCGTTTGTTCATTACCTTACGTTCGCAGTTGATGACATCCTCTCTCGCCATCTAGGTGCTGGTATTATTATAACGGGAGATGTCAATCACCTCGATCTGACTGCACTTCTTATCGGCCATAATCTTAAGCAGGTTGTAGACCAGTCGACAAGAAATAATGTAGTACTGGACAAAATTGTGACAAATATGAAAAACCTCAACAGTTCTGTTCAACTTGCTGCTCCAATCGGGCAAAGTGATCACAGCGAGGTAATGTGGTACCCGAAACAACATTTCTCTTCCAATAATGATACGAAGCGCAAAGTTATCCGCCCAATGCGTAAATCAGACATTCGTGCTTTTGGTGATTGGATAACACATCATAACTGGACAGATGTTATTAGCAAATGTGACGTTGAAGACAAGTGCACACAATTCTATACCGAGTTGAATTCTGCAATTAACATTCACTTCCCGTCTAAGATCATTAGACTCCATGTGGCAGATAAACCATGGATAACATCGGAAGTGAAAGTGCTGATTCATAAACGTCAAGCAGCATTCCATAGGCAGAGAGGATCCCCCAGCTGGAAAAACCTCCGAAATAAGGTTCAACGGAAAATCAGAGGCAAAGCAAGACTTCTATTGTAACCGAGTTCAACGATTGAAGTGTGACAACCCAAGTTCATGGTATCGTTACATTAAACTCATGACGTCCAACACACAACAGGAGCTGATTATTATCAACTTGCCAGGCATTCCGAGCAGTGACTCCTTAGCAATTTCAAACGCCATTAATTCTTACTTTGTTTCAATTATGAGTAGTACATCCCCATTACACAAGGACAATATTCCAGCTTTTTCCTTTTCCACCAAATAGTGTTCCCATGGTGCAACCTACGATGGTCTATAAAGAACTATTAAAGACAAAAGTGGGGAAGAGTTGTGGGCCAGATGGCATCTCTCCTAGACTTATACGAGAGTTCGCCTTGGAACTAAGCATTCCTCTCTGTGACAATATCAATGCCTCATATAAACAAGGTGTTGTTCCCAGTCAATGGAAGAAATCAATCGTTGTTCCTCTACCTAAACAATCATCACCGACATTGGACAAACTGAGACCGATTGCATTAACTGATCATTTCGCGAAGCTTGCAGAGCTATTCATGTATCGATGGCTCATGTCCGACATTTCTGCTAACATCGACCCTCAACAGTTTGGGAACCGTGCAGGTATGTCCTCCACCCACTATCTCATACAACTGATGGATTTCCTGTATGGTGGAGCTGACAGACCTGGTACAATTTCGACTATTGTTTTGACTGACTTTTCGAAGGCTTTTGACTCAGTGGATCACAAGGTAGCCATCAACAAACTGTACGTGATGGGAGCAAGACCTTCCTTAATTCAGTGGGTCTGCAGCTTCCTCGCAAACCACATCCAGCAAGTTCGTTATAAGGGAGAACTTTCTATGCCTCTCTCAACAACTGGTTGAGTCCCACAAGGAACGTGACTGGGCCCACTCATCTTCATGGCCCTCATCAATGACGCTCTCCAGTTATCTGATATTAAGAGGTGGAAATATGTGGATGACTTAACTTTGGCAGAGTCGCGTCAAATGGACTCTCCATCTACCCTATCAACAGCCCTTTCAGAATTTGAACAGTGGTGTACAGATTCCAAGATGAAGCTCAACCCAGTTAAGTGCCAGATAATGCGAGTGTCGTTTATTCACCGCCAGCTGCCACCATTGCTAATCCAACTTAACAACGTTAGACTGGAGGAAAGTCAGCAGGTCAAACTGTTGGGAGTTGTTGTCAGCAATGATCTCAAGTGGGCAGATCATGTAAACCTCATCGTTTTGAAAGCATCGAGAAAGCTGTATATGCTTCGATCTTTGAGGAAGTTCCATATTCCGATAGAAGATCTTATCACTGTGTACACTTCTGACATCAAACCTATGTTAGAATATTGCTGTCCCGTATGGCATTCCTCATTGACAAAACAACAGCATGCATTGATTGAATCGATACAAAGAAGAGCATTGAGAATTATTTTTGCTGGCGATTATGATTCCTACTACAATGCTTTGAGTACCTGCCAGCTGAATTCACTGCACGAACGTCGTGAACTACTTTGTAGTAACTTTGCATCTTCTTTGTATAGTAGATTCCCAGACTGGTTACCAAACAAAAAATCGTCACTTAGACAATTACGTCACAGCAATAAGCTTATAGAAATTAGGTGCAGGACTGAACGTTACAGAAAGAGTGCAATGCCTTATATAGTCAGACTTTTAAATACCATGAATGTGTTCTAAGTACGATTCATCTCTTAACACATATTCTCCAAGTGAGATTCATAACAGATTTACCTTTTCTTTCCCTAGTTTTATATTTCAAGGAAATTTTTTATCTTGGAACGTGGTACTTATTATTGCAGCTATTTTAACTGTGTATTTTATACGTGTGTATTTTATACGTGTGTATTTTATACGTGTATTTTATGACGATGGGTGTATTTCACAATAATGTGTGTACCTTAAACGATGCTTATTTTTCATGTTATTAATGCCTGAATATGGAGTTGTCGTGTAGTAATTTTTTTTTATTCATTGTAATTATTTGTATGTTATAGTGATTGCAAATTATTGACTTATTTATTTCATGATCTCGTATTTTATGTTATGTGGTAAATCATTCACAATTCAGCTTTGGCTGCGACAAATTGATAATAAAACCATGATTGATTGATTGATTGATTTACAAGCTGATGGAAGATGACCTTGAGCAAAAGAGAGGGTGAAGAGAACAGGGAGAGGGTGAGATAGAGTGGCAAGGCAGGATTTTAGGAGATACAATGTAGATACAATGTATTGTTACGGCCCGGGGTTCGGGTTTACTACAAGGGGGTTAGCCTCCGTTCCCTCCTGAACTGACCGAGCCTGAGGCTGCCACGCATGAATAACTTCGTACTTAGGCAGGTTGCGAACCAGCAACTACTAATGCCAATTGGTCCGTCGCATAATAGCTTACCTGTACCACGTGACGGTCCCATTCGGGGAACGTACCTTCCCTCCAGCGGTATACCCCTTTCCTTTGTTCGTAGATGGAAATTTAGACGGCCGAGCAACCGTTATGGCAAACCGCCGGGCTAATGCTAATTTTGTAATGGCCGATTGTTAATCTGTATGTGAGCAATGGCAAACCAATGAAGGAAAAGACATTCATGGACAGAGAGAAAGGAAACGTTTAACGATTTAATTTCTTTACAAGTATTTACAGTGGAATTTTTCAATAGGAAAGAAAAATAGGACGAGAAGCAGAAACATAGCTTATCCTACGCCTTATTACGATCACAACAAATAAACACCACATGGGCCCAGCACACATTCACGGGGGAGGGGGAGGGAAAAACAAACGTTGGAAACCTGTTAGCGCAAAGGCCACAATGCTCTAGATGCTTCTCCTCGTGACGGCCTTTGTCTCGACCCCCTCTCCTCTCCAACGAGCACCTGGCCGGCAAACGGCAGTCCCCAACACGAGCAGGTAATGGCGATCCCAGCACGGACGGGCAGGAGAAGGTCGATCATCAGCACGGACTTGGGCAGGTGAGGTCGGCACGTGCAGAAAGAGTCCAAGTCATGCACACGTGCACCAATAGGGAGTCCGGCAGCCAACAGAGAACAATGAATACGTGCAGATCGAGCAAAGTCCAAGGCGATGAGTAATGCAGGCACGTACGAAGTGAGGCCAGCAGAAAGAGAGAGTCATGCAAGCATGTGCTAGATCAACAATGTCCAAAAACCAAGAGAGCATATCATGCACACGTGCAGAGGGGGCAGAGCGAGAAAAGACATGTGCAGGGCCTTTCGTCAGGGCCCTGGCAATGGGTGGGGCTGCTGTCCGAGGGTGTCTGGCCTCCCGATTGGTGGAGCCCGTCGCTCAACCCCCTCAAGCTTCCCAGAAGTTCCTCAGGCCCTGATTGGTGGAGTGTCGCTTCCCCTGCCCCACAAACTCTCTCAAAGGAACTTTTACCTGGTGCTTGGATGGTGTGCCTTTGAGCCTGTGCGCATTGCCTGGCAAATTATCGCTTATGAGTGGAGGGCCTGTGTTTCCCTCCCCAACGCATAAAAACATACTAACCCGAAATAAGGGGAAGTGGCTAAGTTAATGCTCTGCTATGAAATAACTATTCTAAGGGACATGCATGGTGGTTGCCATTGCTTCTCAGCGGTTTCCCAAAACCGCAACAGTATTTTGTGACAACTTGGTGGACATATAGCACAAATCTAACCTGAGTATGATTTTCTGCAAAACAGTTTTACACTTTAACATGAAGAGCTCGATTCTATGATTCAGTGGCATTTTGTCTGATGATATTTCCAATCAAATGACAGAGGGGGTACTCGTCACACTCGAACCAGCTGAACCTCATGGCAGCCGAGGGAAAACAGGGACTCGGCAATGGTACTAATTATCTTCAAAATGAAATATTCCCAACGAAGATGGTTTATGAATCAGAATAAACGGTCACGATGACTGCATGTATCAAATATCAACGTTGCCTTTTTTGTTCTAAATCACGTTCTATCAAGAATGAAACAGCAACGACATTTCAAAAGCAGCAATCAGAATAGCCGAACAGAATCCATAGCAATAAAAAGTGAAATATCATTGAAAATCATTACAGGCCACAGGGCTGGAGATCGTGGCCACGTTGTGACCTCCACGGAGTGCAGATTAGGCGATTTGGGGGAAGGCAGCAGCCCGACAAGAGTGAATAATGCTGTTGAGTCATTACCTGGAAACATTCTGAATTATATTTCACAGATGCTGACATATACGAAGTAGTTCGAACTCAAGTACATTTTTGTACAACTCTCCATACTCCATACAGTTGTCAGAAGTTTGCTGTGTCAGTATTTTCGGCATCATCTTATTGTGAAAATTATCGACATCGTCACCCATAAGCAAGACGTGTGCCCTCGTAGTGGTGACAAACACTCACACAATCAGAAACAACATCTCAAAAATGGTATTGTCAATGCAGATGACAATTTGAAGTTTTGGCCTCAACAACAGGGTAATCAAAGCAAAGCAAAACAGCAACGTTCAGCGGTAATACGTAGCCATCATGTAACCATTCGCCTACCTGTCAGCAAACTTTGTTACAATCATTATGACAACTCGTCAATGTAGCAGAATCCACAGAAAACGATTACAAAGAGAGCACATGGTGCATCAATCAGCACACCCTGCTTTGACAGGGCCTTGATCAGGTTATAGACCTACACATGAAGCTAACAACAAACAGTTGAACTTCTTCGAACCTCTCCGTTGAACACCATTTAGTTTGTACCTTTCCGAATACAGCATCTTGCTTCTCTCAAACCCAATTGTCAAATGATGTTCTTGTTAATTGCTTTCACATTTCCAACGATAACCTTCGCTCATGATTCTGCTTCAAAGGACGAGACTGCTTATTCGCACATCAACACAACTGTTATACGCCGTGTGGACTTTCAATCTCCAAACGTCATCTGGCTTAAGATTTGTCTCCAAACAATCATTATTTTTCTCTGTTTCACCGACTGCTCTCCTACTCGATTAAGGTAATTCTATTTTGAATTTCCTCGAGAACATTACAGCCCGTCTTCAGGTGATGCATCTTTCTTTGCAGAGCGTATGCTGAAGTTGCTGTTTCAGGAATGGAGAAACTGGATGGACATTAAACTGAGCAACCCCTCTGCAGATAGTTGGTGGACGCTAAAGATCCCACAGTGTCCTTCACAAAAACTAGTCGAACCATCGCCGGCACACTGAAAAAATTACAAATTCCTACCCCAATTACTGCTGGGAGAGGGATAGCAAACCACCCAGCATAACCCCAGCCAAGAAAAGGTTGTTGCAGCACCAACGCTTTGCAACTTAGATTATGAACATACAAATATACATACATATTACATATACATATATATATATATTGTTGAGGATTTGGGAATTGTGTGTGTAATTTGATGTAAAACTTGTTGTAAATATCACCCTCTGTAGTATCAAGGTCAAAGGTCGCCCTTAGTTAATCCATCGCACACACGTAGCAAATCATAGATTTCCCCTCGGTAGTTATGTCCTTAATATATGTCAGTATAAGGCTCTGTGGTCCACCAATTCATTGCGTTGCATCAATTAAATCAGATAGGTCCCTCCGACGCCCCCATGGCATCTTCAAAGTGCCAGTAACTTTGGATGGGGTTTGTGGCATCACTATTGCCAACTGCATTGGGTGGTTGGCTGCATTTGCCTCCATTGAGCACGCGGTCGGGGCGGAGAAGAAAGGCGTGTCTCCACCTCGTCATCAAAGGGTGGAGCCAGGAGAGCCCTTGCCGACCAACCAAGAACGAGGGGTTTGGCTTAGGGAGGGGTAGAGAGAACGATCAAGGAGGTTTGAAAAGGTTCGAGGGTGTGGCCTATATAACCCGCGGTGGGACGCCCCCAAGGGAGAGATGAGCCCTGGGAGAGCACGCGACGCACGAACGGAGTCCTTGGAGAGCACGCGACGCACCAGCACGCAGCAGCTTTAACCACAGCAGCTTTGGGCTTCGACGGCAGTTACACCAGCCGCGAAGGAACGCGCCGTGCGAGACCGATCAAGACGGGGGCGGCGGCTGCTCCCTCCCGGCCCGACCGTGCTCCGGTCCGAACTGAACCTTCCTCTCCCTCCAGCCTTCGTTCTTGCCTTCATCCCCCCCGTGTAAGTCTGATTGTTCGTCCGTCTTCTGTGTTGTCCAGGGGTTTAAGTAAGACTGAGTAGGTAAGCTAGTGTTGCACTGTGTCTTCTGGTTCTTCCCTCCTTCTGCATTTATTTTCTTATCCTTCTTCCTCCTTGGTTACTTTTAATTGTGTAAATAGTGGTAATAAATCATATTTGTTCTTCCTACATTCTTCTTCTTCACATTCGGTCGCTTTAGTGATTTCCAGATTGAGGTACGTGGCGCGATTCGGCCAACGCACATGAATCGGGCTTTGTCTTCGGTAAACGGCTCACGCCGCAGTTCGCTTCGCTCGGAGCAATCCATCCATTATGCTGCGGCCGTGAGCGAGGGGTGTTTCCTTGCGTGCCGGGAGGCGCTGGTATTTAGCTCATAGGACGGTTGGGCCTAATACCCTACCCAGCGCCGACCGGGTGTGACGTCATACCCCCGGGACCACGTCGGTCAGTCATAGAAGAGGGGATTAATCCCCCCTCGATAAGGGGGAAGAGGCCGACGTTGAGATCCGCAACAATATATATATATATATATATATATATATATATATATATATATATATATATATATATATATATATATATATATATATATACACACATATATACATACAGTGCATTCAGAAAGTATTCAGACCCCTTTACTTTTTTCACATTTTGTTATGTTGCAGCCTTATGCTGAAAT
>NC_136269.1:28476041-28481041 GCF_964187855.1 Myxine glutinosa
GATAGCGACGAAGAGGGAATGTCAGATGGTACGTGAGGGACTGACAGCGAGGTTGGACGAGGTGGTAGAGGTAATGGAGACGAAGGACCGGCAGGTGAGGACGCACATGGAAACGGTCAAGGTAGCCTTGGAGGACGAGCTTGAGGAGACGTACCGGGGAATAAAAGAGGTGAAGCAGAAATTAGAAGAAGTGAAAGAAGGGGTGAGCGAAATTAAGAAGCGACGGAGAGAGGATAAGAAGGAGATAAAAGAGGAGATAAAAGAATTGGTCCAAAGTCTGTGTTTGGATCGTGATGATGTGCTCATTAACCGGATGAGGGATTCGCAGGTGATGGAGGAGAAGCGAAGAGGAAGTGGACCCGGTGTAAGTGGTGACCAATATGGTCGTGCGTATGATGCGCCAGGGGATTTAAGAAGCTTGGGGGTCGAGATAGACCCGGGTGTTCGCGAAAGGCCGTTGGTGAGGTGTGTGACAGGTCTGGTGTGCGAAAGAGGAGGTGTGCGAGAAAGTCCGACTCTGGGGTGTGTGAGGAAAAAGTGCGTGCCAAGGAGTGAGGGTGCTGGCGAGAGTGAGTCGGTCGTAGCGTGTGTGCGAGGGAGCACATGGAAGCGCGGTGTGGTAAGTGTTACAGAGGGTGTGACGGGAGAGTGTGCGCAGGAGTGTGCGCGAGAAAGGTGTGTGACGGACAGGTGCATGAGGAAAGAGTGCGCTGTCAGAAGTAAGGAAGAGTGTCCACCTGTGGTAAGTGTTACAGAGGGTGTGACGGGAGAGTGTGCGCAGGAGTGTGCGCGAGAAAGGTGTGTGACGGACAGGTGCATGAGGAAAGAGTGCGCTGTCAGAAGTAAGGAAGAGTGTCCACCTGTGGTGAGTGTTACAGAGGGTGTAACGGGAGAGTGTGCGCGAGAAAGGTGTGTGACGGACAGGTGCACGAGGAAAGAGTGCGCTGTCAAGAGTAAGGGTGAGTGCGCTGTCAAGAATGGAGGTGAGAGTAGTGAGAGTGACATGGAGCGTGAGTTAGTTGTGACAGGTGAGAGAGGATGTACACCTGGGATGGAAGGATGCACACCTGGAATGGTAGAGCGTGAGTGGGAATGCACGCTGGAGTTGGTGGTGAGGCACGTGGTTGGGTGTGCGAATGAGAGCACACCTGTGATTGTCACAGAGGAGGTGACCGAGGAGGGGGCGCGAAGAGGTGTTTTGGTGAGGTGTGCGACCAACGAATGTGTGCCAAAGTGTTCGGTGGTCAGGTGTGTGACCAAGGCTGTGAGTGGAATGGGTGTACCTGGGTGTGTAAGGAAAGGTACGAGGAGCATGGGCACGGCTGGATGTGTGAGCAAGGAACGGGCTGCGGGGTGTAAGCGTCCAGGTGAAGCATCGACGTTAGACGGGGTAGAGTTTAGAACGACTTATAGCCGAGTCGGGCCCTCGGTGCGTGCTGGGCCTCGCTTTGAACGGCCGCGTCCGTGCTCCACTAGGCGGAGCTGGCAGCCCGATAGAAAGAGTCGTCATGGCGACCACGTTTTGTTGAGACGTGCCGGCAGGTCGAGATCGGGACATTGGATGGCTCCACGCCGAGGTGATGCGTGGGATCTCGGCCCGGGTAAGCCCCCGTCCCTGCACCGAGTGCCGGATGTATCCAGCCGCTGGCACAAAACAACCAGCATTCATTGTTTGGCTTTACGAAGCCGGGCTTTGGACAGGAATTGGCGCACCGAGAGGTATTAGTGAGTAGACTGGGTGATGAGGTTAGTGTTTTGGACCCAAAATTAGAGAAAAACAAAATTTGATGATTGGCAAGGGATTGGCAGTAGTGATTGGCAGATGATGGGTAGTGATTGGCAAATTTTTAATTTGTGGAAATTTGATGTGCAAAATTTATAGTGAGAGACCCCCGATGTGGTGGGATGGCAAATCCACCATCCCTCACAGGTGGGGGGCAAAGGAGCAATAGTTTATGGGGTGTATGGCAGTGAAAACTAGCCCGGGTGGGTTAGGTTATATTGATAGGGATCTAGAGAAGATGACCTTAGGTGACGTTAAGTTTAGTTAGTGACTGATACCTGTAGTGGGGACGCAGGTAGATTAGTGTGGATGATAATGACGTGGGAGCGCAATAGTTTAAAGGGACGACTGGGAAGCGCAAGTTTCAGAGGGGAGTAGTTAGCTGAGATGATGCTGTGTGTGTGAGAATTGAACAGGTGTGATTGCACAGGTGTGCAACTGGACAGGTGTGTGGAACAGTGTATGAGTAGTGAGTGTCGTGGATCAGCGCAAATGCGCTTGGGGAGAGAAGGGTGCAGGTGGCACCAAGTGTGAGAGCACAGGTGTGCAAGTACAGGTGTGTGGAGAGAGTTGGAGTAAGTGGTACGGAGTGGTGTGCATGGTGCGAAGGTGTGAATGGGGGAAGAGTGGACCCCCATCGCGGATACCCGGGGCGGGTAGTGTAAGTGTTAGGTAGAGGGTACAGGTAAATTGTGGTTGGATATTGGCATTTGTGGTGCGGTTGCAGAATGGTGTTGTGGATGGGTGCATTAGTGTTGTGGAAATGGCTGGGCGTGTAGCCTGTTAGTGTGTGTAGTTGGTTGGGCACTCCACCACTGTGAGGATGTCGGCCAGGTGAGGCCGCAGGTGGGCTCTGGGAGCCGGTAGTTGTGAGTGGGTGCCTGAGGATCCCGGGTGTGGATCGGGTAGCCCAGTGCCAGAGAGGGCACCGAGTGGGGAGAGCGCCAGAGGGCCTGCCCCAGTTAGTTAGGTTAGGGTAAGGAGCAGGTAAGCTCGGAGGCAACTGCAGTGGTGGAGGTGTGCAGGTGGGTAGACCCACTGGGAGAGGTACACGTCGCAGCCCAGAAATTGTACGAGGGCACCGGGAGATGAATCGGGGGAGTGAGACCCCAAATTGAAGAGCACCACAGTTTGGCCAATGGGAATTGGTTTTTAGAACACATAGTGTAAGAGGGCCAATGGTTTGGCCGGAGAAAGACCCCGGGTAGTGTAAAGTTGTTAAAGTCATTTAGGAGATAGTTAGGATTGATGAACCTATCGCACCATACGCAGCCACTTACCTGTGGTGATGATGATGACTCCACACCTGTGTTTTCTTTGTTTGTGTTGCAGAAATGAGAATTGCTGTTGGATTTGTGAGACGCATCACGACGTGGATGAGACATTGGGGTGATTCCATCTCTCCCTCCCTAGGAGGGACTGATGATGAATTGGTGATGGCAAATTTTGATGTTGAGTTGGAGATGGCAAATTTTGATGAGAGTTGAAAATGGCAAATTTGATTGGTTAGGAGGGAGAGAAGACGAATTTGGTATATGGGAGGAACGGGGAAGACAGTAGGGATGTTTGTTGATTTGTAAAGTAGATGTTTATGGGTAGTGTTGTGTTGTGTGGATACAGTAAGGGGTAAGGGAGGGGCCATGTAGGTTACCTGGTGGGGGGGGGGGCGTACGATAGGAACGTACCTGTCTCACCTGGTTCCCATGTGCCCCCAGTGTGCATCACCTTACATTGCGTGCACTTTTGCGCCCTTACCACCTTACTCACTTGTTTCTTCTTTTGTCTCCCACCTCCGAGGATCTGGCTTTGGGGTAGAGAGAGAGGAGAGAGAGGTGCTGGCTGCGCAGTTGTGGGCCTGCACTTTCGCTGTTTGCTGCCGGGATCGATACACCATATGGACCGCAATGTTTGTGGCCACCCACAATGGACCGCAGTTCGTTTGCGGCCAAGCACCACCCGGGGATGGACCTATGGATCAACGTGGCACCTATGCCATACAGGTGAACCACTAATAGTTAACACCACCAAGTGCACCACAAGAAGAGCAAGAGACACCTGCAGGGTTAGGGGTTGTCGAATTTATTTTTATTCCAATGAACAATGGTGACTGCACCGATTGGTGGTGGGGTGGTGCTTTTGATGCTCGGGAAGGGTGCTCTGCACGTTATTAAAGGCCGTCGGCCACAGAGCACTCGTGGGTTGGTGTATCGATGTTGGCAAGCGCGCTCTCTCTATGCATAACATCTGCATGTGTTCCTCCAAAAACAGGTCCTGGATCGTAGTGTAAATAGCAGCGTAGTCTTGTAAATAATGCTCCCTACCGGCTGTATGTTTAGTTTGAGGATTCTTTCCGGATTCGGTTATCCTGTGGGTGTGTTTCTGTGAGGAGAAGGGTGCAACGTCGCAGGGGGACATATTTACTCATTTGTGAATATCTGTAAAACTGTCGCACTCAGGGTAGAGTTAATAGTAGAGGGAACTACATTGCGTGCCACACTAAAGTAGGTAAAAATTTATCGGGTCGGGACGCCCCGAGGGTAGAGAAGGGTGCAATGTTGCGAATATGGAATTTGGCCTCCATATCCGCTTGTAAATATTCCCCTATTTTCTCCAATACTCCCCAACTTTCCCCAATCCCCCATTCCCTAGTCCCATTGCATGTAAACAACAATCAGTAGAGCCGACCTTCCCCTTATTCCCCCATTAAATGTCGTGCCCAGGTCCACCGCACCACACGTAGACAACTTTCGGACATCTTCCTAGTTATTCTTAATCTATGTCAGTTAAGGCCTCGTCTCCATTAATTATGACTCTTCGTTGCACCAGAATGTGATTATATGGCATCAGTAGTGAGTTTAGGACCTTTCCCATACCTCCTCCCATCTTCTTCCCCAAACAACAACAATAACAACAACTACAACAACAATTACAACTACAACTACGACTACAACAACAGAGGGGCGGGGAGTGTGCGTCCTCACACCGGCTCGGTTACCCGCCATGACCATGCGCTCCACGGCGTTACCCCGAAGGGGCTGGCTGTCAGCTCCTCGTCAGGGGCGGAGCCAGTAACCCCCCCACGCACCCAATGAGAAGCAACGTGCCGATTCCATCTGGGGCGGAGCTAACGAGCCGAGGGCGTGTCACTCCCCGCCGGATATACGCGGCCCCGCGCCGGATGTGACGTCAGATGCGCCTCAGCTTGGAGAGAGAAGCC
>NC_136269.1:28486041-28580854 GCF_964187855.1 Myxine glutinosa
CATAGCCCCGGATCGCGTCGGCTAGATAAAAGACAAGGGGATTAATCCCCCCTTGGTAAGGGAAAAGGCCGACGTGTGGAGATCCGCAACAATATATATATATATATATATATATATATATATATATATATATATATATATATATATATATATATAAATATATATAAATATAAATATATATATATATATATATATATATATATTGTTACGGACCGCGGATAAGATGTTAATTTGCCGAGCGGATGGCGCCGCGGCCCTAACAGTTACCCCGACTAACCCGATTCCTGAACGTTGGCCAAAATCGCGCCACAGATATTCAATAGGGAAAAGACAAAGGCGACACGGATGTGAAGAAGAAGAAGAAGGAGACAAAAAGGTTTGAAATGCTAATAAATTTATTCCGACTATTTACACAATCAAAGAAACCAAGGAGAAGGAAGGATAATAAAATAATTTACAGAAGAACTCAGAGACTGAAAATCGCGAGCTTATCTATACAGGCTTAACTTAACCCAGGGACAAGACAAACAGAACAAACTCACGTACACGAATGGGGAAATTGCAGGCAGGAATGACAGGAGGTGGGTGGCTGGAGGGGGAGGAAGGCACGGAGCTGGCTGCAGCTTGATCCCGCACGGGACGTCGGGCTGGACCTCGACGGCCGCCGATGCCACCGATCCTGTCGTGTACGCGGGGTAACGGGTCGGAGCTGCTTGGTGGAGCCAACGCTGCTGGTGGGGGGTCTGGCGTGACGGGTCCTCTCTCTTTCTTAGTCCAACCCAGTCCAACAACTTCCTCTCTTGCTTAGTCCAACAACAACAACAACTTCCTTTGCTTTCGCGCGCGCTCTATATAGCGCCTCAGGCGATCAAGCCGCTGGTGTCCAGGACACGCCCATCGGTCAGCTCGCCTCGGCCCTGATTGGTCGGCACGGCCCTCTGGCTCCGCCCTTGATGACGATGGGCGGGCACGCCCAGGAGTCGGCAGCTCCTCCCCCTTCTTCTCCGCGCCGACCTCGTGGCGAATCGAGTCGCGGAGGGAACAGTTGGCAATTGTTGGAAGGGGAATGTGAATGAAAGGGGATATACTCTTATTTAATGCAGTGCAATGGAGTGTTTCAATTAATGGAAGACACAGCCTTACACTAATACACATAATAAGGATATAACTGTCAACAAGGGGGGAAATCTATGATTGGCTAACGTGTGGTGTTTATGAACTAATTACGGGATGCACTTTGACCTTTATACATAACTGGAGCAAGGAGGGCGATATTTTTACAATGTACTATACAATAAAAAACACAATTAAAAAAACACAATCCTCATATCCACAATATATATATATATATATATATATATATATATATATATATATATATATATATATATATATATACAGTATATATATATATATATATATATATATATATATACATATAGTGTGTGTGTGTGTGTGTGTGTGTGTGTGTGTGTGTGTGTGTGTGTGTGTGTGTGTGTGTGTGTGTGTGTGTGTGTGTGTGTGTGTGCATTTTATGAAATAAAACATGGATATATCAATTCTGATTTTAAATAATTCAATCTATAAAAGAGGTTATTCTTTCTCCACTTGATTAAATTACATGCACTTACACAGAGGAGAGGCACAGTGGGAAATACGATAAATTCCGCAGAATCAGGCCACAGATCGTTGAACTGCAGGTGAGCAGGGATGAAATACCCCCCACATTGTTTACAAAACAAGATGTGATCGACCGCAGATCACATGCTTTTTTTTTTTAGTCAGCATGCTATGCACATACACCCGACCGACCGCTATGTTCGACGAGCTGTAAATACCAAAGCTAGAGCAGCGCCTGGAGGGTTGCTGCACAGCTTGCTGCCACCACCTGAGAGCCAATAAATCCAAATGAAAATACATAAACCCTGGTGAGGCCTACTTAATGAACAAGGCTCCAAGCAGGCTGGATAGAATCAGGGGGGAAGGGGACACAACTGCCAAGCTGCTTTGCTTATACAGTATGATATTCATTGGCCTGCTCTTCAAGAACAGAACCCCATAGGTCGTTGGGGGACCACAAAATGCTGCTAAGAAAATCATTAGATAGCGCACAAATCCCCGTCGTCGTGTCGGATACAAAAGTTGTATGAGAGTTTGAGGGGTTAGGGGACTGCCACTTTGGAGTTGTACAAGCATTTGTGATTCCTCTTTCTGCAAGAGGCTTCAGAAGTTTTATTGAACATTTCAAGAGATCTATCAAGACAACGCCGCTCAGATTCTGTGTCAAAATGTGTAGTTGTTCTGGGTTAAGCAGAAAATCACCCCAGAATGTTACATACACTACATGACCAAAAGTACGTGGACGCCAGAACATTGAACATCTCATTCCAAAATCATGCTCATTAATATGGAGTTGGTCCCCCCCTTTGCTGCTAAACAGCCTCCACTCTTCTGGAAAGCTTTCCACTCGATGTTGGAACATTGCTGCGGGGATTTACTACCATTCAGCCACAAGAGCAGTAGTGAGATCGGGCACTGATGTTGGGCGATTAGGCCTGGCTCGCAGTCGGCATTCCAATTCATCCCAAAGGTTTTCAATGGGGTTGAGGTCAGGGCTCTGTGCAGGCCAGTCAAGTTCTTCCACACCGATCTCAACAAACCATTTCTGTATCGACCTCACTTTGTGCACGGGGCCATTGTTATGCTGAAACAGGAAAGGGCCTTCCCCAAACTGTTGCCACCAAGTTGGAAGCACACAATCATCTAGAATGTCATTGTATGCTGTAGCGTTAAGATTTCCCTTCACTGCAACTAAGGGGCCGAGCCCGAACCATGAAAAACAGCCCCAGACCATTATTCCTCCTCCACCAAACTTTACAGTTGGCACTATGCATTCGGGTAGATAGTGTTCTCCTGGCATCCGCCAAACCTAGATTCGTCCGTCGGACAGCCAGATGGTGAAGGGTGATTCATCACTCCAGAGAACATGTTTCCACTTCTCCAGAGTCCAATGGTGGCGAGCTTTACACAACTCCAGCCGACGCTTGGCATTGCGCATGCGCATGGTGATCTTAGGCTTGTGTGAGGCTGCTCGGCCATGGAAACCCATTTCATGAAGCACCCAACGAACAGTCGTTGCGCTGACATTGCTTCCAGAGGCAGTTTGGAACTCGGTAGTGAGTGTTGCAACTGAGGACAGACGATTTTTACGCGTTACGCGCTTCAACACTCAGCTGTCCCGTTCTGTGAGCTTGTGTTTCCCGTTCTGTGAGCTTGTGTGTCCCGTTCTGTGAGCTTTTGTGGCCTATCACTTCGTGGCTGAGCTCTTGTTGCTCCTAGATGTTTCCACTTCACAATAACAGCACTTACAGTTGACCGGGGCAGCTCTAGCAGGGCAGAAATTTGATGAACTGACTGGTTGGAAAGGTAGCATCCTATGACGGTGCCACATTGAAAGTCACTGAGCTCTTCAGTACGGCCCATTCTAATGTCAATGTTTGTCAATGGAGATTACATGGCTGTGTGCTAGATTATATATGCACCTGTCAGCAATAGGTGTGGCTGAAACAGCCGAATCAACCAATTAGAACGGGTGACCGCATACTTTTGGTCATGTGGTGTATATCTGAAAAATAAACAATAATAAGCTACTCAAAGAAAAATTACCCAAGTTGACATGAAACACCTCACAGCGCCGGCCTGTAAGACCAGCAATCGCCTGATAAACCAAGCAGCACATTCCATAAACACACACAAGCTTCCAGAATAAATTATACGTACGAGTACGAGTCTGCTTGCGCCCATTATAGACAACGTTTGAGGGAAGGCATGCCCCATGTTAGTGCGTTTTGAATGGTGGAGTGCAGACAGAGGAGGCCGAGCTGTAGGTGTTATTCAGAGAGGTCAGAAAGAGAACTCTCCAGGTATTTAGCTCACTGCTGTGAAGATTGATCGATCCCGGCAACATACTGGGTCATTAGTGCTTTTGTCGTATCACACACGGGATCTTTCTCCCACTAATGAGAGGGGCATCGTACCTGCCCTTGTGTTGACAGCTGCAATTTAAAATGCAAACAAATAAATAAATTAATAATAAGCCCTCACCTCTGCTAAGCTAAAGTTAATGGGCCGAACTGACACCAGGAAAAATGGCGACAGAGTTCTGTCCATAGCATGCGTGAAGACTTGCTTGCATAACGGCAACATAAATGTGTGAATAGGTGATGAGGAGCAAGGTCTATCCGAAACAACCATGGGTAGCTGTTGAGGAGGTATGTCAGTTCAATGTGAGTGGGTAGGAATAGAGTGGTTTCTGGACCTTCCCCTTCTGACATCAAGCACAGGCCAAATAGGTTGCAAAGTTAAAGTCCTACAAAACGAATAATAAAATTACTTCAAACAAATAGCAAATGAAGCACCAAAGTAAATGAAACTGCAAATTCAATGTCCAGCTTGAACCGAGGGATGTATTTTTCTTTTCATTCATTCAAGATAGCCTGGTGTTGGCTTAGCAGTTAGGGTGCCGGCTTGGGAATCTCGGATCCTGGGTTCGAATCCCAGTTGATCACTGAATTAACACCAAGGTTTTTTTTTTCTTTTTTTTTTCTGGTTTTTTTTGTATACAGAATCGAGGCTCGTGAAAGAGCTAACATTTATCACACAAACAGACAAACAAAATATATAAAAAGAGGGAGCGGTAGACAAGATGGTGAGAGAAGGGGAAGCACACAAACACAACATTTGAGAGCAGGGACATCGGGAGATGTGTGGGAGGAAGAGGCTTTGGGGGGAGGAGGCGTGGGAAGGGGGAGGGAGGTGGGAGAAGTATAAAACACAAGGACACTAAGGACTTCCAGGAAAGAAGTTGGTATTTCAAAAAAGTGGATTTGGGGTGAAATTAGCGGGGGTAGAAAAGATCAAGGTTTTGGATGGGGGAAGATAAGAGATGGTGGTGAACAGCTGTTTTAAAGACCTGGAGGGAGGAGTGGGATTGAAAAGAGTGAGGGAGTTTGTTCCAGAGGCGGGAGAAAAGAGGAATGAAGGAGTGAAGGTGAGCAGAGAGTCTTGATTTTGGCAGTTTAACCATAAGAGAGTGGCTGGCAGATCTTGTGCGACCTGTAGGAATATTTGGGGGACAGAGCCCAGAGAGAGCTGGGGGAGCAAGGCCGGAGAGGAGTCTGTAAAAGACGGAAAGACCACCAACCTGCCTGCGGTGAGTGAGTGAAAGGCCCTCGGAGTTAGCTTCATCGCGGGAGATTCCAATGATTCTTCCGAGGTTGACTCAAGCCTGTCATTCTTCCGAGGTCGGCAAATTGAGTACCAGTTCACTGGTAGTTCCCTGTGTGTCGCAAGACGCGACTAACAGGGTTGGTAGCAGGAAGGGCATCTGGCCATAAAACATTGCTTCAAAAAAAGGGGACCAAGGTGCCCTAAAAGGCCAACCCCTGCTCTGCGGGGGAAAATGGCCTCTAAAGGTGGTACAAGTACATTAACTATCATATTGGGTGCTGAACAAGTGAAACTGTCTGGCCTGTACCATTGTGGGACATCAATGGAAATAGTTTGCATGCAAGGCCAGGCGTATTACTCTGCATTAGCTCCAATGTAGAGAAATCCATGTACGGAACAAGTGCTGGGTACAGAGAACAGGACCGTGGTGCAGATGCGATGCAGTCACCGACGCCGAGTCAAATGGGCATTGCCCTGCAACTGATGAATTGCAACGTCAGAAAACAGTGCACCTGGAAACACTTAAGTTGAAGGTTGCATCTGAAGGTATATTGCTGTATTTCAGATCTCTGGTCCTTCGGAAAGAGAACGGTTCGGTTTTTTTTTTTACATAAGAAAAACAAAGAATTGAAATGATTCGTTTATACTTGGTGGATTGTCTCCTACCTAGAGGATCTTAAGCAGGCGATCGGCATCAATGGTGTTCTCTCTCTCAATCAATTCCTCTACCCTGGGGTTTATCGTGCAGAGATCCGCTATGGCAACGCTTCACTTTATCCTATTCACTGGTCGTCTGAACCAACATCATCTGCACTCATCAAGGTGTTCATCATATGATGTATGTTATAATTAAATCGAGCGAACGGTCTGGTAGGATCGAGAGTCTGAAGGAGTCCATCTATCCCTGATGCAAATTCCTGGGCCAGTGACAACAGACCGATACCCAATTGTGCGAAGACGGCCGTCCTACGCATCCCATCCCAATTCCGGAACATCAATCAATTGACACATCACATCTGCATATGTCTCCCGTGAATTAGTTAGTGCCTCCCATGCTGCTGGAGATCTTGGCATTAGAGCTGACAACATGCTGTGCAGCAGCGTTTGGTATCCAGAAAATTGGCAAGATCCGGAAAAACCTCGATCAATGTTCCACTGAACACCTGGTCTATGCATTTGTAACATCTCATCTTGATTACTGCAACAGTTTGCTGATCAACTTACCTAGCTCCTAATTGACTACACTTCAATATATCCAGAATACGGCAGTACGCCTCGTCTAATGCATCAGAAGTCAAAAACACATCGCCCGTGTCATTCGTTCACTGCATCGGCTTCCGATCTCACAATGTGTCCAGTTCAACATCTTGCTTCACACCTACGTGGCTCAAAATAGACCGGAGCCTTCATACTTTACAGAACTCGTACCAAAAGCGTATCCATCTTCCATCAAACTGGGCTCATCATACAAAGCACACCTGCAAATGACACCTCGACCCGACACTCACACTCGCTACAGTATTCGAGCTTTGTCTGTAGCTGCCCCAAAGCTCTCCCTATTTACGTATCATGTAAGTGTGTGTGTGTGTGTGTGTGTGTGTGTGTGTGTGTGCGTGTGCGTGTGTGTGCGCGCGCGCGCCGGATATGCATCCGGATCTTCACCAACATCCAATAAATTTGCCCTCGTCACAAACCCAACCCATCCACCAAATCTTTTCCAAATCCGTTCATAACTTTTTGAGATATCCCGCTCACAAATAGACAACTTTGGTGGCAGAGGTAACAAGACTTAAAATATTTAATGTTCACAATATAACATATTGCATATTGATAGTAATATGTAAATATAATTAGGAGACACTTGCTTTCACACCTGTCTGTCTGTCTATGAGGAGGATAGCTCCAAAAGTCGAGGATGGATTTGGATGAAAATTAGTGCACAGGTTGGTTGTGTGACGTGGATGAAATTACTACACTTTGGTGAAGATCTAGATCCGGATACGAGAATTTTTCACATTATTCTTCACTGTTGAGAAATGGAGCCAAAAACTATATACAACAACAACAACATGCATTTTAAAGGCCATTTTCCCTACTAGAGCGGGGGTATCGTGCTATATACAGTGAAACCTTGACTTACGAGTTTAATTCGTTTTGTGACCGAGCTCGTAACTCAATTTGCTCGTTTCTAAAATTAAATTTCCCCATTAAAATGAATTGAAATGCTATTAATCTGTTCCAGCCCCCCAAAAACCACACCAAATTTTTTTTGAAATATACTGTATATATAAAAATATCTCGCGCTTTATATTTCACCTGTATGCAGCATACAAGTTGGCAGGATGGCCTGGACTGGAGGTACGCACACTTGACTCTAAACTGTCCAGCCTGGGTTTGAATCCCGACCCAGCTATAACCTGTCATGTCGGTGTTTCACAGGCAGGGTGATTCATCAATGTGTGTACCGCTAAACTGGGCGCCCAGTTTGCGTCCCATTAGTTGTTGGATGTTAAGGATCTCACCGTGTCTTCCACAAAGAGAAGGCGAGCTATCGCCGGCACTCTGAACAAGTTGTGGCCTGGCATGCTCTTCACCTCTGCCATTATATACGTCCTCCTCGGCATCTTTTTCCAGAAGAGCCCTGTCTCGTCACAATTGAAGATTTGCTGGGGGATGTATCCTTCGGCTTCTATCAGTTCGGCAAAAGTTATAATAAAATCTTCAGCTGCCTTCACATCCGAGCTTGCTGCCTCACCATGCCTGACGACGGAGTGAATGCCGGTCCTCTTCTTAAAATTATCAAACCATCCCCGACTGGCTTTGAATGACTCTTCCGATGCCTCGTTCCTTTGATGTTCCCGCCGTCTGCTGCACCAAATCCCCGTAAATGTCTCGTGCCTTCTCACAGATGATGCTCTCGGTCACGGTATCTCCTGCGAGCTGCTTCTCAGTCAACCACACAAACAACAACTTCTCCATCTCTTCATGGACAGAGGTCCGGAGCTTTGAAATAATCTTAACGCCCTTGGCTGGCGTTATAGCCTTTATCGACTCCTGCTTCAAAATCGTACATATCGTAGAAGTACTACGATCGTACTGCCTCGCCAAGTCGACAACACGCACACCTCGCTCATGTTTTTCGACGATTACGTGTTTTATATCCAAGCTCGCTCGCTCGTAACTCAGATCTCGGCTCGCATCACAAAGCAAAAAATCGACCGAGTGACGGCTCGTATCTCGGAAAACTCGTAAGTTGGTGCACTCGTAAGTCAAGGTTTCACTGTATAGCCAAAAACTATATATAGCACGATATTTTATAAAGTTATGGACCTATTCGGGCTAAACTTGGTGGATGAGTTGAGTAGATGCAAGAACAAGCTGATTCGATTTTGGTTAAGGCCCAGATCCAGATCCGGCCTTTCAGTGGGATATAAAACAAACTATTCAGCCAGGTGGAGGTATGCGCTCTACCGAGTGCCGTAATAGTTGCTTTTGAGGTTTAAAAGAAAACAAAACCGAAGCAAAAGACAGACTAAATCTACCTTATAATAGCGAAAGCAGTCATTCCTCAGGATTACCAGAAAGTAGCAACAAAGAAACAAAGTAGAAGTGAAACAGGATACTTTACAAATCGATAAGGAGCTGATACTCTAGGTCTCCCACCTTTTGGGTGGTATGAGGAATAGATTTGTGTTGGATTTTACGAAGTAAAAATATACAAAAGTGCATGGAAGGATGATCGGTCAGTCGGATGGAACTCATTTGAATGTCACCAGTCTCCGACCTGGTCGGTGGGGCGGGGGTCAACCATCTCCGACCTTGGCGGAGGGATGGGGTCAACGAGGCAATTTGAAAATCAGTGGTGGTGTCTGTCCCCTTTTTCCATCGACATTTTATATTCCTCTATTTTCCCAATTTAGTAGTTGGAACTTTCTAGGCATGAAATGAACAACTTTGCAGTTCTTGCTTGTCCCAAATATGTATTATGATGTAAACAGATGAGATTATGAATGGTGGGATATTTCTTTGACGTACCATACTCTGGACCGAGCACCGGTGCTGTCGAAGCAGTTTATTGGCAAGGGTTATATTAAGTGGTTTGCCATTGCCTTCCCAGCGTTCTTTACCCATGCTCTATCCTTTTGAACACTATGCATCAAGCAAGGAAGCAGCACATACCATTTTAAAGTCTTTGGTTCGACTCAGCTGGGGTCTGAACCACCGACCTCCCAGACTCATAGTGGCTGCTCTATCCATAGCACCGCTGAGTCTGGTCGCTGAGATATATACTCATGCATCCTAATGTACAGGCTCCTTTCATGAACCTCAGACTAGAGTAATAATAAATAGCACCGCAAAGCGGGCGTAACCCCTCAGCCCATGCATGGTGAAAGGAAGCCGTGGCGGCCATATTGCAAATCGCAGCACGCCCATTTTCGAAAGGCACCTTCCTCTACTCAACCCCAACGCACACTGCACAAATGGATTTAATCTGACAAGCCATTCTGCTCGAAATTGACAGAAACCAATTTCAAAATGGCTGCCGTGGCGGCCATATTGAAAATCGCAGCGCGACCATTTTCGAAAGGCACCTTCCTCTACTCAACCCGAACACACACTGCAAACATGGGTTTAATCGGACAAGCCGTTCTGCTCGAAATTGACGGAAACCAATTTCAAGATGACTGCCGTGGCGGCCATATTGAAAATCGCAACGCGCCCCTTTTCGAAAGGCACCTTCCTCTACTAAACCCGAACACACACTGCAAACATGGATTTAATCGGACAAACCGTTCTCCTTGAAAGTGACGGAAACCAAAAGTTGATGGACGCCCGGACCCCCGTGACGATAATACCCCTTAGCCCAATTTGGGCAGAGAGGTGAAAAGTAGATGATAAAAATGAAAGTTGTTACAAATAGCTATTTAATCAATTTTTTTTTTAAACTTAGAAGACCTTTAAAGTAAGGAAACACGTTTAGTGGTAAGCCACATTAAACACAAAGTAACACGTACCGCCAATGGTTGTGTTTGGCAGAACAATCAGCTTGCGTGGTACTTTCCTCATCAAAACGGTCTTCTGAAGTGTCAGAAAGCGCTCTGGTGTGTCATCTGTTACAGTGGAGTATCGTTTGTAAAACCTGGTGCCTTGTTCAACGTCTGCTGTCGACTTGTACCACTGGAAAAAAGAGGTATCAGAACAGATTAGGAACACAATGGATTTTTCTTATCAATTTCAGCAACAATTGTCCATTGAGAGCTCAATGGAACAACACGTCATTAGATTATCAAAATCCCACCTCTCCATAAAAAGGGTATTCAACCATGGGCACAAATATTTAACTGATCCTGCAATTACAGCCACAGTACATTTCTTTTATTTTTGTATACAAAGTCAAGGCCCGTGGAGGAGCGAGAACATAAAATGGATCACGACGTAACAACAAAAGGAAGCACATGGTCATGACATAACAGAACAAAAGGAAGCACATGAACAGCAGGGTTGAGGGACAAAACAGAGGAAGACTTGGAGAAAATTTGGATGTGGAGAAGAAAGAGGGGTAGGGAAAGCCACATGGGTGGACAAAATGGACACAGAAGCAAACTCTCAGGAAGGAAAAACTCAAAACTTGGAAGGAGTTGTGCTCTGAGTGTGGAAGGTGGGGGTGGGGGTTATCATGTACATGGTTATCATGTAGAGGATAACCCATGTGGAGGGTTATCGGGATTAGAAAAGATTATTGTTTTAGATTTGGGATGATCCAAGATGGTGGTGACCAGGTGCCTTGAAGACCTGGAGGGAAGAATAAGATTGAACACAATGTGGAAGTTGGACTCACAGGTGTGAAAAAAGAGGAACGAAAGAGTGGAGTTGAGCAGTGATTCTGGATTTTGGGAGTTGCACCAAAAGGAGGATGCTGGTGTACTGCATGCTTCCTGCAGAAACTTGGAGGAGGGACAAGACACAGAGAGACTAGAGGTTGCAAGCCAAGAAAAGAGGCAGTAGGAGACAGAGAGACCATCAACTTGTCTGTGATGAAAAAATGAGAAGCTCAAAGACATAGCTGCATCATGGGAGATTCCAATGATCTTCAAGGTCTTGGTTTCAACATCATCAAGCTGAGCAAGATGTGAAGCAGGGGCACCAGCACAGAGGGACGAGCAGTACCCCATCGAGCTGCAGATGAAGGCCTGGTAGAGGGATACCAGTTCAGTTGTGCCAAGGAAGGTCTTCATACAACGGAGGATGCCCAGTAGGTGGTTGGCTTTGGAGGCCAAATTAGAAATGTGGTTTGCCCAAGAAAGATCATAGATGATATTGAGGCCTAAATGTTTGAGTGACTGAACTTCTTCAAGAGGATTGTTAAGAAAGTAAATGGGAAGGTTTGCAAGATGATCATTTCAGAGAGGGAGAGAGAGAAACGTAGACAGCTTTGAGGCGAGTGTGCATACCTCTAGGTCTTGGCCATCCTGTCAACCCAAACTGCTAAGACAAATAATTTGCATAAGTACATAAGACAGTTTCTCCTGTGAACTCAAGGAGCAGCGCTTGGCTGGAAGGTATAAAACAGAAATATAGTTAACATTAGGGCAATAACAGAGAATTTAGAAAGCTTAAACAATCGCAGCAAGTCTGCAAATACTGCACTATTTTATAGTGTTTGTTAAACATAAGAGTACTGGGAGCAGTCTACTTATCATGTGCATAAAAATGGTGAATATTTTTCGAGCGCACATGGTCACCTGCAGTTTGAGCAAGAAAGCACCAATGGCTTCCTTTCCAATGGTTGAGATCTTGCTTTTGTCCACCGTGACAACAGCGTCTGGTCGTCCGTCTGAACCATCAATGTGCTGCAGCATTACGAGGCCTTGGCCTGCTTCCAGGAGGACACGAAGTATGACAAAACGTGCCTGCATGTGTGCCTGTGAATGCAAATGCAGACAGTCAATTGCAATGCTCAGTATTGAGAAACACCCATTTTCCGTGGAAGTGATGACGACTAGTCAACAAGTCAAATAATCGCAAAATACTATTTTAACAGGGCGGTTCAAATTTCCCCAGAACTTATTTTCAAGACATGCAACGAGGCAGGAGACACGTGTTTATAGATATTCATTACCAACTCAAAAAAAACAAATTACCTTAAAAATGTGTTAATCTATAAGCATCACTGCCTCAAATCAAATTTGAACCAAATGCAATCTCAAACACAATCGATAAGATTTCCTCTCCAACTCTGAGCTGATCTATGAAAACTTTTCTTCTGGACCATCAGGATTAACGTTCTTGGTAATTGCCTCCATCTCGATTGGACTTTACCCAAAGGTCCACATGGGATTCATCCATGGATGTTGAGAGGTAAGTAATTATATTGGCCACCCTTAGACAATGGGCAAGACTTTTCCAGGTTTTTACCATCAGGTTTATTTTCCAGGTATGCTTACATAACCAAGTGCAGCAATATAACCAAGAAAAAACAAATCACAGGCATCACCCATTTAGCAAAAGACGTCCATGATGTCTATTTATATCTATGACATCTCTATTTCACAGAACACCAACTCAATATAAAATCGCATTACAATGGAGAGAAAATGGCATTTACAAAGCTTTCCAAAAGACAAACACTAGACCGAGGTCGATGGCATGCCATCGCAAATGCCCACGCATCCCACATAAAGCAAAGTTGAAAGATGGCTAAAAGTTCCACCAGAAATGACCCAATACCAACTTGTGATTATAAATTATTACCCCGTCCCTATGACCCTAAATTCCCACCTCCTGGGGGTCAAATCCAAAAATCGTTACATATTTCATGCGTACCCCAAGGTTGATTGCATATACAAAGTTTCATTAACAAAATGGTTAAAATGTGCCCGTAATTGCATTTTTCGGCATTTTGACCTTTTGACCCCACTGCAGGGGGAGGTGACAAAAATGCTAACGCTCTTCCCCCCCCCCCCCCCCCACCACCCTCCACACCCATCCCAACAATCTTTGTATGCATAGTCGAGGCTCGTGGAGGGGCTATTACTAGGACACTGACAGGATCAGGACAAAAGGAACAGCAGAGAGAGGGGGGAAACACCAAAAGCAGAGCCGAAGGCCAAGACAGAGGGAAGTGGACAGACAATGGTTGTAGGAGGAATGGGGGGCAGGTGAAGATGCATGGGGTGGACAAGATGGATATAGAAGGAAACTCTCAGGGGGGAAAACTGGAAATTTGAAAGGTGGAGAGATTGGGGTTGGGTAATGTGGAGGGAGGGGGGGGGGGCAGCTAACGAGGGTAGAAAAGATCATAGTTTTGGATCGGGGACGATCTGAGATGGTGGTTGACAGCTGTCTTGGAGACATGTAGGGAAGGGTGAGATTGAAGAGGATGTGGAAGTTGTATCACCAGGATGTAGAGGAAAAAAAGAGGAATGAATGAGTGGAGATGAGCAGTGATCCTGGATTTAGGTAGTTTCACCAGAAGGGGGTTGATTATGGAGTGTGTGCCCTGTAGAAACCTAGGGGGGTGGGGGGGGACAAAGCATGGAAAGAGCAGAGGGTGCAAGACCAGAAAGGAAGCAGTAGAAGACAGAGACCGCCGACCTGTCTGTGATAGCAAAGTGATAGGACCATAGACTCAGCTTCGGAGTGGGAGATTCCAATAATATTAAAGGCTTTGGTTTCCACGGCGCCAAGCTGAGCAAGATGTGAGGTCTCAAGCTCTTGCATCTTCTTGCAATGTGCTGCTCATAACTACCAAGTTTGGTGTATTTCTGCCCAACCATTGAGGAGGAGATTGCATGACAGACAGATGGACAGACAGGCAGATAGGCAGGCAGTCTCGATTACAATATCCCCCCCCCATTTTGTTTTCCAAAAAGCGTTGGGATAATACAGCAATGGCAAAGCCATCCTGCCTTACTTGCCAAGCTCTCTGCCTGTGAGGCTGTCTTAATTCCTGAACTTCTGACTTCCTCCACTCATACAATCAACATATTGCCATCAATGGAAACCTCTCCTCCACTCTCCCAGCAGAGGCTAGAATTCCAAAGGCATTGGTTTGGGCACAGTGTTGCTCCTCATCAAAATGAATGACTTATCCGATGTTTGGAAAGCCATCTTCCCTTTTGCAGACAATTCTACATTGTGTTTTTCAGTTCCTCACCCTCTGCTAGTCAGGCAGCAGCCAAGTCTCTCTCTCTCTCTCTCCCTCTCTCTCTCTCTCTCTGCTGATCTGGAAATGATAAGACTCTGGTGTGATAAATACAACATGTCATTCAATCTTGGAAAATCTCAGTCTCACCCTATCGCTCCAGAATGATCATCAAATGAACACACCTATCTATCTCCGTCATCCACTGGAAGAGGTTCAGTCGCCTGAACTTCTAGGCCCTCACCATCAGTCATCACCTTTCCAGGACCGACCATATAGCAAAGCTGACGTTCAAAGCCAGCCGCAGACTAGACATCCTCGATTGATCCAAGTCTTGCCTTGGGAAATCAGAGTTACACACAGTCTACAAGCGCTGTCTTTATATCAATGGAGTACTGCTCTCCATTATGGGCTGGTGCTCGAGTATCACATTTATTTCTCCAAGGCCTGTTGCTCCCACATCACAAAATTTTCTGTGGCCTCTGTTTTATGCTGTTTCTCCTTCAGTCTAGTTCCCTCTGTTCTTTCTGCACTCTAACCCTTCTCAGCTCCTCCAGGATGCACGCATTATTCCAGTAACCCCCTACTGGTGAAACTGCCAAAATATAGGCTTACCGCACACCGCCTATAGTTTTCACCCCTCAGCCCAAATTGGGCTAAGGGGTATTGTCGTCACGGGCGTCGTCCGGGCGTCCGTCAACTTTTGGTTTCCGTCAATTTCAAGGAGAAAGGCTTGTCCGATTAAATCCATTTTTGCAGTGTCTGTTGGGGTTGAGTAGAGGAAGGTTCCTTTCGAAAATGGGCGCGCTGCGATTTTCAATATGGCCGCCACGGTAGCCATCCGGGCGTCCGTCAACTTTTGGTTTCCATCAATTTCGAGCAGAACGGCTTGTCCGATTAAATCCATTTTTGCAGTGTGTGTTGGGGTTGAGTAGAGGAAGGTGCCTTTCGAAAATGGGCGCGCTGCGATTTTCAATATGGCCGCCACCGCAGCCATCTTGAAATTGGTTTCCGTCAATTTCGAGCAGAACGGCTTGTCCGATTAAATCCATTTTTGCAGTGTGTGTTGGGGTTGAGTAGAGGAAGGTTCATGGGCATGCCGCGATTTTCAATATGGCCGCCACGGCAGCCATCTTGGAATTGGTTTCCGTCAATTTCAAGCAGAACGGCTTGTCGGATTAAATCCATTTTTGCAGTGTGCATTGGGGTTGAGTAGAGGAAGGTTCCTTTCGAAAATGGCCGCGCTGCGGTTTTCAATATGGCCGCCGCGGCAGCCATCTTGAAATTGGTTTCCGTCAATTTCAAGCAGAACGGCTTGTCCGATTAAATCCATTTTTGCAGTGTGCATTGGGGTTGAGTAGAGGAAGGTTCCTTTCGAAAATGGCCGCGCTGCGGTTTTCAATATGGCCGCCGCGGCAGCCATCTTGAAATTGGTTTCCACCATGCATGGGCTGAGGGGTTACGCCCGCTTTGCGGTGCTATTTATTTCCTCATGTTTGTAGAACCACTTGCCACATGCTGTTCAGTACGATTGCTTCCTCCAGGGCTTCACAAAGTGATGCACGCCAATTTTGTCATCTTCCTCCCCTCCCACCCACCCCCCATCCATCCTCATGATCTTTCTTCTCCCCCTTTTTTATTTTCTTTTTTTTTCTCCACAAATATCTTTTTTCTCCACACCTAACCAAACCCTCTTTAGTTGCAGGTTAGTCTTTTTCCTTCCCTCTTCTCTCCTTTTTTTTTCATTCATATCCTTGCTTGTTGAAAAAGTGGCCCCACCGCTCCATTGCCAGTTTGTTGCCTTTCTGTGATATATCACAGTCAACATGTGATTGCCTTTGTGATTTCTGTGATATTGCTCTGCAATGGGCCTCGATCATTCATTTTTTTTTTAAGGAGCACCCACACCATGTTGATCAATTCTCCCAGAGCTCAGGACAGTGCTTGTTAATGGAGAAAGTGTCTTTCACATATCATCAACAGTCCTGCTGTGATTGCCAGCACGTGGTGATTTTTGGGGAGAATTCAAAACTAGAAAAGTACCTTCTATAAAAAATATATTTTAAAAAAAAAAAACCTATCAAAAGAAGATGGCTGAACTAAAGATCCGCTATTTAACCAAATGAACATCCTGACATTCACCATATGGAACATGCCCAGAGTGCATAGTTGAGAACTGCAATCTCTAAAGCTTAACATTTTTATGATGAAAGTGAGCAGACATCTTTTCAGCTCTTCCAAGAACCTCAAGCTTTTTTAATTAAAAAAAAAGAGTTTTACTGCTCCAGAGATATCCGAGTCAAAACTTCGATCGACAAAGTTAACACTTCACTGCCGAGAAAAGGATGAGCCAAAAAACAACAACACATAATCCCATGTTGAAGTTTCAGCATTGGCTTACTTTGAGCTAATTTACTCATTATCATTATTAAGGCAAATTGTACTTTATGGACGAACACAAAATGAGCCCACACATGCAATTCCAGACAACAATGGACAGCAGCTTTCTCTCAGGGTGCCAATTAAAACTGACAACTCAGCCAGCTGCGTGACAAATTAGCTTGCCTTGCCAGATGCTATCTATATTCATAACGACGAACATTCCAGCAGTCAAACGCTCTCGTGAGAATAGTTTGTCAGATGCGGAGTAGCACAAGTACAAAGAGATATCCATCTGGGTTTGAGATTTACAGGTGGAGACACCACCGCAGCTCGTCTCAATAAGATGGTGAATTCAGCGCACCAGCTACTCCAATCAAACTTCTGAGCTGTCACGCTACAATTTAAAAGCGGTGCACACGTGCATTCATTGTTAAAACCTGATGCAAGAAATGAGGTTTTCTAACTCTCATAAAACCCAAAAAATAAATCTGCAAATGAATGCAAAAAGTAAATAGTAATACCAAATGTTAACAATGCAACTATTGCAAACAGGTTTCACATATACTTTGCAAATAAGCTTTATCATGTGCAATATCACGTGGTATACATCAGGTTAAAAATTGTTAGAAGTAAAGTTTTTTTGGCAACAAAACGAAACTTTCCGTGGAAAATTATTGTACATCATTGTACATGAAAAGTATTGACAGCAACAGCGACATCAGGTTAAAAATTGAGAAGTAAAAAACAATTTTTTGGCATGGAAACCAAATTTGTCGTGGTAAATTATAATTATTGCACATCATTGTACATGAAAAGTATTGACAATGACATCAGGTTAAAAATTGTGAGAAGTAAAAAATAATTTTTTGGCATCGAAACCAAATTTGTCCTGGAAAAGTTTTGCACATCATTGTACATGAAAAGTATTGACAATGACATCAGGTTAAAAATTGAGAAGTAAAAAATAATTTTTTGGCATCGAAACCAAATTTGTCCTGGTAAATTATTGCACATCATTGTATATGAAAAGTATTGACAATGACATCAGGTTAAAAATTGAGAAGTAAAAAATAATTTTTTGGCATCGAAACCAAATTTGTCCTGGTAAATTATTGCACATCATTGTATATGATAAGTATTGACAATGACATCAGGTTAAAAATTGTGAGATGTAAAAAATAATTTTTTGGCATCGAAACCAAATTTGTCCTGGTAAATTATTGCACATCATTGTATATGAAAAGTATTGACAATGACATCAGGTTAAAAATTGAGAAGTAAAAAATAATTTTTTGGCATCGAAACCAAATTTGTCCTGGTAAATTATTGCACATCATTGTATATGATAAGTATTGACAATGACATCAGGTTAAAAATTGTGAGATGTAAAAAATAATTTTTTGGCATCGAAACCAAATTTGTCCTGGTAAATTATTGCACATCATTGTATATGAAAAGTATTGACAATGACATCAGGTTAAAAATTGAGAAGTAAAAAATAATTTTTTGCCATCGAAACCAAATTTGTCCTGGTAAATTATTGCACATCATGGTATATGAAAAGTATTGACAATGACATCAGGTTAAAAATTGTGAGATGTAAAAAATAATTTTTTGGCATCGAAACCAAATTTGTCCTGGTAAATTATTGCACATCATTGTATATGAAAAGTATTGACAATGACATCAGGTTAAAAATTGTGAGAAGTAAAAAAGTTTTTTTTGGCACCGAAACCAAATTTGTCCTGGAAAATGATTGTAACTGAAAACGAAAAAGTTGAAGGGTGTATTAAAATCCCAACTAACCACCCAAATAAAAATGGCTACAGAACGACGTAACTTTTGGAATAAACATCTGGTATCAACAAATGTTCTTCTATTTTTGGTGCTCTGTCAGAGGTAGCTTTGGTGCTGCCAAAACATCCACATGGCAAGGACTGCACTGGGTGGTTTGTCATTGCCTTCACAGTGGTAGTCAGTGCAGGAATTTGGAATTTAGCCATTCAAGGTATAATATAGAATTGGAATTTTTACCTCCACCACTAAAGGTGGATACAGGTTATGCTTTCACCCCTGTCTGTTTGTAATGACGAAAATTAACAGCTTTCGTCATAATTCGGTCTGTCTCATTTGTATGTTTGTTTATTTGTATGTGAGTGCGATAACTTGTGAACGCTTTCAGCCATCTTTGTCAAACGTTACCAGAGGATTCCGAAGGAAAACATGTGAAGCTGTCAATGTTATTTGACTATATAGGCATAGGGCAAAGGTCAAGGTGATGTTGACTATTTTCGCCGTACCTGTCAGGCTGCCTGATGCCTGACACCTTCTTGTTTGTATGTTTGTCTGTGAGTGCGATAACTCCTGAAATGCTTTCAGCCATCTTTGTCAAACTATACCAGAGGAATCCAAAGGGGAAAAGGTGAGCCTGTCAATGTTATTTGACTACCGGGGCTGGGGGCCAGATGACGCATTTCCAAAATGGCGGCAATCCGTTGACGTATAACGTCGTTTCCATGGCAATGAAGTTGCCCATGTTAAAGCATAGGGGTTTTCTAAGGACAAAAAGCCAATAACTCGGAAACGCTTCAAGATAGTTATGAAATTGCCAACCCCCACTGAACATCGACATTCCTAACAACAGTTTGTTTTTGGGCTGTGCTGATCGACGGTCAAGGTCACGGTGACTTAATTTGCATAAAACATTATGGTTGTCATATTGCATCAGCGGATTACAGATTCGCAGTTGAATCTCTGTGGCAGTTATAAGTGTCATAATCGCCCTTCAGTTATTGGTTTAACCTATAACAATGTGGCATTGTTTAATTCTCACAACGTGTTTTAAGGTGTTTCATACAAAGAAGAAGTACCGGTATATGTTGCATTGCATATGGCGTGTTACTTTCTAATATTTCTTGAGAGAGGTTTATTTAGAAATACAAAACTACGGATCCTCACAATGTGTCATATTATATGTATATCGGACAGAAAAAACGCTATCACACAGAAAAATGTCTAAACGAATTTAGAAAGGTTATGACTTACAGAAACATTACTGTGACATTTTGCAACATATAATTTGGAAAATAAACAATCGAAAAAAAAACCAAATCAGATGCTTCATTTTTAATTGATAGAAATCCTTCCTGAGCCACTGGTGGGAAAGATATTGTCAAAATGACCATGTACAAAGGTCAAGGTTCTCTTCATTTTCCTCATACCTGTCCGGCCACCGCCTGATGTCTTTGTCTATTTCTTACTTGCGAAAATCGGAAGATTTTTCAAGTATATTGGATGGTTCTTGTGTGTTATTCTGTTTGTCTGTCAATCGCCTACAGGACACAATTTTAAACCAGTCTTTATGAAACTTCACCAAATGGTGGAGTTGGTCATAAGGAAGAAGCCTATTGATGTTGAGGTAAAAAGGTCAAAAAGTCAACACAAGCCAAAAGTCAACAACTTTGACAAATTTCTAAAATCCTCAATTTTCATCCGATTGACTTGAAATTTGAAGAGGATTTGCATGTCCCGTCACGTAATTCAACCACCAATTATTTTTTAGGAAAACATAGGCCAAAGGTCAACAACTTCTATTTGGGATTTCACAAGTATCGTGCTATGCACGACATATTTCTTGTTTGGTTGTCTGTCTGTTTGTGAACAAGATATCTGAAAAAGTTGTGGATGGATGGAAAAAGTCGGACGAAATGTGGTGGAGATTGGGTATGTGACAAGGACGAAATGATTAGAATTTGGTTAATATCCGAATTCGGATCTGGATCCGAGAATTTTAGTAATTCTTCACCATTGAGAGATTGGGCAAAAAAATGGTATATAGCACGATATCTCAAAAAATTGTGGACGGATTTGGCCAAAACTTGGTGGACAGGTTGGGTGTGCGACAAGAAAGAATTGATTCAATTTTGGTGGGAATTCGAATCCGGATCAGATAATTTTTTCAGCGATTCTTCACCACTGAGTGATAGGGACAAACCAATAAATACCACAATATCTAAAAAGGTAATGGACGGATTCGTTGGAAACCTGGTGGGCAGTTTGGGTGAGTGACAAGCACGAATCGATTCGATTTTGGTGAAGATCCAAATCCGGATCCAGATATGAGAATTTTTTTTTTTTTTTTTTTTTTTTTGTTGTTGTGTACAAGATCGAGGCTCGTGAAAGAGCTAACATTAATCACACAAAACACAAAAAACAAGGGGAGCGGCAGACAAGATGGGGAGAGAGGGGGAAGGACACAAAAGAGAGGGGGAAGAGGGGGAAGGACACAAACACAACATTTGAGAGCAGGGACATCGGGAGGACTTGGGGGGAGGTGGGAGAGGAATAAAACATATGAACACTGCAAGGACTCTGGGGTGAATTACCGGGGGTAGAAAAGATCAAGGTTTTCGATGGGGGAAGATAAGAGATGGTGGTGAACAGCTGTTTTAAAGACCTGGAGGGAGGAGTGGGATTGAAGGGAGTGGGGGAGTTTGTTCCAGCGGCGGGAGAAAAGGGGAATGAAAGAGTGAAGGTGAGCAGAGAGCCTAGACTTTGGCAGTTTAACCATAAGAGGGTTGCAGGCAGATCTTGTGCGACCTGAAGGAATATTGGGGGGACAGAGCACAGAGAGAGCTGGGGGAGCAAGGCCGGAGAGGAGTCGGTAGAAGACAGAAAGACCACCAACCTGCCTGCGGTGAGTGAGTGAAAGGCCCTCGGTGTTGACTACATCGCAGGAGATTCCAATGATTCTGAAAGCTTTGGCCTCAACAGCGTGAAGCCGAGCAAGGTGTGAGGCAGGAGCACCAGCCCAGAGGGGAGAACAGTATTCCATTGAGCTGCGGATGAAAGCCTTGTATGTGGTGAGGAGCTCAGGTGTGCCAATGAAGGCCTTCGCACGACGGAGGATGCCCAGTCGGCGACTGGCTTTGGAGGCCAGCTTGGAAATGTGGTTTTCCCAAGAAAGATCATGGCAGATAGTGAGACCCAAAAGCTTGAGCGACAGAACTTCTTGGAGAGGATTGTTGAGAAAGTAGATGGGAGGGTTGTCCAGTCGGTCCTTTCGGAGAGACATTGTAAGAGTGTGAGATTTGTCAGGATTGAAAGACATGTTCCACTTGTTTGACCAGTCTGTGATTTTGTCCAGGTCTGCAGAGAGTGAGGAGGCTGCAGACTGCCGATCTGAGGGATGAGGAATGGAGCGACAGAGAGTAGAGTCGTCAGCAAAGAGATAGAGAGGATTTTCAAGAAAGTCAGAGAGATCATTGATGAAGACCAGAAAAAGCACAGGGCCCAGAACACTACCTTGGGGAACTCCAGCCTGAACAGGAAGAGGAGATGAGAGAAACCCATTCAGGGCCACACGTTGACTACGAACAGAGAGGAAGTCCGCCAGCCATGCGTGGAGATTTCCATGGATACCAAAGAAGGAGAGTTTGGTGAGCAGAGCAGGGTGCCAGACCGTATCGAAGGCACGTGAAATGTCAAGGGAGACAGCTCTAATTTCCTGTTTGGCGTTGAGGACCTCCATCCATTGTTGAGAAAGCAGAAGCAGCATGTCCAGAGTAGAGTGACCAGGTCTGAAACCAAATTGATGATCAGAGATCAAGCCATTGGAGAAGAGGAAAGATTTAATATCTGAAGCAATGATGGATTCCATGACTTTGCTGATAATTGGGAGAAGGCTGATTGGTCTGTAGTTGCTGGGATCTGTTTTTGCACCTTTTTTGTGCAAACCGGTGATGTTGGCTGATTTCCAAGCAGATGGCAGATGACCTTGAGCAAAAGAGAGGGTGAAGAGAACAGAAAGAGGGAGTGAAAGAGCAGAAGAACATGATTTTAGGACCCGTGGGCTGATGCCGTCAGGACCAGTTGCAGAATCAGAGTCGAGGGTTGACAGAAACTTTTCCACCTTGTCAGGAGAAAAGGACACAGAGTCCAGGAGCAGCTGGGTACGACTGGATACGGTGGGTACAGAGAGGGATGGGTTTGGGACACAAGATTTAGAGGCAAACACAGAGTTGAGGCATTCAGCTTTTTCACGTGCGGAGTCAGCCGTTAAGCCGTTTGAGGTGAGGGAGGGGATGGAGGGGGAACAAACACCAGAAACAGATTTGACCAGACGCCACCAGGATTTGGAAGAGGGAGACAGATAAGAGAGTTCGGTCTTGAGAATGGTGAGATATTGTTTCCTGGCTCTCCTGAGGGTGGACACACACTTGTTTCGGGCTTTGTGAAAGGAAATGAGATTTCCTTCCGTTGGATTTGCTTTCCAGGAGACGAAAGCAAGTTGTTTCAGGGCAACAGCCTCACCACAAGATTCCGTGTACCATGGACGGGAGGAAGAGTATGACAACTGAAGACGAGATGGTATAAATCTGTGCATGAGAGAGAGCAATTTACTTTGAAAGAATTCCCAGGATTAGTTGATGTCAGAGGCGGTAGAGATGGGAGACCAGTCCAGATGATTGATGGCTGCTTGAAGACCGTGCCAGTTGGCCTGAGTGAAATGCCAGACTCGTCGACGCTGAGGAGGCTCTCTGAGAATGGTCAGATAGATGTCCACTTTGACAAGCACATGATCAGATGAGCCGATTGGAGCAGAAGAAGAGCAGCAGACATTTTCAGGGAAGTTTGTCATAACCAAATCCAGAAGAGAAGATGCTCCGTTGTTTAATTTAAGAATTGTTTAATTTATTCAAATAATTCTTCACTATTGAGTAATGGGGCCAAAAATGATATATAGCATGATATTTCAAAAAGTTGTTGATGACTTATTACAAAACTTGGTGGATGAGTTGGGTAAGTGACGAGAACAAGCCGATTATATTTTGGTTCAAATCCGTATCCATATATGGCCCATCAGTGGGATACAAAACATAAACTATTTGGCTTGGCAGAGATATGCTCTCGACCAAATGCCGTTTTAGTTACCTCTGCTCCCAAAGGTGGACAGAGGTTTTGTTTTAATCCCTGTCTGTCTGTGAGCAGCATATCTCAAAAAGTTGTCGACAGATTCAGACAAAATTTGGTGGACAGGTTGGGATTGTGAAATCAGGACAGGTAGGGAAACAAGACAGCGACAAATTGATTATATTTTAGTGAAGATCCGGATCGAGAACCGATAATTTTTTTTAAATACATGTGATTCTTCACTATGGAGAGATCAGACCAAAAACGATATCTAACACAATATCTCAAAAAGTTGTGGACAGATTATGACAAAACTGGTGTACGAGTTGGGTAGGTGGCATGCGCTCTACCAAGTGCCGTTCTAGTTTGAATATTGGAAAACTATCAATGCACAGTATTACACTGACATATTATGCATTGAAGTGATACGGTAGAAGCCTTTTGCCGACGAGGAATGGTGACTGAACTGCACAATGCATGCACTCACACAGATAAAGGGACCACTACTATTGAAGTTGAAATGTGTTGGGAAAAATGGGTTGGGAAGTTAAAGGACTTTGCCTGTAACCCAATGAAGTATTGCTCTCCCCTATGGCCTGGGACCCCCAATATCACATCTGTCTCTCCTATATTAATATATGGATTCCAAAGCTCTCAACATTATTAGAATCTCCCACGATGACATCGAAGAACAATTAAGGTCTGCTGCTCTCACATTACAGGCAGGTTGGTGGCCTCTCTTTTTTATTGCCTCTCCCTTGGTTTAGACAGTTTACTTTCTCAGTTCTCCAACCTGCCTCAACAACTTCAGCATGTACATATCTTCCAGTAACTCCATCCTAGTTAAAAGTCCAAAATCCAGGTAGACTGCACACTTCAACTCTTTCATATCTTGCTTCTCCAGTTTGTGGAACCGCCTAACCGAGGATGTGTTATAATCGCTCTTCCCTCCAGGGCTTCGCCGAAGCAGGTGGTGCACCACCATCCCATGTCACCCCACGTCCTTAACCACAAACTTCAATATCCCATTATTCCTTTACCTTTTACTTGCAGGCTGCAGTATTTCTTTCCCTCCCCCCTCTTTTCTTTTCCCGTTCATTCATTCCCTTGCATATAATAAAGCATCATGATGGCTCAGTTGAGAGAATGCTTGCTTCTATACTACTGTCAGTTCATACCTTGTGTCATCTTGCTCTTCCATGAGCCTCGATGTTGTACATACAAAAAACACTGGCACCTGGATTCCGACCAACAGGAGGTACCTGCCACACACAAACCTATGTGTGACCCACACAGCAGCTTCAGATCGCAGCTGGCAGAATTAGACATTAAAACCCACAAATTATTTGACTTGAAGTAAAAAATAGTTGTTTATATTAGGTTTAAGTGTCCTGGTTTTCATCTGAAACTGCTGTGGCAGTGGGATGGGGATGTAAGAGGTGTATGCAATGGGAGGTGGGGGGAGGAGGGGAGGGGGTTTTGGTAATTGTTGAAGAGTAAAATAGAGGCTTTGTATTAATCATTAAAATCAACAATTTGAGATGGAAACAAATTGCCAATTCCACATCTGGATAATAAAATCTCCTCAATAAACTCGTTTTCTCTGTTAAACATGTCATACAATGCTGGCTGGCATCGATGCCTTTTCTCATATAATAATAAAATTATCAGAAACAAAAATAAATGCGTGGGCTGTGTGTATTGTACACACTTGTCTCCATGTGGTCGTTTCAGGAGTATAATACTCCAATGCTTGGACGCCAGCTCGTGCCATATGCAGCCAGTTAATGAAGCACACATCTTGTGCCTGTTGTCCTTCATGACCAAAGATTCTGAAAAACAAGGAGAAAAGACACAAAATGTCATAGCCCCCATGCATGATTTTAGTAATTTTGCTGTACTAACTCCTTTAACGGAGTTAAAGGCTGCCCGTCGGCCATCTTTGGTCAGATTACAAAACAAAATCCTTGGCATATGTATACTCTCATGTTGTATCTGTGCCAAGTTTGAACAAAATCGCTCCATGCATGTCTGAGAAATGGTTGAGGACGTGATCAATATCGGGTTTTTTTTTAAACTAAAATGGCCGCCAGTCTACCAGTCAGCCATCTTTGATAAGATCACAAAATAAAGTGAGGTGCATGTGTATGCCACAATGTACTGTGCTTGTATCATGTTTGAACAAAATCAGACCATGCATATCTTCAAGAAATGGCTGGGGACACATTTAAGTAACAAAATGGCTGCCAGTCGGCCATCTTGGATATGATCTCGAAATAAATGACGCGCATATGTAACCCATCATTTATTATCTGTGTGCCAAGTTTGAACACGATCAGTAAATGCATGTCCGAGAAATGGTTGAGGACGTGTTCAACATTGGGTTTTTCTTACAACTAAAATGGCTGCCAGTTGGTCATCTTTGTCGCAAAACAAAATGATGTGCATATGTAAGTCATCAAGTATTGGCTTTAGGCCAAGTATGAAAAAGATCGGTCCATACATGTCTGAGATATGGTTGGGTATGGATGCACCCCCCAAACCCACCAAGAACGTTCAGTCACTCAAACTCTCGGACCTCACTATCAGCCATGATATCTTTTTTGGGCAAACCAAGTTCCAAATTTGGCTTCAAAATGCAGTCACTGAATGGGCATCCGCTGTCGTACAAAGTCCTTCCTTTGCATACCTGAAATCCTATCTACCTACAAGGCTTTCATCCACAACTTGATGGAGTATTGATGTCCCCAATGGGCTGGCTGGCTACCTTGTCTCACACCTTGCTCAGCTTGACGCCATGGAAACCAAGGCCTTCAAGATTATTAGAATTCCCAGCGTTGACGCTGACTCTATTGGCCTATCACTTTCCCATCGCAGACAAGTCGGTGGTCTATCTGTCTTATACCACCTCCTTTCTGGTCTTGAAACTTCTGCGCTCTCTGTGCTTTGTCCCCTCTCAGGTTTCTGCAGGGCACATGTGATCCACCATTAACCCCTTTTGGGTGAAACTTCTAAAATCAAATCACTGATCACCTTAACTTATTAGTTCCTCTTTTTCCCGTCTGTGGAACCAACCACCGCTTTGTCTTCAATCACATTCCTCCCTCAAAAATATTGAAGACAGCTGCTCATCACCATCTCAGATCATTCCCCATCTAAAGCCTTGATAGTTTCTGCCCCCATTAATCCCCCTCACCGACTTCACAACCAAGCCCACTTCCTTCCAAATTTCAAGTTTTTCCTTCCTGAGAGTGTGCTTCTGTACCTGTCTTGTCTGCCCCATTAATCCTCTCTTCGCTCGCATTCCTCCTCACACCTATAATTTGTCTAAGTCTCCCTCTATTTTATCCTTCAACGCTGCTGTTGCTCTCGCCCCCTCCCTCCCCACCCCTCTCTCGCTCTCCCCATCTACTGTTCCTTTTGTTATGTCTTGTTCGTTCTCTATCTCCATCTCTAACACTCCATTTCTATTTCTAAAAAAAATAATTCTGGAAATACTTAATAGGTGTTATCTTTATAGGTTTCTTTTGAGATAATAAAAACAATTTGTGCTAGAAAAATGAAGATTTACACTGTTGTAAAAGGTGCAAAGTGAAGACATGTAAAATATAGGGGAAAGAAGATGTGCACTAGACAAAGAGAAGCAAGGATGAGGAGGTTTGGGATGAAGGCTTTCAACTTCTGGTTGTTCTCGGCCAGCCATCGAAAGTAAGACGCGGAGGATACCATCTTGTGATCCAGGGGTTAATGTATTTCCTTTGCTGAGGTTTTCATTGTAATGTGATGGAGTCTTTTTTTTTGCCCCCTTCTGGCTCCGGGAGTGCCTTGTTTAAATCAACACATGAACCCCCACTGTGTAAAGCCTCAAAACACAGCAGGATTTGCTAGCATAGGGAATCCATAAAATGATGAAAAACTGGAGGAAATCCTTTTGGAAGCACAAATAGCTAAAATTTTCAAGAGCCAGGTGAATGACCTGTGGTCACAGTGCCATTAGTGTTGCATTTCCTGACGTATTTATGGTCTTTCGCAGCGTCCCCTTTCGCTGACACACAATGAGTAATGGATGTAGTGAGAAGAGTTTTCAAACATGTGTTTTGTTGGATATAATGAAGTAGCAGGATTGCTCAGTTGGGAGAATGCTTCTTTCTCAGGTGGCACGTTCCGGAAATCAGATCCAGTTAAAACTGTTGTCTAGTGCAACGCAAGGAATGAACGAATTATGCAGCAAATTCTGTCTCCAGGGACCATGTGCTAAGCTAATCGTGTTATTTGCAATGTGAACGTACAAGATTCAATTATTTTTATCCCACACAAAACAAATGTTAGGGTCAGTAACTTGAATTGATTCAAAATGTAACTGCATGGGATGGGCATGGAGTTGGCAGTTCTCATTTGCAAATTTCTAATTCTGTAGCTGCTTGCTGCCCTCCATGAGTATCTCATAAGAAAGATGAAAGAAAGCATTTCCTGTTTCCCACATACCCAAATATTTGTTGGTGAAACAGTAAATTTTTATGCATTTCCCTTGTTTGACATGAAGTTGACTTCCACTTTTAAAAAAAACAAAAAACTGCAATCGTGATTGTGTAAATTGTAATAACATGATTGGGTTGTTTCAAGTCTAAACACGAGCCTCTGAGGGTCAAAAACGATGGTTAGTTATCAGGATGTGGTCATATTGCTGCCGGGACTCGTTGCATTTGATCGCTCAGGTGCGACTGACAGGCACTGCAACCCACGAGGAGATAAATGGCCGTGCTGATAGCCATTTTGCACGTTGTAATGCTTTCCTGTCACATTTTTCGCCAGAGCACCAACGTCTGGTCAATTGGAAACTGTCTTCGCATTCGGTGAAAGTCAAACGTCGGCTTTGGACTTGTTAGTTAGACGATGCCGGCTTGTTTTCAGTTTTGCGGTGAAAGTCACGCCGGGGCAGGGAAGCTTGGCAAGTGCACGACGAGTTATTTTATTTATTTTTAATGAACAAGGGAAAAGGAGTCGGTGTAGATCGTCCTGAATTTTGCAAGGTACCATTTGGAGCAGGTTCATTCACAATCGGCTCTGGACAGTCTTTGTGAATTTGTTGATTAGTACATCGTCTAACATATACTGTGCATGCACATAAGAATGATAAATATAAACATCGCAGTGCTCAACAAAAAAGTTATTTTTTATCTTTATACAGTCCCACAACAATAAATAAACAAGAAGACGTCATGCAGAGCACGATACTTGCAAAATCCGCCCCCCACCCCCAAGAAAAAAAATTCCATTGATACAGCAAATTGTCCATTTCATCAAGATTAAATTGACAATCTTGATCCAAGCTCAGGTCAACAGGAAGAAAAGTGACGATTTTTCAGATGAAAAATGATGATTTTGTAAGATTGACCTTGAGTTGACCATTGACCTTAAAATAGTTAGTTTCCCTAATTAGTGACTCAATGTGCAAATGCTGTTCAATTTTCAAGTCAATCGGATGAAAATTTAGGATTTAAAAAAATTTGGTCCATGTTGACCTCAAAAATAGTTGGTGGTTGGATTCAGTGACCAGATATGTAAGTCATCTTCAAATTTCAAATCAATTGGATGAAAATTGAGGATTTTAGAAATTTGGCCTATGTTGACATTTTGGCCTATGTTGACCTTTTGGCCGATGTTGACCTTTTGGCCGATGTTGACCTCAAAAATACTTGGTGGTTGAATTCAGTGACCAGATATGCAAGTCCTCTTCAAATTTTAAGTCAATTGGATGAAAATTGAGTATTTTAGAAATTTGGCCTATGTTGACCTCAAAAATACTTGGTGGTTGAATTCAGTGACCAGATAGGCAAGTTCTCTTCAAATTTCAAGTCAATCGGATGAAAAGTGAGGATTTTAGAAATTTGGCCTATGTTGACCTTTTGGCCTATGCTGACCTCAACAATACTTGGTGGTTGAATTCAGTGACCAGATATGCAAGTCCTCTTCAAATTTCAAGTCAATCGCATGAAAATTGAGGATTTTAGAAATTTGGCAAAGTTGGTGACGTTTGGCCTATGTTGACCTTTTGACCTTTTGACCCCAAAAACAATAGGCTTCTCAAATGGGACGACCTATACAACTTGGTGAAGCTTCATGACGATCGGTTTAGAATTGTGACCTGTAGGCCGGTGACAAACAAACAGAAAAACAGACAGACAGACAGACAGACAGAACCACAAACGCAGCCGACCAATATACTTGAAAAATCTTCGATTTTGCAAGTAATAAATAAAAACCCCAACCTCTGACATACCCGAATATTATACACCAGAAGTTTTAGTTTGGCTTTATGCTTAGATAGTAACTTGCTCATATTTTATTAATCACAATTATTTTATAACTAGAATGGCACTCGTAGATCGTAGAGTACATAGTTCCGAATTGCGAGTTCATTCCGAACAAAAATATCATCGTTAACTGAACACGCTACCATTATGGCTCACTGTTATTATGGCCAATATACCCATATCATGCATGCACCCTATTATGTCACATTTTTTTGGCATGGGTTATGACGTCATAAGTTTAACTCTTCACTCACATCAGGTCATAGATCACATATATGAAGTTTCAGATTTTCCGGATAAGGATTTCAATGCAAGTAATTATGGCTGGAATAGCACTTCACCGATGAAGTCATCGTTATGGCATCAAACTGATGTTATGACATCATCATATCGTTATGATGGGGAATTGATGACATATGCCAAGTTTCACGTTTTTTTGTTTCAACAGTGGTTTTTCGGAGAAAATAATGTCCAAATGTGTGGACACACATACGAATTTGCCGAGATGGCACGAGAGGAAGTTTTGGCTGTGCAACTAGACGGGGAGCAAACGCTGACATAGAGCCGGTCCAAAGGTGACGGGCAAAGAGTGTGGCAAAAGGAAAGAATGACAATGTTCCCATGAAAGAGGGTCAAGACCAGTTCAGAAACAAAGACCAGGTGACTCAGGCACAAACGAAGGGGAAAGAGTGGAAAAGGCAGATGGTGATGGGCAGAAAGACAACGGAGAGCAGCGGAATGAGGGAGAGGAGGATGGTGAAGTTGCAACATAAGAGCAACATAACCTTTACCCATTGAAGAAGAGTTATCCAACAAAATAGAAGAGATGAAATTGATAAAACTCAGAGAAAGACCAAAACTTTATAGCATAAAAAAAACAAAAAAAAACTTCATAGCATATTTTAAAAAAAAAAAACCACCTTTAGAGGCCATTTTTTCCCGCAAGCGGGGGTTGGCCTTTTTCGGGAACCGTGATTGTTGTTGTTTTTTTGTCCCCTTTTTGAAGCAATGTTTTACGGCCGGATGCCCTTCCTGACGCCAACCCTTTTTGCCGCCTTTAGCGACAAACAGGGAATTACCAGTGAACTGGTACTCAATTAGCCGACCTCGGAAGGATGACAGGCTGAGTCAACCCCCCTGGCGTTAATTCAGCGATCGACTGGGATTCGAACCCAGGATCCTGGGATCCTAAGCCGGCACCCTAGCCGCTAGCCCAACACCATAGCATAGAAAACAATAAACGGACAAACACCTTAGTGAGGCGAACCAAGCATTAAATTAGAATAAGGATTTCAAAATCATCGTCTGTTTTGCAGCGGCACTACTTATTCAAGAAAAAAGGCAAACAACACGAGAAGAAGAAAAAAAAACATTGGGGCAATACCCCTGGTGCTCACCTGGTAAAATAAACAGTATGCTGCACTGACTAAAGGTATTTTAAACCAATTTCAATGCTTGCTAGAAGACAGAGCAGCATGTAGAATCATACTCACATAATCAAAAGACTTTAAATAAACAAACAAAAAAAATACCTATTTTGGGGGCAACTCGCCCCACCGCCTCTCACCCTGTGCACCTCCTCAGACCACAATTCTTCCAATGCCTTGAACAAACATTGATACATCACGGATGATGGTGGTTGTGGTGAAGTTTCATCAAAATTGGATGTGTAGGATATGAGAAAAAAAGAAAATACCTATTTTGGGGGGCAAGCCGCCCATAGACCACCTTAAACCCCGATTTTTTTTAATGCCAGGAACAAACTTTGGTAGAACACGGGTGATTAAGGGTGTGGGCAAGTTTCATCAGAATTGCATGTGTAATTTCTGAGAAGAAAGCAAGTACCTATTTTGGGGGGAAACCCGTATACCCCCAAAGGGGCAGATTTTTTTAATGCCATGAATAAACTTTGGTACATCAATGGGTGGTGAAGGTTGTGGTCAAGTTTCAGCGAAATTGTGTGTGTAGTTTCAGAGAAGAAAGCAAATTCCTATTTTGGGGGGTCAAACCTGGATCGACTTTGACCCCCGGTAGACCTTCTTAGACCCAGATTATTTTAATTCCGTGAACAACCTTTAGTCACAACACAACAAATATCATTTGTGCCAAATTTGGTCGCAATCCCATCCGCAGTTTCTGAGAAGAAGTTTCAAGTGTTTACGGACTGACTGACTGACTGACTGACTGACTGACTGACTGACGGGCGGACGGACGGACGGATGGACGACCCCCCATCGCATAAGCTCCCCTGAACTTCGTTCCAGGTAAGCTAAAAACATAGGGGCAATATCCCTAGCGCTCACCTGGTAGAACAAGCATTCTGAGTATTGCGCTGCAAGACATGTCCCCTACCGGCAGTCTGTCGTCCGGAAAACTGTTGGGGAAATTACCAAAGTTCAAAGTGCCATAACTTTGTCAAAAATGATCGAAACGTCGTGAAGTTCAAACTTGATCTGTAACTTATCATGAGGAAACCATGTCCCAAGTTTGAAATCATTAGCATTCAGAGTTTAGGAAAAAAAGTCCGGAAAACTGTTCTTTGCGTGACGGACTGACAGACTGACAGACGGAGGGATGGAGTGCAAACCTATAGTCCCCTCCGGTCTACACCGGTAGGGGACTAATAAACAGTATACTGCACCGACTGAGGGTATCTATCTATAATTCCATTAATCTCTGTGTGTATGTATGCGACAACGATTTCTCGACAACTACCGGTCCGATATACTTGAAACTTGCCAGGTATATTGCTGGGGACCCGAGGATGTGCCTTTTCAAGGTTTCATATTAATCGGACAATTACTTACCGAGCTATGTCCAAAAAACGATTCAACCAATCAGAGAGCAGCGAACTATCGCGTGTGCCGAACGTGGCGGACACACTCTGCCTCGGATGGCACATTTGAGAGCGTATTCATTTATTTCACGTTTGCAAACTATGTTGGCGTTAAACTATGTTTTAAAACTAATAAAAACGAATTTGCGATTCATTCGCTTTCCTGCGCGTTTGTGCACGCGATGGCGATTTCTTTACCAAACTCCGGAAGCCGTTCGCTTTGGACCAAACCATTTCATGTAAATAGAGGGGGGGGATATAATTTTAGATATAGATATAGTACGGGCAATGCCCTAGTTTTAAACCAATTTCAATGGTTGCTAGAAGACAGGCCAGCAGTTAGAACCACACTAACATAATCATAAGACTTTAAACAAAAAAACAAAAAAATACCTATTTTGAGGGGCAAACCAACCCCATATACCTCCTAAGACCCCAATTTTTCTAATGCCTTGAACAAACATTGGAAGATCATGGGTGATTAAGGCTGTGGTCAAGTTTCATCAAAATAGTTTGTGTAGTTTCAGAGGAAAAAGGAAATTCCTGTTTTGGGGAGTCAAACCTGGATCAACTTTGACCCTGGTAAACCCCATTAGATCCCGATTTTTTTTAATGCTGTGAACAAACTTTAGTCACAACACAACAATTATCATTTGTGCCAAATTTGGTCGCAATCCCATCAGCGGTTTCGGAGAAAAAGTTTCAAGTGCTTACGGACTGACAACGCGCCATAGCATAAGCTCCCCTGAACTTCGTTCCAGGTGAGCTAACCAGGCCCTACAAATAGAAACCAAATTCCACCTTGGAGACAGAGATTAGAGACACAAAGACAGCAACTGCAGAAGGTAGTAGGACAAATACAACAGTTCAGGAAAGGAAACAGACACCCAAAACTTAAAAAGGGAAACCAAAGAATAAAGAACAAACAGAAAATCTAAGACAAAGGCCTCGAGTGCTTGGGTGCTGAAAACAAACTCAAAATAGAAATGATAGCAAGGAAGATAAAAAAAAACTATGAAGAAGGAAACAACAGGAGAAAACAAAACCACATGTTTGAAAGTAACCCAAAGAGATTTTACCATGAATTGGGGAAACAAAAGCAGAATGTGTCAACTCCCCCTGAAAAAGAAAAACTGGAAAAATTCTGGAAAGGAATTTTTGAAGATCGAAAAGCAGATAACAAGGAAGTGGAATGGATCCCAAACTTGGAAAAGAAGAAGCAACATATCAAAGAAATGCCCCCATTGATTATATTGATGAAGAGAAAATTACAAAACAACTTCAAAATTCCAGGCCCAGATGGAATTCCAAATTTTTGGCGAAAACAACTTGATGCTATTCACAATCACTACGCCAGTACATTCATTTAACGAACTGATCCACGAGGAAAAGGCAGTGGATGAGTGGCTCGTAGAAGGGAACACCTTTCTCATCCCAAAATCGGAGGAAACCCAACTTCCCACAAATACCGGCCAATAACATGTCGACCATACCAACCACATAAAACTGCTGACAGGAATCACCACAGAAATGAGGTTCCATCATCTAACACAGCAAGGAGGTTTAGAGGCAGAACAAAAGGGATGTAAGAGATGTTATGGAACAATTGATCACCTACTACTGAACAAGGCCATATTTGAAAATTGCAAAATGTGAAGAACTAAATTGTCCACCGCCTGGATAGACTATAAGGAATCTTTTGACAGTGTCCCACATTCGTGGATGATAAAATGCATGCAAATATACAAAATAGATCCCCAAATAATCAAACTGATTAAGAAGCAATAAAGCTCTGGAATACCACATTGATATTACAGCACTCAGAAGGAAAAATCTAAATACCAGATGTGAAGATACGGCGTGGAATCTTCCAGGGAGACAGTCTTTCCCCTTTTCTGTTTTGTCTGGCTCTGGACCCACTCAGTAAACTCGTCAATGAACAAGGACACGGATACACACGAACAACCAAGAGATGAACATCCAAAGAAATAGGAAAGGTAACACATCTACTATACATGTGTCAACAACTTAGGTATAATTTAAAGCTCTTCTCGCCAAATGACGAAAAATTGACAGAACAACTAAAACGAGTAAAACAGTTTTCCGAGGAGTTAGGGCATTTTATAATTTTTTTGAAAAATCTGTGAAAAAATTGCTTACCAATAGCTTTCTTCACCAATGTGTTCATGTAGGTGTCTACAAACACCTCTCAATTTATTCCTTCCCAAATCCTTGGGGAAAAGTCAAAATTCAAAATGGCGTCCAAAATGGAAAAATTGTGGATAAAGTCATAGTTTGGCCAGAAATTTAATACTTAATATGGGGAAGAAACCACAAAAATATTGTTCTAGGACAATTGTGAACTCTTGCTAAGCATATTTGTATTATTATCTTGCTTTATATCCAAGATGGTGGCCAAAATGATGTCCAAAATGGCCGCTAAAATGTGAAAATTGTGGATAAAGTCATAGCTTGGCCAGAAATGTAATAATTATTATCTTGCTTCAATAATAGGTGTCTACTGAGACCTCTCAATTGATTCAGTATGGAAGGGGATGTAATAGCTGCACTTGGCCATGGCTTGAGGTGTTTCATCTGTGATGATCCTGGGACTGAGATGCAGAAGCTGTCAAAAGTCACCCAAAAAGGCCACTCACAGATGTTATCATATTCTGAGTGCGTGGACGATGCGGCGCTGATCAGGAGACTAAATGAGGACTGGAAAAACGGAGATGACCCCAAGTTGAGATATCATTTGGATTGCAGAACCGAGTTATACAATCGTGTGAAAAGTATATCCACTGCAACTGCAACTGCTAATCGTAAGTTTTTAGATTATCATTCAGAAGAAGTAGCCACTTGCAGAGATTTCGATCCCAATCTGTTATAAGTTGTGATGTTGCAAATGAAGAAAAACAAACCAAAACTACCTTCTACACAATCCATTCCCTAGGACAAGACGAGGAGGACCGAAGGTCAGGCAGGATGAAAAGACGACGGGTATTCTCTGGGTCAAGTACTTCAAGTGCCGGCAGCTCCAAGTCCAAAACCCCATCAGTACACCTTGTCTACCGTGATGTTTGTATACTCTGTAACGAAGGCATCAACGTTGGAGCATTGGCCAGATACCCTGGCAAGTTGCCTGTCAGCCTGTCACAAGCAGGGTCATGCAGAAGTTAAAATGAATGTCTTGAGAATTCATATTTCTTTTTTATTTTTCTTGCTCCTTACTGTACTACTCGAAGTCGAATCATCTAATCATGAACCTAATCCTAGATATGTGACTATTTTAAAACATACCCATCTTCCAGACAGAGCCCGGAAGTTGTATCGTGCACCTGACAATCGCTACATGAACCGACTGAAAAGGAGCTTCATGGAGACAGCAGTGAGCCGAGGAGATGCCTGGGGAAATGAGGTCGCCGGTCGCCTGTCTGGGATTGTAGATTTGGTAGCAGAAGAGGCACTGTATCATCTTCGGTGCAGGACCCTGTTCGAGCACCCAGTTGAAAACTCTAAGGTATTGACTATCGAATAAATGAATGAGCCCTTTGGATCTCTGACTGATTTTTTAATTAGACTAGAAGTCCAATAATATTATCCATGGAGTCATGGACTTCTAGTCTAATTTAAAAAATCAGTCAGAGATCCAAAGGGCTCATTCATTTATTCGATAGTCAATACCTTAGAGTTTTCAACTGGGTGCTCGAACAGGGTCCTGCACCGAAGATGATACAGTGCCTCTTCTGCTACCAAATCTACAATCCCAGACAGGCGACCGGCGACCTCATTTCCCCAGGCATCTCCTCGGCTCACTGCTGTCTCCATGAAGCTTCTTTTCAGTCGGTTCATGTAGCGATTGTCAGGTGCACGATACAACTTCCGGGCTCTGTCTGGAAGATAGGTATGTTTTAAAATAGTCACATATCTAGGATTAGGTTCATGATTAGATGATTCGACTTCGAGTAGTACAGTAAGGAGCAAGAAAAATAAAAAAGAAATATGAATTCTCAAGACATTCATTTTAACTTCTGCATGACCCTGCTTGTGACAGGCTGACAGACAACTTACCAGGGTATCTGGCCAATGCTCCAACGTTGATGCCTTCGTTACAGAGTATACAAACATCATGGTAGACAAGGTGTACTGGTGGGGTTTTGGACTTGGAGCTGCCGGCACTTGAAGTACTTGACCCAGAGAATACCCGTCGTCTTTTCATCCTGCCTGACTCCTGGTCCTCCTCGTCTTGTCCTAGGGAATGGATTATGTAGAAAGGTAGTTTTGGTTAGTTTTTCTTCATTTGCAACATCACAACTTATAACAGATTGGGATCGAAATCTCTGCAAGTGGCTACTTCTTCTGAATGGTAATCTAAAAACTTACGATTAGCAGTTGCAGTTGCAGTGGATATACTTTTCACACGATTGTATAACTCGGTTCTGCAATCCAAATGATATCTCAACTTGGGGTCATCTCCGTTTTTCCAGTCCTCATTTAGTCTCCTGATCAGCGCCGCATCGTCCACGCACTCAGAATATGATAACATCTGTGAGTGGCCTTTTTGGGTGACTTTTGACAGCTTCTGCATCTCAGTCCCAGGATCATCACAGATGAAACACCTCAAGCCATGGCCAAGTGCAGCTATTACATCCCCTTCCATACTGAATCAATTGAGAGGTCTCAGTAGACACCTATTATTGAAGCAAGATAATAATTATTACATTTCTGGCCAAGCTATGACTTTATCCACAATTTTCACATTTTAGCGGCCATTTTGGACATCATTTTGGCCACCATCTTGGATATAAAGCAAGATAATAATACAAATATGCTTAGCAAGAGTTCACAATTGTCCTAGAACAATATTTTTGTGGTTTCTTCCCCATATTAAGTATTAAATTTCTGGCCAAACTATGACTTTATCCACAATTTTTCCATTTTGGACGCCATTTTGAATTTTGACTTTTCCCCAAGGATTTGGGAAGGAATAAATTGAGAGGTGTTTGTAGACACCTACATGAACACATTGGTGAAGAAAGCTATTGGTAAGCAATTTTTTCACAGATTTTTCAAAAAAATTATAAAATGCCCTAACTAGAGGTCATTCAAATGGAAAACACACACCCAAACACGCATACACATGCATACACCTGCATACACACACACACACACACACACACACACACACACACACACACACACACACACACACACACACACACACACACACACACACACTGCAATAGTCTTGTATACCTATTCTTCAGCCGCATTCTACAGCCAGCATGATATTCCACTTGCCCTTTGGGGCAAGACTAATAAGCAATGAGGATGTCAGCATAGATAGAATAAAACCACTGTGAAGAACAAAGTGGACAATTTTGTAAATCTTGCTGTCTCAAGACTACTTTAATCGCAAAAGAGCAAAGATTGAAGTTCCAAATCCTAGTTCGTAATATCCTCGTATTTCATGCAATATAAGTAGAACCTTATTTTGAGGCAGTCAATGCTTAAAAAGAAAAGGAAAAAAAAACTTTTCATTCTGTTATTCTTTACACTCGAGTGGATTCTGCCACAGGTGCTACCAATTATTCAGAAGTTGGATCTCAAAGAGCTAGCATGAACTTGTAATCGGTGCTCGATCTGTCCAAAGGACATCTGCCGTTGGAATGTGAGGAACGCGAGTCCACCCTTTCGAGTCAGTAAGAAACAAACGGCGAATTGTGTTGCAACAGTAGTTGTTCTCACATAAAATGGATACAAAAGTCAACTAAAAGAGTCAAAAGTTGTTAACTGTAATGCGCCCAAACAATGCGCAAGTCACACCAGCATTGTGATTTTTCAAAAAGGATCTTGTAAAGAAGAGAAGGAAGGTACAAGCCACCATGGCAAAAGCTATAACCAGCACATGATCAAATGTCAGCCTCCCAAGCTGACATGTTCCACTTTTTCCCTTCAGCCATGTACTTACTGTCCTCTGTAATCATTTGCTAAAAATTTTTTTAATGCAGTGGAAAGAGTTAATCTCATAACTGATGACTTGTGACCAACAGGTAATATAGAGTAAATTGTCGCATAATTGTATAATTTGTTTTTAATGGATACCTGCCCTCATATTCAGGGAGCATAATTGCAAAGCTTTCCAGGAATGCCACATGACCTAGTCCAGATTACAAAAAAAAAAAAAATGAAAACCTACTTGTCATGTTTGTTTTTTTTCACTACAGCAGGAGACCACGTGATCCTGTCCTGAAAGCAGTGCGACAAGTAATCCACACTGGATTGCAGAATCCATAAAGAAGCGAAGGCTCATTGAGATAAAATATATCTATCTCGCAAAAAACTGGTTGTAATTGGGAATATCCATATTCAAAATTGATAGTATAGCTTCTCAGTAGGTAAGCCTTTGGACCAAAGCTTTATATATACAGTCTGACCCCGGTTCCGCTATTCGTGGGTTCCACGAATTCACGGGTGATAAAATGCGACCTGTTTCTCTATTCACGGAAAAGTGTCCCACAAATTCACGTTTTTTGCTCTATTCGCGGCCATGTTCCACAAAACCGCAGTTTGTTTGTTTTCCTATTCGCTGCCGTATTCCGTGAATTCACGGTCGTATTCCGCGAATTCGTGGGTTTTTTTCTATTTGCGGCCGTATTCCGCGAATTCGCGGGTTTTTTTCTATTCACGGCCGTGTTCCGCAAAACCGTGGGGTTTTTTTTTCCCCTATTCGGCGGCCGTGTTCCACTAATTCGCGGTTTTTCAGGGGTGCAAAAAAAATAAATTCACAAGCCGTTACCTTGACATACGGTATTTTTTTTTTTTTAAACCCATCTTTCACCAGCCATGCATAAAGCAGCTGGACATACGCAAAAATCCATCTTCTACGAGCCACGAGCATGACCTACTCCTGCGTTTGCTACCATATGTTTGGCTTTGTCACAGCTTTCGCGGGATATCCCGTCATTCACACTGTGAACAGCTTCTCGTGATATTCCACCGTTCACAGGTAAACAATGCTTTGCGGGGGTATCCCACCAGCTGCATAACACGTCATCCCTGCGAGTTACTGTACAGAATGAAGACAGTCCACAGTATCAATTATAGTAAGGGAAACATATGAAAATCTGTTAACTAAATTGTTACCAAAAAATTTCTTCACCAATATGTTTGTAAAGGTGTGTAATAACATGTGTTAAAATGTTGAAGGTCAACTCCCGTGGGAAACCCAGAAAAAAAGCTGTTGAATTCGGGTACCGAAAAATTATTTTCGAGAATTTTTATTTTTTTTAATCGGCCCTTAAGTAACTTATGAGGGGTCAAATAAGGGTTTTTCATGATTCTGAGTTGATTGTTAACATTTATATTTCACCACAGACACTCCTTTGTGGAAAAATAATTTCTAAATATATCTCATTTTCTACTTTGCAGGACATGGAGTCTAGCAATATGGATGAAGACGTTACTCCACCTGTGCTCAATTGCTTCATCTGTGCACGCTCGGATACACCAGCTGAAAGGCTCATACAGGCAACTCCAAAGGGATACTCAACTTTATTGAAACAAGCAGAAACTGTCGAAAATGTTACTGTTGTGGAACGTATGAAGGAGGCTCAAAAGGAAGGAAAACTGAGGTACCACCAGAAGTGTAAAAATGATCTGTACAACAACTTTGTTGCAACCACCAAGAAGTCAGCTCAAGCATCAAAGGCAGAGAAAGAGTAATCAAAGTTGAAGAGAAGACGCACTACTTGTGAGTTCAGTTCATCAACTGGCTGCAGTTCTAGAAGATCACAGTCAGTTGACCTCCTGTATAAGGATGTATGCATTCTTTGCAACCAACCAGCCCAGCTCTACAAAAATAATCCAGCACAAGCTAAAAAGAAATACAGAGTGCCAGATAATTTGACTGCAGATACACTGAAGGCAAGCTTGCTGAAGACAGCACGGAGTCGCGGGGATGACTGGGGCACTGAAGTCACTGGACGCCTGGAAGGGATCAACGACTTGGTAGCAGAAGAAACACTGTACCATTTGCGATGCAAACTTATGTTTGCGAGAGGTGACAGTTTGTCCAAGACTGATGAGGAAGGAAAAAGGAAGAGAGGACAGAGGAGTATTGATGAGGAGCGAGATGCAGTTTTTATTGAATTCTGTGAATGGTTAGACTCAGAATTAGAGCATGGGGTAATGAACATGGACCAAGTCCATGAAAAGCTGCAGGAGTTTGATCAGTCACCAGAGAAGAGCCTTTCTTATTCAAAGCATTGGCTAAAGATAAAACTTCTAGAGAAATACGAAGACACCTTGTATTTCACAACACAGGAAAGAAGGGCAGATGTACTCTGTCTCAAAGATGGCACCGACAATATTCTGCGAGGGCATCATGCTCATCTTGACCATGGAGATGAGAAGACTCAGATCATAAAGACGGCACTCAAGTTCATATCCAATGATATTGCCTTGATTGATTTAGGTCCAAAGTCATACCCCACCACACACAGTATGACTGACATCGATAGTCAGCTGACACTTGTTCCTGCAAGCCTTCAGATGTTCTTGAGACCGATTGTCAAGACAGACGAAAGAGTTGCCGTTTGGGGGCAGAATTTTATTAAGGCCTGTCGACCTCGGTCTGGAGTATTGCCACACCAAATGGGGCTTGCCATACAACTTGATCATAGATTTGGGTCAAAATGGATGCTCAACAAGTTCCACCGGCTGGGATACACTGAGTCTTACACGGAGACACAAAACTACAAATACTGCTTCCTTAATAGTAGGAGTGGAGATGATGTTCCAGATACTTCTGGCACTCTTGACACCATTGTGGAGGAAACCGATGAACAGATCAATGATGAGGTTGCGGTTGATGCTGCGCTTGAGGATCAATCAGTGATGACAGCCAAAGTGCCAGCCAGTGAAAGTGAATTGTCAAGTAATGATCAGGTGGTCTTTATGGAGGTTGGGGAAACAAACAATGCAGTCACTCAGTTTGTTGGAGACAATATAGATTTAAACATTGTCTCTATTCACGGAAACACTCCCTTTCACTCAATGGGTTGGATCGAAGTCACCTCTCCGGCACCACCTTTGCCAGATCCACAGACAACAGCAGCTTTCCCCCCGGGTGAAGTTGAAGGCACTCGACAAAGCTAAGATCCTGAGAGGAACTGAAGTAAAGATTATTCCATTTACGAACAGGAAACAGATAGGAACGAACGCGATCATGTTTCTCCCCCTCGCTGAGCTTTCCTCCTCCCTGGCTCATGATCAGCCACTCCTCACTCCAGGTGACACACTCTGGGCAGCGGGGTGGGTGATCAAAGCCAACGATCCTGAGTTCCCACACTCCAACTGGAATGGCTGGATGAAGAGAATCCATGCTAATGATGCAAAGCAGAGCACACAGATCGAGTTCCTCCCAGTTATTGAAGGAGACCCTAATGACCTCAACACCATCTTCACCACTCTGAAAGAGTGCATACGGTGTGCTGGGGTCGCTATAGTGACCTTTGATCTTCCGATTTGGCTGAAGGCTGTGATAAAAAATTTTTAACAGCTTTTTATAATAAAATATTATAAAAATAAAAGTGAAATAAAATAAATAAAAATTCTCGAAAATAATTTTTCGGTACCCGAATACAACAGCTTTTTTTCTGGGTTTCCCACGGGAGTTGAACTTCAACATTTTAACACATGTTATTACACACCTTTACAAACATATTGGTGAAGAATTTTTTGGTAACAATTTAGTTAACAGATTTGTGAAATATCTCATAAAATGCCCTTACTATTAGTGCAATTAGCCGTCTCCCTTTTTCCCATTGAAACAAAGGCACGGCATTCATTCGCGGATTTTCATCGACATTCGTGGATTATTGCAGACATTCGCAGGTTTTGTCTCGCCTTTTCCAGGACGTTAATCGACTTTCGCGGATTATTGTCGACATTCTCGGGATTTGCGTCACCATTTGCGGATTTTGCCTCTTCGTTCGCAGGGTTTGGTCCTCTCTATTCATGGTTTTTTTTGCGACTCGGGAAACTATCCCCCTTTTTCCATTGAAACAATGCCCCTCTATTCATGGGTTTCGTGATTCGCGGATTTTCCATGAACGTATCCCCCATGAATAGCAGGGTCCGACTGTATATGAGTTAGAGTTAGTGATGTCTTCAGTTTTACATTTATCTATCTATTGTGCGGCAATCAGTGGTGCAGATGCCATTCCTGCCACCAATGGCACCAAACAAGGCTGTGTAATGGTTCCAGTTCTGTTCGCTGTTTACTTTTTGGCCAAGCTCTTGCAGGCACTCAAATATCTCGACATAGGAGTACACATTCAGTTCACGACAGATGGCAACATCTTCAATCTGCAAAGGATTAAGGCTTGCACAAGAGTCACAGAGCAGCTACTAAGTGAAATGTTGTTTGCGGATGACTGTGCTATCACATCACACACCACAGAGGACATCCAGCTGCTTGTTGAGCGCTTTGCCCAGGCCTCAAAATGCTATGGCCTTACAATAAGTCTGAAAAAGACAGACCTTGTATCAACCTGCCACTGGACACAAATCCAAGATGCCATAGTTCCAATTAGCAATAAACCATTCAGCTCAGTTCAGTTCAGTTCAGTTCAAATGTTTTGCTATATTCAGAGTATCCTCTCCAACAACACCATGTTGGATGATGAAATAGCCCATTGCCCAGAAAAGGTAAGCTGTATTTGGCAGGCTCATCCACAGGCTTTGGAGAGAGCATGTAGTTTGTCTCAAAGCAAAGATCAAGGTCTACCAGGAACATGTGGTTCTCACATCACTTCTCTGTGGCTGTGATGCTTCGACAACCTACCAGCATTACAAAAAGCAACAAAATTCATTAAATCTTCGCTGTTTCACATATATTTGCAACATCAAGGAGCAGAACAAAACTCCTAACACTAAAGTTCTTGCAAGGTGCCGCATACCTGAGAACATGTTCATCAAAGCTCAGCTTCACTGCGTCGGCCATGCGGCTCCATGGAGGGATTCCCGAATACCAAAGACAGTATTCTACAGCCAGCTGAGCATGGAACCCCACATGAAAGGATGTCTCAAACATAGATAAAAAGACAATCTGAAAGCCAATCTTAGAGCCTGTAAGTTTGACTCCACTACATGGGAAAAAATAACAAACCTGGACAGATCCAAATGGAGAAGTATCTGTCAACAAGCAATATCAACATTTGAGGGGAATAGAGTCAGATCCCGACAAGACAAGCGAGCACGCTGCAAAGCCAGTGCCTCCATCCATCCCTCCAACAGTGACTTCCATGTAATAGATGAAATCGGACCTGCAAATCCAGACTTGGTTTAACATCACATATGAGATGACATCAACCTAGACGGTGAAGAACTGGTCTCTTGGCTGAATACTCATCCGTTGAAGCGACGGGAGGATCTATTCATTCATTTTTCGCCTGAACGAATACTAAAGCCTGGGATTAGAAATTAAACTGTTCTGTTGCTTTATCATGACTGTGGAAAAGCTGTACCAATGGTGCAGTGCTTGTGTAGATTAGGAATGAGGAATGAAGAACTTGGGCCAGTAACAGAACAGAATAGCCGAGGTTTTTTCAAAAGGTATTTGTGCTTTATAATCTCCATATATCAAATACAATAAAATATGGGAGTAATAATACAGTATATGAAGATAATTAAGAGAGTGGAAAAATAGCATATGGTTTTAGTCTGTCCTCTAACAATTTGTAACAAGTGCATGAATCATTAATCAGTGAATGATCCAACCTACAAGTTTACAGAAAAGGTCAGCAGGCAGGATTCAGGCCAGCTATCAAACAAGCCCTCAAGCAAACAGGACAATCCAACAAATAGGACTGAAGGCATTCTGGCATGACCATTAATTACAATAAATTTAAAAAAAAATTAAATCAAAACTTTCCGTCAGCATCTAATGGACTGCATGGCACGCATCATGCCTCCCCTCATCCTATTGCCCTCTTTTTTTTGGCTGAATTACTCCCTTCCACCAAGCCGTCTCAGTCCGCATTGTACCAGGGTTTGTTGGCAACTTGCATAATCGTGCTGTGGAAAACAGGTCACTTACTCGGTGTAAAACATGGGAAAATCAATTCCATTTCATTTTACAAGCTAGTCATCCCTGCAAGAGCACGGGCGCAACGCTACACCGCCGTACAACTTATTATAGCAGCATTCGTGCAAAAGTATTTTCATAAGTGCTTGAATCAGGCTTTGGAAGCTGGAGATAGTAGCACCTAATGGTGGTGTTAATTGCAGAATGCAGACTTAAGACAGATGGAAGGTGGAAAAACAGGAAATCAACTGATAGTTTGAGGACAGACATGGAGGTGTGAAGGTTTGCCTGTTGTTGTCATGGTGATATACATATAAATTTTAGACATGACATGCATTTGTCATGCCCATTATGTTTGATAATAATAAACATGGGCAATGAGCATATAAAAAAAAAAAAAACTAGAGCGAAGTCGATGGCGTGCCATTGCAAATTCCCACGCTTCCCACCTACCTAACGCAACGTTGAAAGATGGCAAAAAGTTCCACCAGGAATAACCAAATGTAAAATTTGAAATTAATTTTTTTTTCCCCATTTTAAAACTCTGGTGACCCTAGCTCCCCACCCACTGGGGCATGAACCGGGGGCAAAATACAAAAAATCGTTACACATTTAATGCGTCTCCTAATGTTAATTTAATATATAAAGTTTCATTTAAAAATTGTTTTAAAATGTGCCCGTAATCGCATTTTTAGTATTTGACTTTCTAACCCCACCCCCAGGGGGGTAGGATCAAAAAATGATACTGCTCTCGCAACTTCTTGCCAAGTTTGGTGAATTTCTGCACAACCGTTTAGGAGGAGATAGCATGACAGACGGACAGACGGACAGATGGACGGAACAAATCACAATATGCCTTTTTTTTTTTAAAGCGTGGGTATAATAAATTAAAGAATATGGATACATATCTTCAATATTATGGCTGGCAAATCCGTGTTTTAAATCGCGATTTGAGAAAGCTTGGCATTAATTTAAGAGGACTCATACTTTTGCACCCCACTGTAGGTAATGATGAAATTGGAAAATTGTTGATAAACCAACAATAAAATAATTAATCTTCAACATAACTAACAATGGCAACTCTCGAACCACCTAACCGCTGTTGACTCAATGTATCACGGAATAATGAGTTAAATCTCGGGCTTAAAGGCAGATTGAAATTTAGCTAAAATGACAGCAATAGTCTCACTCTAGTGTCTCGATAACCTTCCCAACAGTTGCACCAGAAGCGTTTCAGTCTGCACAGCAGGAAGTCTCTGAAACAGCTTGGCGTATGCCTTCTATTATTGCCCTCCTGGCATGATACATTTCAGATTGCTTGCTTGATTCCCATATCACATCGGCTCCTCTGCATGCAGTGGTGGGTTCTAGTGTATGGTGTTGAGCGTTCTATGGGTTTGGTGAAAACTACGACTCTGCAGCAGTACTTTGGCAGCTCAGTCAAGGAGATCCAAGCTTGTTTTGCCAGCAAGCTTGGATCTCCAGGACCTAGCTAAATGCTGCCGGCCATTCCAAAGCCACGGGATGATGTGGGCCGTTAGATGGCGAGTCAGTGCTAATTAATTATCCAATCAACATCCTCATGGGACTTGGCACCGCTCTCGTAGGATGGAGCTTGCGGATAATTATCAACCTGCAAAAGGGACGGTTCACTTGGCTGCAGGTGTAGAGAAGCCAGCAATCCACCCACGGCTATTCTTTTATTTGTCAACTTTATGCCTCTCGCCATCTACACCTACCTCATTATGCTCTATACTGGCAAGAAAGAAGCCATGGGGGGGGGGGGGGCGAGGGGGGAGAGGGAATGCGGAGGTATGGCAATTGCTGGGGTGCAACATAACAATCATTTACGTGTTAAACGAACACTCCCGTCTTCACACCAAGACCGACAGAGAATTTTCATCATACACACTGCAGATATTTTTTTCATTTCACCGCAATATTTTCTATTTGCTTCCTCTTTTATTCTGTTCCAGCGTTAATTCCTCTTCTGCTTGTTGTTTCAAACTAATTATTTATTTTTGGTACTTTGCATCGCTTTCCTTTTGCCTTTTGTCATAGCTTCAGTAATAATAATAATAATACATTTATTTTATATAGCGCTTTTCAAGAAGCCCAAAGACGCTTTGACAGAGTACAAAAAACAAGTGCAAAAAGACAAAAATCAATAGGTAAATAATCAAAGCAAAAGGAAGGAGAAGGAGAAGAGATAGTCAGGGGTTAAATGCTGTGGGTTAAATGTTGAATGCAGTGTTGAACAGGTCGGTCTTGAGTGATGTTTTGAATGTGGTGAGTGAGGAGGAGTCTCTGATGGTGTGAGGTAGTGAGCTCCATAGGGTGGGAGCAGCGATGGAGAAGGCCCTGTCCCCCCAGGATCTGAATTTGGTCCGGATGGGGGGGGGGTCAGGAGGTTGGTACCAGCAGAGCGGAGGTTGCGGGTGGGAGTGTGTCTGGAGAGGAGGTCAGCCAGGTAGGATGGGGCCAGGTTATGGAGGGCTTTGTAGGTCAAGAGGAGGATTTTGTACTGGATTCTCTGGGGGATGGGGAGCCAGTGAAGCTTGTAAAGGACGGGGGTGATGTGGTCACGGGTCCGGGAATGGGTGAGTAGACGGGCAGCGGAGTTATGAATGTATTGGGGTTTATTGGTGATTATTGAGGGTGAACCATAGAGGAGGCTGTTGCAGTAGTCCAGACGGGAGGTGATGAAGGCGTGGATGAGGGTTTCTGCAGCCGTGGAGGAGAGGGATGGACGGAGACGGGCGATGTTTTTCAGGTGAAAGAAGGCTGTCTTTGTGATGTGTTTAGTGTATTTGTCGAAGGAGAGGGTTTGGTCAAAGATGATGCCAAGATTCCGGATGTGAGGGGAGGTGGATACTGGGAAACCGTCGATGTTGAGGGCAACGTTATGGGTGGATTTGGTGAGCGTTTTTGGGCCAATGATGATTATTTCAGATTTATCATAGTTAAGTTTGAGGAAGTTGATTTGAAGCCAGGATTTTATTTCAGTGATGCAGTTTGTCAGGATAGAGTGGGTGGCGGTGGAGATGGACTTGGTGGAAATGAAAAGCTGGATGTCATCGGCAAAGCAGTGGAATTGGAGACCATGACGGTGGATTAAGTGACCAAGGGGGGACAGGTACAGGATGAAGAGGAGGGGGCCAAGAACTGAACCTTGGGGGACACCTTGGGGGAGGGGAGCAGTGGGGGATTTGCAGTTATTGATGGACATGAACTGGCGTCTGTCAGAGAGGTATGATTTGATCCAAGAGAGGGCAGTGCCGGTAATGTTAAAGGTGGTTTCAAGTCGGGTGAGGAGGATGGTGTGATTGATGGTGTCAAAGGCGGCGCTGAGGTCGAAGAGGATGAGAATGTTGAGGTTGCCAGCGTCAGAGGAGAGGAGAAGGTCGTTGGTGATTTTGAGGAGAGCAGTTTCAGTACTGTGGTTGGAGCGGAATCCAGATTGGAATGTTTCATACAGGTTATTGGCAGAGAGGTGATGTTTGAGTTGAGTGGCTACAGCGCGTTCCAAAACTTTTGACAGAAAGGGTAGGTTGGAGATGGGTCTGAAGTTATTTAGGGTGTCAGGGTTGAGTCCAGGTTTTTTCAGAATGGGGGTAACAGCAGCAATTTTGAGGGATGGTGGGACGATGCCTGTAGGCAGGGAGGAGTTTATTGTTGCAGTGATAAGTGGAGAGAGAGCAGGAAGGGAGGCCTTGACAAAGCTGGAGGGGATGGGGTCAAGAGTGTAGGTGGCAGTTTTCATTCCTATGAGGAGTTCAGAGAGGTCAGTAGGGGAGACTGGGGAGAATTGAGACAGGGGTTGGCAGGATAAGGGGGGGCAGGTGGTTTGAGGGGGAGCGGGTGCGGTGGTGGTTAAGCTGTTGTAGATGTTGTCAATTTTGCATTGGAAGAATCAAAGGAAGGAGATGCAGTTGTCTACTGTGAATGACTGGGTGGTGGTGTTCAGGGGGCTGAGGAGTTTGTTTATTGTAGAGAAGAGTGCTTTTGGGTTTCCGGAGCCAGAGTGGATAATTTGAGAGTAGTAGGCGGAGCGGGCGCGGGAGAGGGCATCTTTGTAGTGTTGTAGGTGGTCCTTGTAGGCTTGGGAGTGAATTATGAGACCTGTTTTATTGCGGAGTCTTTCAAGTTGGTGAGCACGAGTTTTCATCAGGCGGAGTTCAGGGGTAAACCAGGGAGCAGAATGGGTGAAAGAAACTGTTTTGGTTTTTATAGGCGCAAGCTGGTCAAGGCAGGAGGAGAGAGTGTGGTTGTAGTAGTTAGTGAGGTCAGAAGGGGTGTGGAGGTCAACGAAGGGAGAAGTGGACAATTTTTCAGAGAGGGTGGATGAGAATGAGGTAGGTGAAAGAGCGTTTAGCTTACGGAAGTTGATAGTGCGATAATGCCTTGGTGCTGGGGTGGGGATGTTGATGGTCATAGTGATGGCTAAGTGGTCAGAGAGGGTGAGGTCGGAGCCAGAGAGATGGTGCAAAATTAATCCAGTAGAGCAGACAAGGTCCAGAATGTGACCACGGTTATGGGTCGGAAAGTTGACATGTTGAGTGAGGTTAAAGCAGGTGAGTAAATCAGTGAAGTCAGTGGTTATTGTGGAGTCAGTGGAGTCCATGTGGATATTGAAATCACCGAGGAGGGAGGATTGAGGGGGAGAGGGAACAGAGCTGGGTCAGAAAGTAGGAGAAGTCAGACAGGAATGATGGGTGTGGTTTGGGAGGGCGGTAGACGACAGCCATGACTGACTGTGTGTGACCAGAGAGTTTAAAAGCCAGGTGTTCAAATGATGGAGCAGATGAGATGGAGATGAGGCTGGTCTTGATGTCTTGTCGGTGAATTACGGCAATTCCACCACCTCGGCCCTCCGAGCGTGGTTTATTGATGTAAGAATATCCATTGGGTAGTAGTAGCATGAGGAACCCTTAATGTGCACAGATGATTGCTGCTCTCCTGTTTTGTCTTCATTTGGTTGTCTCTTTTTATTAGCCTTGCCTGTTCCCAAATGGATTGGAGAGGTTATTGTAATCAGGTGTGTGTGTGTGTGCGTGTGCGTGTGCGTGTGTGTGCATTCAATGTTAACAAAGCACCCTTGTGTGTGAAAGGGGAAGCCGAGACGAATACCCCAGGCTCTATATTGTGCTCACATCTTTCAAAAGTTGTTTTCTGTATAAAGCAACAGTAAACACCAGAAAAGCTTCAGAAATGACACCCAAGAAATCTCATGCTGACTGGACAGCCTTTGCACTAATTATCCCTGTTGTTTTTGTTTTAGTAAGAATCGCCCCCAAAACCTTACATCAACTGCCTGGCAATGTCTCAGGAAAGCGAGCTCACAGGATAACATCACTGCTCTGTGAACATGAGAACAGAATTAAATAAAACGTTTGAACTTTCATGCAATTTCCACAACATTCCATAGGTTTATTTGTACCATAATGCGGAGAAGCCTGAAGGCGAAATGTTCCATACACAATCAAATCGATGAACTCCGCTGACATACACTGCTTTGAGTGTTTTCAAAAGAAGTCCACATGCTGAGTTACCTCCAATAAAAAAATAATATTACAAATAGGCGACTGGTAACAAAACGTCTTTGTAAAATCACCTCGATGTTGCCTTCACATATCCATTCACAAGATGGGATTTTAAGAAGGATACGCGGCAAAAATGTTAATGCATGCGTCCAAGAACGGGAGCAAGGGGCCTCGGGAAATGTGTTGCAAGCTCTTGTTAAAATAAAATAAAAACGGTAAACAACTCTCGGCACCTGTTGAATGACGCCCGATCGTAGTAGCTAGTTGTACGAGTACAAACAAATGCTTTCCATTTCGAGCTTAGCAAGAGATTAAATGATTCTGCCATCTCCTAATGCTGCTCTTTCACACACAGCCGCTAGCTATCAATTGGGAGCAGTTCTAATCGTTTCGTTTCCTCGGGAAGGAGAAAAAAAAAAAAAGGTCTCTACTTTGAAACACAAGCAAAACAAATTCAACAAGGCCACTTTGATGTGAAAAAAATACCGTTACGAAAATAGCAAAAATGCTCCATCCTTGTATGTGGCAGCCGACCCCGATCACATTTATTAAACACTTGCCAGGGTGAAATTCAATGAAATACTCTAACAATTAAATTTGTGTTGTTGAGAACAAATCACTACAACCTCAACATATGATCTTCACAAAACATATTATTCGATTGTTCTGGGGGAAAACCCAAGCAGTGTATAAGTAACATACCCATTACCCACTCAAGGCCTGAACACAAGTGTTATAATAAACCTGTGTAAAGCAATTCTTTTAATAACAGGTGCACTGGTGCACCTGTAAACACGATAATAATTAAATTTGTGTTGGTGAAAACAAATCACCACAACCTCAATATACGATCTTCACAATACTATTACTCGATCGCTCCAGAGGAAAAAAAGCAGGCAGTGTATAAGCACAAGGCCCGATCGAGGCCTGAAGGCCAATTATATGGTTTAATCTGGAGTCAATTTATTTCTTTCTTTTTTATCCAAACATAGCCCTCGACCTTAATCTGGATAAAAGAGGAGGCTATGCAAAGTTTGATTGCACTAGTTCCTGCAGGATCCCAATGCAAAAACAAAGAAACGTTCTTCTTTATATATTAGATAGCAGAGTACACATCCTCTGGGTGGGTCGGGTTTGCGCATTACATACTGAATTTTTTTTTTTTTGCTATAGACATTGGGTGGTGTCTGCTTAAAAGATAGATGATCTAACTCTAAAGGGTACGTTTCAAAAGTAGTTAGTGTCTAAGGGGTCAAAAGGGTCTAATCTTTAAAGCATGAAAAAAGGGTCTAAAAAGGTCCAAGTGGTCTAAAGCTCTAAATTGTCAAGGGTACAAGCTCTCTAATCTGTCTGAAAGATGTAAGGGGTCTAAATTGTGTTAAGGTCAAAGGGATCTTGAGGGACTTAAGGGTTGTAAATGTCTAAAGGTTCTTGGAGTCAAAAGGGTATAAAAGGTATAAAGGTTGAAGGGATCTAAATGTTTCGAAAGTGACAAAAGATTCTTAAAGGTAAAGCGGTCTTAAAGATATTTTGGGTCTTAAGAGTCTTAACTCTCTGGAGTCTACTATGCGGTTAGATGCGGTAATGCGGTCAGAGCCGATCAATTCGGCTTGTAGACATTTCGGCGCATGCGTGAAGCCGATAGAATCGGCTTGTAGACTCCAGAGGGTTCAGGGTCTTAAACTTTAGGATTATTAAGGGTCTTAGAGGTTTTACAGGTCTTGGGGGTCTTAAAGGTCTAAAAGGGTCTTCAAGGTCAAAGGGGTCTCAACAGTAACTAAAGGGTTGAATGGTTTAAAAGGTACATTCCAATAGTACATATTTAATTGATGTACGAGTAGTCAGGGTGCAAATGACGTTCAAACAGTATGCAATTAACAGACATATAGTCACACAGCTTCACATACTGATGGAGTCTTGAGGGTCTTCGGGATCTTCAGGGGTCTTAGGGATCTCAAGGATCTCAAGGTTCTTTGAGGTATTAAAGGGCATTTGGGGTCGTAATGGTTTTGGAGGTCTTAAAGGATCCTGTAGCGCTCAACTTCACCAAAGGTGGCACTATTCAAACTAACTGCAACAGCAAGGAAATATACCCTATCATATACTGCTGCCAGACAAAGAAGGCACGAACTCCACGATAACCTGGCCAGTACAACCTTTTACCTCTGTGACAAATTTGGTTCAAATCTATCCAGAGGTGTAGAGTGTATAGGTAACACACACAGACAGACAGAAAGACAGATTGACATTTATAGTTACTAATACACCCGCTCAAGACAGGGGTGGCAGGAAGGGTCATTCTGCTCTGGGGTATATAGACTACAGTAGATATAGGATTGGACCTCCAGAACATTGGAGTGAGGAGTGAGGAGTGGGGAGAGGGAGGTGTTCATTTACCAAGTTTTTCGTGGAGAGCTCGCCAAGTGGGTTAAGCATTCGAGCAAGCACTCCATTCAAAACTGTTGATAAGGAACAGCTGGCTTGGCAAGCGCTAGCTAGCTGCTTGGTCATTGAACACATCCCGGGTTTCCTCCCTTTCAGTTTCATGTTAAACAGCAGAGGCGACTCTTGCAAAAAGTAATCATATGCGTTTGTGGTTTATAATATTCTTGCTTCTGGTGGGGGTCGTTGCTTCCACGAAAACAGCACGAGAAGATGCTTACAAGCGTTAACATGGCATTTGTTCAAGGAGGAGAAAGGAACCCCTTGGGGAGACGGAATCTATATAATAATAGCGTAAGGACTCGACTTTGTTATCCCTTTTATGCCGCACCCAGTGACCCGATGCCCACGGCACTAATGGATTTACGATCTACGAACCGCGCTCTTTGTTCATCACGTACAGCCATACTCGAAAAATCTGAATTAGCCGATGTTGGGGCCCAAAAGCATCCGATTAACGGCCGATACGACGCCATCTTATTGGCGTCTGCTGGGTGAAGGCGAAGCAAGCCGTCCGCTGATTGGACAGTCGAAGGCGACAGCAAGCCGTCCACTGAGTGGACAATGGGGCTAATTCCAGTCGATTTACTAATCCGTTCATTTTTTTTTAAGTCTATGGTTATACTGCTGTTCCTTTCCATTGACACATACCACTGCGCCAGTGTGGCCAGAGTGGTGCTATGCCGATTCCTATTACGAATCCATTCATTTTTCAAAAGTATATCGTAGCGTTGTCATTTAAGTAGATTGCAATAAATACGTTGTTCATATACGCACTCTTCATTCACATCTTTCTTCCTAACTCTAACTCGGACAAGCAAATCCCCTATGCCATCCATAATGGTACACTCTATCCATACACCACATCCTCCCTTCCGTGGATGTTCCACGGGTTTCGGCTAGTATTATTGGTATTAATATTGTTTTATAATAACATTAATAGAAACAACAACAACATGCATTTTAAAGGCCATTTTCCCTGCTAGAGCGGGGGTTAGCCTTGCGGTCCCCATGACAATCTTCTTAATATAATAACATTAATATTGTGCAATAATCCTTAGCGTTGTTATAAGAAGCGTCCTAGGAAAAACGCCACAATAAAGCTATCTGAACACGGATATACACCTCAACACGCAACCCCATTGGCGGAGAAAAGCCCCTTGGGGAGGGGGCAAATTAATGTGCTACAACCTTCATTGTGTGACCTTTTAGTCCTCCTGTCAAGTTTGGTTTGAGATTGGATAAGTAACGACCGAATGTATCGCGGTCAAAAATCATCATACAGACAGACACCAAATTGCATATTTTAGTACGATATAAAATAAAGAAACTGTATTTATTGTGCACAATAAGATAGAAAACATGTGCTGTATTGTGTAGTGTGTTTGATTTATGTGTTACATACCTGTATTGTGTAGTGTGTCAGTATATTTTATGAAATGAATGAATGTTTATAGTATAAGATGAGTTAAGTAGTTAGCTAAGGGACCTCATGCATATATCTCGGATAGTTACATGGGAGATGTGTCTTGTGTAAGGCGACTCATTCTTGGATGTTGGACTCAAGCCCCCTGCCCTGGTTCTGGTTGGGAACCTGTTGTATCTGGGGATGGCTCCAATATTAGAGTTGGGAAGGGGAGGTCAGGAGGAGGGGGGTGGGAGTTCGTTCATACACTCTGTGCTCAGAAATACCTGACCAAATAAATAAAGCATATTGTGTAACATCTACGTATGAATATCTTTGTTAAGGTGGAATATTAATTACTAGCAGGGACATGCGGGACATCCAAGCAATATAAATTGTGATTTCAAGTCCTCAACTCCCTTCCTTCCCCCACCCCCACCCCATACCACCCCACAAACCCCAAGTCATCAACCTCTGCCTCCCAAAACCCACGTTCTCCACCCTGACCCTTCCTCCCCTACAAAGCTTCAATCCTCTCTACCCGTCTCCACCCACAGAGCCTCAACCTCCCCCTCCCAACTCTGTCCTATATTTGCTCTCTTTCCAACCCCAAATCTCTGTCCTCCCCTCACCCCTTCCTCTCACTCATAAAAGTACAAGGGCATTCCCACATTGATCATTACATAGTTCTTCATTACCTCATCGCAACAGTGGAATATTTAACTGTTTCCCCTCCTCTCACAAACTACAGAGAAACCACAACCGAAACAGCACCAGCATGTCTCCAACATGTCATGGCCCATCACGGTCACCTGTCCAACTTACAATCCTGCTAGATATGTGGAAAACCCATGGAAATGCAACTTTCAAGTGAACATGAGCAGCCTAAAATTGTGCCAATGAACTACCCGAAATCAATTATCTTCTTCCTGATGTATAAATAAATAAATAAATAAATAAATATATATATATATACATATATATATATATATATATATATATATATATATATATATATATATATATATATATGTATATGTATATATATATATATATATATATATATATATATATATATATATATAGATATATATATATATACACACACACACACACACACACACACACACACACACACACACACACACACACACACACACACACACACACCGTGCGTGCGTGCGTCCGTCCGTCGGTGCGTGTGTGCGTCCGTCCGTGCGAGTGTGCGTGAGCGAAGGAATTCCAATTTCTGTTCGGAAGCGTACGGAAGCGAACGAATTCTAATTTGGTGTGTGGGTGTATCTACGCATAAGGAAGAACGCTATTGAGAATTGGGTCGCCACGTCAAAATCCAAGATGGCCGCCGCCATGTATGTCTGAACCTTGTGAGTGGAATATCTTAAAAAATAAGAGAAGTACCAACTTCTAATCTGGTGTGTGGGTGTATCTAGGCATAAGGAAGAACGCCATTGAAAATTGGGACGACACGTCAAAATTCAAGATGGCCACCACCATATATATGTCTGAACCTTGTGAGCGAAATATCTTGAAAAACTAAACGAACTACTAACTTCTAATCTGGTGCGTGGGTGTATCTACGCATAAGGAAGAACGCTATTGAAAATTGGGTCGCCACGTCAAAAGCCAAAATGGCCACCTTGCGTCTTCAACTTTGTCAACTCGCATCACTTCACCGACGGGGGACCGAGGCGTAACGCTTGTTTTAGCTGAGGATAATGACTGTACCTGAGTTGCTGTGTTGTCATGATTTACACCAATCATAATACAATTATTTTGCACAAATTTATTTGTAGTGTTTGTGATATTACATTTTTATAAGCAATTTAGGTTGAAGATTTAGGTTGAAAAAATATATAAAATATATATAAAATATATAAACCCATCAGCACATACAAACGGGAGGGGTAGGTGAAGACAGGAAGTTTGGGACGATTACACCTCACCACCACGAAATTAAAAACACCTCACCACCACGAAATTAAAAACACCTCACAGCCACGAAATTAAAAACACCTCACAGCCACAAAATTAAAAACACCTCACAGCCACGAAATTAAAAACACCTCACAGCCACAAAATTAAAAACACCTCACAGCCACGAAATTAAAAACACCTCACAGCCACGAAATTAAAAACACCTCACAGCCACGAAATTAAAAACACCTCACAGCCACAAAATTAAAAACACCTCACAACCACGAAATTAAAAACACCTCACAACCACGAAATTAAAAACACCTCACAGCCACGAAATTAAAAACACCTCACAACCACGAAATTAAAAACACCTCACAGCCACGAAATTAAAAACACCTCACAGCCACGAAATTAAAAACACCTCACAACCACGAAATTAAAAACACCTCACAACCACGAAATTAAAAACACCTCACAACCACGAAATTAAAAACACCTCACAACCACGAAATTAAAAACACCTCACAGCCACGAAATTAAAAACACCTCACAGCCACGAAATTAAAAACACCTCACAGCCACGGAATTAAAAACACCTCACAGCCACAAAATTAAAAACACCTCACAGCCACGAAATTAAAAACACCTCACAGCCACGAAATTAAAAACACCTCACAGCCACGAAATTAAAAACACCTCACAGCCACGAAATTAAAAACACCTCACAGCCCCAAAATTAAAAACACCTCACAGCCCCAAAATTAAAAACACCTCACAGCCACGAAATTAAAAACACCTCACAGCCACGAAATTAAAAACACCTCACAGCCCCAAAATTAAAAACACCTCACCACCACGTCATTTAAAAACACCTCACCACCACGTAATTCAAAACACCTCACCACCAGGTAATTCAAAACACCTCACCACCAGGTAATTCAAAACACCTCATCACTAACTAATTCAAAACACCTCACCACCACGTAATTATAAATACCTCACCACCACGTGATTTAAAAAACACCTCACCACCACGTCATTTAAAAACACCTCACCACCACATCATTCAAAATACCTCACCACCACGTGATTCAAAACCACCACCACGTTATTAAAAACACTTCACAACCACGGAAACAAAAGTTTGAGGGAGTCGTTAAGTGAGAACACAGACATTGCCCAGATGTGTAGATATCTATCTATAATTCCAGTAATCTCTGTGTGTCTGTGTGTGTGTGTGTTTGTCTGTGACCGCTGTTTCTCGACAACCACGGGTCCGATCTAATTGAAACTTGCCAGATATATTGCTGGGGACCTGAGGATGTGCCTTTTCAAGGTTTCATATTAATCGGACAAGTGGTTCCCAAGGTATGGTCACCGTACTCGCAAGCCGTTCGCTTTGGCTTTGCGAATGGACCAAACCATTTCATGTAAATAGAGGGGGGGGGGGGGGGTTCTGTGGTCGTTACTGCCACGTGGTTTCAAAGTTGCCAATGGACCAAACCATTTCATGTAAATAGAGGGGGGGGGTTCTGTGGTCGTTACTGCCACGTGGTTTCAAAGTTTTTTTTTGTTGTTGTTGTTTGCACGCATGTTTTTTTGCACGCACGTACGGGCAAGCACGTACGGGCAAGCACGTACGTGCGGGCACGCCCTAGTATAGATAAATGACTGCACCCGAGTTGCCGTTTTGTCATGGTTTACACCAATCATAATTCAAACAATTATTTTGCACAAATGTATTTGTAATATACGTGATATTACCTTTTATAAACAATTGAAGTTGAAAACTTCAGTTGAAAAAAAAAATTTCCCCCCCCAAAAAATACCCTTAGGACATACCGAAGGGAGAGATATGTGCATACCAGAAGTTTGGTACGATTTCACAAAAGTTTGAGGGAGTAGTTCAGTGACAAGACAACACAAGACAAGACAGACACTGCACAGAGATATATATATTTACACATAGTTAAAAGTAAATAATGACAGACTTTTATTCTTTCACAACCTTGCGAGATTCCCTAACTCCTCAGACAAAGGCCTTCATAATGACATGGGTGTTATGGTCTCTGGTCTTGTAGTTGGAGAAAATAGTCGGAAATAAATGCTGAAAAGAATGCCACAGTTTGTTGGGTGGTGTATAGACAACAGACCGCTGCCTCAATTGCTCCCAAAAGTAAAAATATATAAATAAACCAGGTTTGAAGTAAAAACATGCCCACTGCCTATGTGCATATTTAATACATCATGGTTGTTCAGCCTGGTGTTGGCTTAGCGGTTAGGGTGCCGGCTTGGGATCCTAGGAACCTGGGTTCGAATCCCGGTCGATCGCTAAATTAACACCAGTGGGGTTGACTCAGCCTGTCATCCTTCTGGGGTCGGCAAATTGAGTACACGCTTGCTGGGATGAATGATCCCGGTGTGTACCCCGGTTTAGAATAGGTACACCGTATCCCTGCGCATCGTAGGTGGTGACTAAGGGTTGGCGCCAGGAAGGGCATCCGGCCATAAAAACATTGCCTCAAACTGGGAACCATGATTGTCATGGGACCCGCAAGGCTAACCCCCGCTGTAGCGGGGAAAAAATGGCCTTAAAAACGATCATTCATTCATTTTCATTCATGGTTGTTTAGCTCAGATAAATTCCAATTATACTGGCCCATAGACTGACACTAAAGGCCTCAAGCCTAATGACTGGAGCCTGAGACCGATAACTACAGGGGCCTACACAAGTCCCGTGAAACATAACCTCCATCCACCTTTGATGGCAGAGGTAACAAAGATGGAAGTATGATTAAGGGTGCATGTGTCACAAGAAGTTACCCAACCTGAGGACTTTAGTGTTGAGACAGAGATAGAGACCAACGCTCTCAGCACGACACTCCTCATAGGTCGATGCGACAGAGCCGAACTTTCCATCATACGTTTCACCAGCTTTGTACCAGCTTGTAACCTGGAATATAGATCATTAATCACAGTACAAAGTTGTAGCTTCCCTCCTCTTTCAAAAGCCAGAACATTATCTGCACTTTCATCCTTAAAATAAAAAAAACATTCAAAGCTGTCCTGAGAAGGGTGCATTAAATTAAGCCTGTTATCACTTCCACCAATCCCTTTTGGCAATTTCTGTTGGAAAATGCAGCATTTACTCCCCTTCATTCTCTTATGCTCAAACTTCCCAAGAATATCTGGAAGGTAGATCAAACTGTACCTAATATAATATTGGGGAAAAAATATACAGCACCGACAGGATAGCTCGGAGACAGCTGACTCAAAATTGAGATATGTAGTTCTGGTTAGATTCCTAACCAAAAGATAAACTGTCATGCTTGTGTTGTTAACGCAGGGAGTCAATGTCCAAACGTAAAATACCCTTTAACTGACATATGTGGGAAAAGTTCACACCCAGACCGGGAATCGAACCCGGTCCTCTGGTAAGCTGTACCAGTGCTCCGCCATCTGAGCTATCTGGGCGACCCTGACCAAGCAAGCAATTTTCGCACACATATGATTGCCACTCTCTTTCCGTTACTGCTTCCGGGGCACTCGCTGCCAACCATAGGAGCACCAACAGCCTGCTCACGAGAGGGTCTTCCTCCAATGAGGGGGACAAATCCATGTCTGCTATTACAAACACCACTGGGGGCATAGAAACACAATTGAATAAATGAACAGGATTATAACTAATTAATTGACATATGTGGGAAATATGTCAGAGTCGCCCAGATAAGGTTCACCGGAGGACCTGGGTTCGATTCTTGGTCTGGGCGTGTACTTTTCCAACATATGTCAATTAATTATTTATACTCCTGTTCATTTCTTTAATTGTAAAATACCCTGTGGTGGGCAGGATGGGAGCCACCTTTTACACATTACAGATTACCCAGCACCTCTTGAAAAGGGTGGGCCAATGTATGGAACACTCTGGTCAAATTCTCAAATTCCTTCCATTCGGTAAAGGTAGCAATAAAATCGGTGGCATTGGTGTGCCTCCATAAATGATTCAAACCAGCAGCCAGGTGCTGCAATGCAAGAAAAAGGTGTACTTGCATTCAGAAAAGTATGTGTCAACTACCAGTTACCAGTAATGAAAACAATCTTTCCACTGAATTGTCTGCAGCATTTGCTATGTACAACAGATAACACAAGAGAAAGATAAATAAACTGGTAGTTAAGCGTCGTCTTTAAATAATCCATCAAACTCTTGACAGTTCGTAAGGAATTAATGAGTGCGCTGGCTTTGTTTTGACTGCAAGCAATGTCTTGAGCTCATTATAAGGTACGAGGTATTGTAAATAGACAATGTTATGCCCCTTTCATACCACACATTCAACTCGACGCTTCTCACCTTCTAAACATCTACCTGCCACCAGCTCTCTCAAAAGCAATTGGGAAAAAATATACCTATATTTATATAGGTGTTAGCATATCAAACCAAACAACCTGAATCAACATTGTCGTCAAATATTTGCCTTTGAACTTGGCAGTAAGCATGCTGCGTGTTGTATTCTGCTACAAATAAAAGAGTTGTCTGGGATACTGAAAAGTCAGCCATGCCAGAGATGTAATACATTCATTTTGCCAAGGCAAATGTATTGGTGCTGGGTAATCTGTAATGCATAAAAGTGAATACTAGCAGACAGGAAGGCTAGCTCCAAACCTGCCTGCCAAAGGATATTGCACTGTCTTGATACTTGATGATGGATCAAGATGAACGACAATAAAGTCTGAGGTGAAAACTAGGGCTTCCCCAAACACATTGCCCCCCACCACCACCCCCACTCCCCAAACACCCTTTACCACTGAAAAAACCTTTTTTTTCTACAATAATAAAATACCTAGCAGGTGCCAACTTTGAAACTAACTTACCTTCTTTCCAGTCTCTGGATTAAGAGCAGCATCTTTGTCAAAATTGAGTTTTCTGTTTTCATCCTGGAAGAATAAAAAAAACGGAATTGAAGTGAGACATCAGTTAGTGTTGAAGAATACGAATACACACATGTATACAAAAAGTATATGTCACAATAGTGCTGACTAGACTGGTTTACAAAACCTATTTTCTGATTTTCCCTGGAAAGACTACTGCCTCTCCTTGGGCAATGGAGGTTGGGGTGTTGGTATTACTTTTGGAATGAGAAGCGGTTTGGAAAAACGCAACGAGAAACGCCTTGGAAGAATTCCATGGAAGCGACAGGAAGGGTCGTGTTACCCTTCTGGGGTATATAGACTACAGTAGATCTTCCATCTGGTGGGTTCATCGATGTGACAAGCATAGACTGATGTTCGGATTCCTCCAAATCTCTTTCAGTTTCGTGTTAAACAGCATCAGCAACTGTTTAAAAAGGTAATCAAACGTGTGTGTGTGTGGTTTATAATATTTTTGCTTCTGGTAGAGGTCATTGCTACCATGAAAACGGCATGATAAGCTGTTTATACATGACACGTTAAGCTGTTAACACAGTGGAGTTTGGCCAAGGAGGAAACACCCCTTGGGGAGGTTAGCTATTATTAGTATGAATATTAAATTAATTAACTGGATTACAAATAATTAAATTCATATTTGTGGGAAAATTACACGCCCACACCAGGAATCAAACCCACCTAGGTTCAATTCCTGGTCTGGTCATGAAATTTTCCCACATATATCAATTTAAGTATTAATATTGTTTTGTAATAACATTAATATTATGCTATTATCATTCGTTTTATTATTAGAAGCGTCCTTGAAAAAACGCCAGCATAAAGCTATCTTAACACAGATATACACCTTAACACACAACCCCATTGGCGGAGAAAACCCCCCCTTGGGGAGGAGGGCAAATGAATTTGCTGCAACCATCGTTGTTGTGACCCTTAGTCCTCCTGTCAAGTTTGTGAGATTGGATAAATAACGACCAAATGTATTGCGGTCAAAAATCGTCAGACACCAAATTGCATATTTTGGTACGATTCCATACCCCTGGGCAAATTGCCCCAAAATTTGCATATGTGTTGGGGGTACCGAGGAACAGGTCATAGGCATTACTCCCTCTCCTACTTCCCCTGCTCCCCACAAGAAAATCGACTGTATGTATATGTGTACATTTTAAAGATCATAGAAAAAAAACCCAACAACATGAGACTGAGGAGAAACTGACCTCAAACAAGGAGATGAGGCCATTTGGCCCATCATTGCCATGGTGCACTACCACGTTAATTTTTGCTACAACTTGAAACATCAATCTTGGTGATGGTTTACAAAATAGAGAGCAGCAACGAAGGTTGGAAAGGGTGGAAATGCGAATGGTTCGATGGATGTGCGGAGTATCGTTGAGAGAGAGGAAGACAAATGATGAATTGCGAAAGATGATGGGAATAGAGCCTGTGATTGATGCTGTGAAGAGGAACAGGTTGAGATGGTTTGGTCATGTGTTGAGGAAGGATGAAAGTGACTGGTTGAGAAGAGTGAGGGAAATGAATGTCGAAGGAAGTAGAGGACGGGGAAGACCGAGAAAGACTTGGCTAAAGGTGGTGGAAGAAGAAATGCGGGCAAGGGGGTTAACAAGGAGAGATGCAGAAAATAGGGCAAAATGGAGAAGATTGTCATGGGGACCGCAAGGCTAACCCCCGCTCTAGCAGGGAAAATGGCCTTAAAATGCATGTTGGTGTTGTTGTTGTTGTTGTTTAAACATCAATCTTGGTGATGGTTTACAAAATAGAGGGATTTTCAAATGGATACATCTCATTTTTGTCAACACTTTTTGTTAAAACTCAGCATTTGGTCTTAAACAACTCGTATTAGGGTACTCTTCAAGATCCAGGTGGATGACAGATGCAAATATGCCCAAATAAGGAATTATAGCAAATGTGTGACCAAATATGGTAAAATAAATCATCTGCGGTTTTGAATGAGTAACATGTATACACTCCTATAAAATCAAATTGGACAAGAGAAACTCTTATTTAGGTATCAATGGCTGGTTTATAATTCATTTTTATAAATACAAATAGGAAGAAGTTACAAAATTAATCGTTTTTCTCAAAACCATGCTTAGTTACATGATTAATCGGTAATGAAAGCTATTTAAGTATGGATTTCTCTCTGCAGAATTCATTGTGTTCCAGACATGTATTACAGATGTTCACAGTTATATATTACTCCCTCATCATAAAATTCTGATGTTTATTGATTACAGTATTACATGCAATAATGGCTCATTCTGTAATATCACTTTTATTCCATCCTTTCAACGTTAATCAGAACTGGAGGATTTGAAAAAGCAAACTGTAGATGATCCAAATTTCAAACTGTGGACCACTTACACTTACCTGCAGGTGGTTGAGAACATGCTCAGTTTCAACCGGGTAAATCGAGATGGCAACTGGAAGCTTCATCTGGATGCCTTTGCCTTGCTTACCCTCCAAGACCACACAAAATGTGGGCCAATGTATCGAGGAGCAATGAAGAACTTGCAAACGACTGCACCATGGTTCATGAGGGGGACCTTTGTAGTGAAAATAAATTGGCGGCAATTTAACCAGGTGCCCACAGGCCGAGCTACTGAGTGGGTGAACAGAAAGTGCAAACTCTCAAATGGAATCATTGGCATCACCAGAAATGGCCCAACTCACGACGAATTATGTGCTTGATTTGGTGTGAAAGAGCAGCAATATCAGGTGATGTGACCCGGTTGTTTGGACTTGAAGATGACAATGAAGACGAGCACGTTTCGATGCAGAGAAATGATCTCCAACCAAAGCTCTCTCAGAATGAAAATGCAATGAAGAAATTACTTTCACAATTTGAACCATTCAATGTGTTGCAGATCAAAGCGCTTCCAGATCATGAAGACGGTAGTTGTTATTTTGTATGCAACCCGTGGCTGCTGGTTGCATCGACTTTCTGGAAGTGCGGCTGTGCCGCTGATGCAATGCCCCTATTACCTGTTACCAGTAAGGTCGCTCACATTTTGCCGACCTCGAAAAGATGACAGGCTGAGTTAACCCACCTGGTGTTATTTCAACTTCATGACAGAGGCTCAAAATCAAGACCCTAAGCCTAAGATCTTAAGCCAACACCAGGCTTATGAAGACAGTGATGATGGAGGTTTCAGAGAATTATCCTATGCTGATTGTTGTGTCGATCAGTGATGTAGCGACTGAAGAGATAGCCATGGTTGTGGGCAGTGTAAAGGAGAAAGGGGAATCCCTGGTGAAGGTCTTTGTGGAGAAGAGGCTAATTTCCAAAACGGTACCATTCTTTACTGCTTTGCCACTGAACAATTCAAAGACATTTGCATCATTGATTGGGACTGAAGTATGTTGTGGAGCAAATGAGGTCAGGCAAATAAAGGCAGACAGAAAACATATGCAACAACTTTTCAATGCCTCAGTGTCTGGCCAAGAAAATCAACTGCAAGGTGTTCTCCAGCATGAGTTTATCATAATTACCACTGGCATTGGTAAAAACAGATGGTACTAGAATGTACTCGGTAGAGAGCATACCTCTGCCAGGCTGAATAGGTTACATTTTGTATCCCACTGATAGGCCAGATCTGGATCCAGACTTGAAGCAGAATCCAATAGACTTGTTCTTGTCAGCTAACCAACTCATCCACTTAGTTTTGTCATAAGTCACACACAACCTTTTTTAATATTATGCTGTATATTGTTTTCAGCCCATCTCCCAATGGTGAAGAATCACTCAAAAAATTAAAAACTTTCTTGTATCTGGATCCGGATTTCGATAATCACCAAAACTGAATCAATTCTTCATTGTCACACACCTAACCAGTCCAACAGGTTTCGTCAGATTCTGTGCACAAATTGTTAAAGATGTCATGATAATGGGTACTAGCCTGGTGTTGGCTTAGCGGTTAGGGTGCCGGCTTGGGATCCTAGGCTCCTGGGTTCGAATCCCGGTCAATCGCTGAATTAACGCCAGGGGGGTTGACTCAGCCTGTCATCCTTCCGAGGTCGGCAAATTGAGTACCAGCTTGCTGGGATGAATGATCACGGTGTGTACCCTGGTTTAGAATAGGTACACCGTATCCCTGCGCATCGTAAGAGCGTGACCAAGGGTTGGCATCAGGAAGGGCATCCGGCCATAAAAACATTGCCTCAAACAGGGAACCATGATTGTTATGGTGCCCGCAAGGCTAACCCCCGCTCTAGCGGGGGAAATGGCCTTAAAACGATCATTCATTCATTCATTCATTCATGATATTGGGTACTATCGGTATCCTTGCTGTGCAGGTACATCCCATCAGTGAATCGTGTGTTCACTTGGTTGTCCTGCAGGTTTGAGGCAATCTTCAGCATCACATCCACAAGCAGAGATACAAGTTTGGCACATTTACGAAGCGAGGACCAGTACTTGGTTTTACAACCACATGTAACGAGCTCAACACATGGCTAGAATTGGTGTGAGCCTCTCCCACACTATTTCAAGTGTATTTCCGTGTATATTCCAGCCTCCAGTTTCCAATGGCATGTTTCCTGAAGGATCTGTGTGCAGTGCTTGTGACCCGACCATATGGAAGCTTGCATGTTTGCTCTTTTATATGCAATTCTAATGCATCCATTGTAGATGGTTTTTCCTTTCACAAAAAGTGAAAAGTGTTTTTTTTTTTCAAAATACCTTGCCATATTAACTCCTCCTGTTAGATCTGGTGCACCTCAGAGCAGGCACACAAACTGCTCGATGTTAGACATGTTGGATTTTAGGTGGCACAATGATCGTGGGTGTTATGACTAATTTCCAACAAGTTTCTTTTCCCCTGGCCAGCAGGCGATGAAGTGATATCACAACCAGTAAGAGCATGAAACCCCAAAATATTTTGCAATACCATAACTGGTAGGCCTTGTGCTCTTCTACATACAGGATACACCTTGTTTTGTTGTTGGAGACCACTCATCATGAAGATTTCTGCATTAGTGCTATTGCAAAAAAAAGTGTAACAAATAACAGGAGATCTGCATCTCAGCAAACAACGAGAGCGAAGTCGATGGCACGCCATCGCCAATCCCCACGCTTCCCACCTAAAGCAATGTTGAAAGATGGGAAAAAAAGTTCCACCAGGAATGGTACAATATCAAAGTTGAAGTAAAAAAAACAAAAACGTTTTGACCCCTATAACCGAAGGTCACCACCCCCAGTGGCATGAACCCAGGGTAAAATCCAAAATATCGTTACATATTTCATGCATGCCCCAATGTTGATTTCATGTACAAAGTTTATTTTTAAAATGTGACCATAATTACATTTTTTGGTATTTGACCTTTTGACCTTGCCCCAGGTCAAAAAATGACTGTTCTTACCGCTTTTCCCATGCGGTGATCATAACGACCAAGTTTGGTGAATTTCTGCCCAACGTTTAGAAGGTGATAGCGTGACAGACAAAGTCGATTAAAATATCCCTCCGTTGTTTTTCAAAGAGTGTCGGGATAAAAACACCCAACTTATTGCAAACCTTAAATATTGCTAATAGCGCGATGAAATGTGAAACATAATGTTTGCATAACATTCATCTGTTCAGTTACTATTCTCTTAATTTGTTCATTCAAATTTTCTATTATTATATGGTTTCACATGAACAATTGTACATTTATATTGTCTACATGTATTAATTTCTTGCTCTAATCACAATGTCTCTTACCATTCTTGCCATGCACAAAAAAGTAACTTTGAAAATTACTACGTATTTATCTTTGAGATTGAAAATGATAGATCATGAGAAAAAACGATGATTTGTTTTGGAAATGCTGCAATTTGTATTAAAGATACAAATTTATTATAGGTGTGCCATTCAGACCAACATAATGATTGTTTGGTGTGCATTGTGATTTTACATGAAAGTGTACAAGTTAATTGTTCAAAATCATCAATTGAATAATTTTACCTTATTTGACCAAATTGTGTTCAATTACTTGTGAGGGAAAATTCATGTTCTATTTGAGTTTTCTATCTGTCAGGCCTCATGGTCACACTTCTACGTTTTACACTACATGGCCAAAAGTATGCGGACACCCCTTCTAATTAGTGGATTTGGCTGTTTCAGCCACACCCATTGCTGAAAGGTATATATAATTAAGCACACAGCCATGCAATCTCCATAGACAAACATTGGTAGTAGAATGGGCTGCACTGAAGAGCTCAGTGACTTTCAACGTGGCACCATCATAGGATGCCACCTTTCGAACAAGTCAGTTCGTCAAATTTCTGCCCTGCTAGAGCTGCCCCGGTCAACTGTAAGTGCTGTTATTGTGAAGTGGAAATGTCTAGGAGCAACAACAGCTCAGGTGGAAAGGGGTAGGCCACACAAGAACACAGAACGGGACCGCCAGGTGCTAAAGCGCGTAAAAATCATCTGTCCTTGGTTGCAACACTCACTACCGAGTTCCAAACTGCCTCTGGATGCAACGTCAGCACAACAACTATCCGTCGGGAGCTTCATTAAATGGGTTTCCATGGCCGAGCAGCCGAACACAAGCCTAGATCTCCATGCGCAATGCCAAGCGTCGGCTGGAGTGGTGTAAAGCTCACCACCATTGGACTCTGGAATAGTTGAAACGCGTTCTCTGGAGTGATGAATCACGCTTCACCATCTGGCAGTCCGACGGATGAATCTGGATTAGGCGGATGCCAGGAGAACGCTACCTGCCTGAATGCATAGTGCCAACTGTAAAGCTTGGTGGAAGAGAAATAATGGTCTGGGCTGTTTTTCATGGTTTGGGCTCGGCCCCTTAGTTCCAGTGAAGGGAAATCTTAAAGCTACAGCATACAATGATATTCTAGAGTCTAGACGATTGTGTGCTTCCAAATCTGTGGCAACAGTTTGGGGAAGGCCCTTTCCTGCTTCAGCATGACAATGCCCCTGTGCACAAAGCAAAGTCCATACAGAAATGGTTTGTCGAGATCAGTGTGGAAAAACTTGACTGGCTTGTACAGAGCCCTGACCTCAACCCCATCAAACACCTTTGGGATTAATTGGAACACCGACTGCGAGCCAGGCCTAATCGCCCAACATCAGTGCCCGACCTCACTAATGCTCTTGTGGCTGAATGGAGGCAAATCCCAGCAGCAATGTTCCAACATCTATTGGAAAGCCTACCCAGAAGAGTGGAGGCTGTTATAGCAGCAAAGGGGGGGACCAACTCAATATTAATGCCCATGATTTTGGAATGAGATGTTCGACGAGCACATACAGGTGTGATGTCCGGGTGTCCACATACTTTTGGCCATGTAGTGTATGTATATAATTAATTGTGTTTCACATTATATTTCTGCTCACATTCTCAGAAAATCAAGTTCATCCATCATTTGTCCTAACTTTTGATTGCAAATTATTGCTTTTGAGAATAACGATGATTCATTTTGTAATTTCTTACTATTTGTATTTACAAGTACGTACACCAATTCCCGACGGGAGCGGCAGGAAGGGCCATTCCACTCTGGAATATGTAGATTACAGTATGTCTACGATTGGGACTCAAGAACATTGGGGTGTGGGAGGGGCTGTGGGGCGAGGGGGTGGAGGGGGGGGGGGGGGGGGAAGAGTGTTCAGTTACCAAGTTTCTTGTCCAGCACTCACCAAATGGCTTAAGCATTCGAGCAAGCACTCGTCAGACAGACAGACACCAAATTGCGTATTTTAGTAAGATAATAAAAAATGAATTATAAACCAGCCATTGATCTAATAAATAAAATTCATGGGATGCCTGTCTGTCTGTCTGTCTGTCTGTCTGTCTGTTTGTGTTTTTTGCAAAGACTGCTGGGCGGGGCTTTTTGTTAAAAAAAAACAAAAAAAAAACACCAAGTTTGGCACACAGACCAAGTCCGACCCGGGCAATGTCCTCAGGGTATTTTCATCCACCACCACCATCATTAAATCCACAACGTTTAAGGATCCCGAAGAGCCCTAAGACCATTCTATACATGCTTGTTATGTGCCCGAGAGATATTACATGCTTGAGAGAAGACCTTCCACATGCATGGGAGGCTCGATCCCTTAAAACCACAATGACCCATATCTGCCTGCCTCCCAAGTATGTAAAAAGGTCTTGGGGGTCTTTAAAAGCTGAGGCTGTCAATGAAACTACCCTTAGGACAATCCCTGGGTCGGACTTGGTCCGTGTGCCAGATTTGATGGTTGTCGGCCCAGTGGTCTTTGCAAAAAAGGCTAACACACAGACAGACAGAGACAAATTATGTATACTAGCAAGGGTACCCGCCCCATGGGTGGGGCTTCAATTGGGAGGCCCAAATGAAAAGGCAAAATATCAGAAATTGAAGGCTTTTTTTATTTTAAACGATTCATATAAACATCCGTTGAATCATATCACATGCAAATCATCAACATCTAAACAGTACATGGCGCCCATTTTGAAAAAAGATTGAATTCTGCAAAATGGAAGCGGCCGCTACACCTGTTTCTCAGTCGCTTTGCACACGCTGCCATGTTACTTCGGAGCCACACGTTTATATAGGAAGAGTTCATCAGGAGTCGATCTACTCTCTCCTGGTACGTAGAATAAACAGTATTTGTAGAATTTCAACAAAAGCCACATCACTGTTCATCTCGGTAAATATTATTCCATCGTGTTTGGAAAAAATTGAAAATTGGAAAATTGGAAAACTTGGAAAAACAATATAGCCTATTTTACTCCCAGGGGTCCCAGGAATACCCACCCAAAATATCGTTGCGATCGGATGAGCCGTTTTTGCAGTACCTTCAAACGGATGAACGGACATTTGGTGAATTATAGTAGGATGTACATGTATATGCAAGTTGCGTGAATGTGTCTGAACGGGGTAACCGTCGTAGCACAGCACGTATAATTTGGCACCATATGGGTTTTTGCTTTCTTGTGTAATAAGTTAGTGTCTTTTCCATTCCTATTATCCACTGCTTTGTGTTCACCAGATCCATTCCAAGTTTCATTGTCCTGACTTCTCACGTCATTTCTCCTTTAATACAAGAATCATCTCCTTTAAACATTCTAAATACAAGAAGCATCTTCCCTCCTTTTGATTCCCACACATGGGAAAGACAGCCCAGTTTAGCCATATTGACCAATCTTGGGGAGAGAATAAATTATAACAGGGTCACCTGCTATTAGAGTGCGTGCAGTGGTACACAAGCGCTGTCCACTCACAGAGATCTTAGATCTTTGGCTCATATGGTCTGCATTAGCGGACCCTCCGACGCGACTATATTAATGTATATATACACTCTGTTCAGAAAAACCTAAACTGGAAACCTTCCTATCTGTTAATCCAAATTCACCTATTTATTTGAGCAGATTATTATGGCTTATATCTCCAATTATGGGCCTTTTGGTACAGAGTAGCGGTATGTATAGGAGCTAAAACACAAAACGGACAAGTACATAACAGAACAAAATAAATAAATAACGGGGGCAACATACCAACAACAGAGTATAAGGACAAAAAAAGGGCGACCTTGAGGAATAAAACAAATGGGAAAAGATGAGAGCAAGGGGAGGAGGACACATGGGTTGAACAAGCTGAATACCAGTGCAACCCCACAGTGACAAAAGTGGTAGGGAAAACTGAGGAAGAAGCAGAACTGGAACAATCAAAAATAAAATTGACTCACAAATGAAGAAAGCGATTCAGCAAATCTGGAGCAATGGATAGGAAGTGTGGTACTTCATCTAAGCTATCCATTAAGATCCTCCATAACGACTTGATCTCCATGTCCTTCCAGTCCATTAGCATGATTTTGCAGTGAACAAATCTTAATTTTGTGTGGAGCTAGCTGTTATGGATGAGGAGTTAAAGACTTGTTTTGTTCTCCATTGACTGATGTGGGTTTGATTCTCATGATGGCTCACTCTCACCAACTTGCACTTGGCAAGCATGTCGAATATGTAAAACAGCCCTCAACATGTTTTGATGGAGGTCTTCATCCAAGAGTGGATTGAAATGCTCTTTGAAAGGTTTAAGGTTCTTGTATGTGCTTTGCCATTGTGCATGACTGTGCAACTTCCAAGTAGACTTTCAGCAATTTAGATGTACAGCGAAGTAGCAAAAAAAGAATGGACGCATGTTTTAAGTGGAAATGATTTAATCGTGAAAATTGCAATGTGCTATTTCGTAGAAGTGATTGATCAAATTAAAAAAATCAAAGATGGGCCTAATCAAATTGATGGTATTTTAATGCAACAGGGTCATCTACATCAGTTAGCATTGAAATCATCGATTTATCGAGAGTCCATTATATTTTTACAAGAGCTTTGTGTTGCTCCTGTTGTTGTTGTTGTTGTTGTTGTTTGGGCTCTTGTTGGGGGTCGATTTTTAAAATGTGCACCCATTGGACGGACAGCTGCCGGACCACACTCATATCTGTCGCTTGACTCCAGCCACCACAGCACCGAGACAAAATGATATGGCCGCCAACTTGTTTCCGGGGCTTAGCACGTTAGGCCTCTGCTGATTACAATTAGGCCTCTGCCAGCTTCATTGCGTCATGTTTCCATTGGCTTTGTTTGGGTCCAGTGTTAAATTATTATTCAGGTTTAATCAAGCCCCTACGCGCATCTCTAAAAAAATAGCGTTATGTAATTTTTGAACGGCGCCATATGCAAGTTTCTTTGTGAGGCAGTTGCAGAAGTACATGGAGAAGAGGAAGAAGTTGTTTCTTGGGTTTGTTGATCTGGAGAAAGCATTCGATAAGGTTCCACGCGAAGTATTGACATGGGCATTGTGGAAGTCAGGAGTGGAGGAATGGTTGATCAGAGTAGTGATGGCAATGTACAAAAGAGCGTGCACAGCTGTAAGGACGAAGGACTGGAACAGTGGTGAGTTTGAGGTGAAGGTGGGAGTGCATCAGGGGTCGGTACTAAGTCCACTACTATTTGTAGCTGTGATGGAGGTGCTGGCTCAGAACGTAAAGGAGGGTTTACCATGGGAGTTGTTGTATGCAGATGATCTGGTGTTGATGGCGGAAAGTATGGATGAACTGAAGGAAAAGATGAACAAGTTGAAGGAATGTATGGAGACAAAAGGTCTGAAGGTGAATATCGGAAAGACGAAGGTGATGGCAAGTGGTAAAGCATGTGGTGAGGTGGAAAGAACTGGGAAGTGGCCATGTGCTGTGTGCAGGAAGGGTGTCGGAGTGAACTCCATTCAATGTACAATGTGCGCTGAGTGGGTTCAAAAAATACAGTGGTCTGAGAGGGTCATTAACCAGCGTGGCAGCTACATTCAAACGTAAGGTGTGCACAGAGGGAGCTGCAGATGAAGGAAATGTTGAGTTGGATCTTGGAGACGGCGTGAAACTGGAAGGTGTGAAAACATTTTGCTACCTCGGAGACATGCTGAATGGAGAAGGTGGATCAGACTCGGCAACGGTTGCTCGAGTGAGATGTGCATGGAAGAAGTTTCGGGAACTGAGTGGCGTGCTGATGAGGAGGGGAGTGTCGTTGAAGCTGAAGGGAAAGGTGTATGCTGCATGTGTGAGAAGTGTTATGATTTATGGGAGCGAGACATGGGTAATGAACGTAGAGCAGCAACGAAGGCTGGAAAGGGTGGAAATGCGAATGGTTCGGTGGATGTGCGGAGTATCGTTGAGAGAGAGGAAGACAAATGATGAATTGCGAAAGATGATGGGAATAGAGCCTGTGATTGATGCTGTGAAGAGGAACAGGTTGAGATGGTTTGGTCATGTGTTGAGGAAGGATGAAAGTGACTGGTTGAGAAGAGTGATGGAAATGAATGTAGAAGGAAGTAGAGGATGGGGAAGACCGAGAAAGACTTGGCTAAAGATGGTGGAAGAAGAAATGCGGGCAAGGGGGTTAACAAGGAGAGATGCAGAAAATAGGGCAAAATGGAGAAGATTGTCATGGGGACCGCAAGGCTAACCCCCGCTCTAGCAGGGAAAATGGCCTTAAAATGCATGTTGTTGTTGCCATATGCAAGTTTCCCAATTGGCCCATTGCCGGATTTTTAAAGCCAATTCCATCGTGTTTCATGACAAAGTCCCACACATCGAATGACCTCGTAAAGGTATTTTTTATGAACAAAATGTTTATTACAACAGAGAGAGCGGGAGGGAAGAAACTTGATAAATTAATACACCAATGATATTCTTGAGGCCAAGCCGAGATCTACTGTAATCTATATACCGCAATGAGAATAATAACATAACCCTTCCTGCTGCTCCTGTTTGGAGTGGGTACACAAGTTGCCTGAAAGCAGACCCAGCTGTCCGTCAGACTCGGAAATTATATTGAACCAACCAATGAAGACACTCAAAGATGAATTGTATAGTACCTTTAACAGCATGGATGAGGGAGTTGAATGGAGAGAGGAGGTGAAAATATTTTTTTTGTGTCACAGGTTGTGACTACAGTGCAGTCACTCTTGTTAAGAACACATTAACATTGCAGGAATTGAAGGAATTAACGATCTTCCATAGGCCCCAATTCACATTGCACCAGCTTCCAGAAAAATTCTGGTGTTTTCCCACCAATTTGTTAGCATCGCTTTGATGTGAATGGCACCTAAAAAACCAATGCCGGCATTGCATGCAAATGTAATGCATTGGGCAATGCTGGGGTTTTTGATGTGAAAATGGCTATAGTATTATCATCACTCAGCTCCAGACTGTCCCATTGATAAAGAAACCCTTAAAAGGCAAAGCACGAAGTACCGTACATAACTCTTTACCATCGAATGTAATGCAAAGCAAAACGATGTTCCAAAATATCTGAGGAACCTTTGTGACAAAATGCTGGCAATCAGTCAAAGTAATGAATGGTTCTTTCGCTGCAGAACGAAAAGGATATGCAGCCAGCCATTAGTCAATTTTAAGACACTTCAGTGGTCCAGGCTCAGAAAGCTCCAAGCCTATTGCTTCAACTAATAAAACAAATGGAAGTTCTATGAAACAAATGCCAGGCCGACGGCAAACAAGTAGATTGGCATCATCAAACCAGCATTTCTGCATCCTTCGCACAACATGGGTACCAAAGGAGCCCTTCAGGCCAGCAAGCTCCTCAAGTATGGAAAACATTTTTCATCTCCCTGATGCTACAAGTACAATTCCTGATATACATTTCTGACAATACGAAATAAATACAAGTAACAATTGCATTTTACCAATATTAGTGTTTCACAAATGATTAATACAATTAACTTATCCATACATGTTTACACAATATCAATAAATTGCACATGCCAAGTCAGCATGTTCAAAATTTATAGTGAAATGCATGAACACGAAATACAACTTCATTCATTCATTCATTCATTCATTCATTCATGTGCAGTTGTGCACCATTAAAAATATATACATATATGTACATATATAATATATATACTAGGGTGTCACAAAAATATAAAGTTTGGATTTTTCATACTCTCACCCCGCGAATCTATTCGAATAGTAGTAAAAACTTTGTGACTGAAAAATCATTTGGATTGAATAACTTTAAAAGGTCACCCCCAGGGTCCAAAGTTTTTTTATAAAAAATAAAAAAATCAGATTTTTGTATTCCAATCAGATTTTTTTAATTTAAATAAAACTATTATTTGTTCATATTTTTTATAAATACGAATGAATGACCGATGAACATAATATGTTCTACAATTCTACATATATAGAACATATAGATTCTACAATTCTACATTCTACACGTATAAACTTATCGACGTCTCTGTGGGCTTCTTCTTCAGTTTTTCTGGTCATCCATTTCCCAAAGCCTCATCATTTTTCCTTATCCAGCATCCGTTCCTCTTCTCTCAATTGTTCTCCTTTCAACTCCCTAAACCACATCAAAACGCGGTTCTTTTAATATCATTCCTGAATGAATGAATGAATGATCGTTTTAAGGCATTTTTTCCCCGCTAGAGCGGGGGTTAGCCTTGCGGGCCCCATGACAATCATGGTTCCCTGTTTGAGGCAATGTTTTGTATGGCCGGATGCCCTTCCTGACGCCAACCCTTGGTCACGTTCTTACGATGCGCAGGGATACAGTGTACCTATTCTAAATCGGGGTACACACCGTGATCATTCATCCCAGCAAGCTGGTACTCAATTTGCCGACCTCGGAAGGATGACAGGCTGAGTCAACCCCCCTGGCGTTAATTCAGCGATCGACCGGGATTCAAACCCAGGATCCTAGGATCCCAAGCCGGCACCCTAACCGCTAAGCCAACGCCAGGCTTCATTCCAGGATTTTAATATCATTCCTGCTTCCCAAAAAAATTGATATTTCTACGCACAAAAAAAAATAAAAAAAATAAAAACATTGTAACACGTCAGTCATCTCCCAGATTTCGCAGTGATTGGTCTTACATAGAAATCATATTCTACTGAATCTTTCTACAGATGGATACCCGCAAACAGGTATACTTGCTACGAACAACGATGGATGAGGTGAAAGGATGCAAGCTTCCCTCATGTAGGCAAGCATTCGGGCATTTCTTCTACCTTCACCATGAAAAGAAACTGACAGTCTGGGACGCATTAAGGGAGTCTTGTCGAGCAGTGATGGCTTTCTGGGATAAAGCTCATATTCCAACCAGGCTCGAGCAACATTGCATGAGCAAACTAGAAAAAGTTTTCGAGGAGTGGAAAGGCCTCAAGAAACACGCTTCAAGGACAAGTGATTCACACAAGATGAAGGAAAAAGAATTTGTTGAACGTTTAGATCATCTCTTTGACATCGCCCACGCTGATGCTGAGAAACTGATCAAGTGCCGAGAGGATTGCGAGTTCCTCGAGCAGCAGCGTCATAGAGGACGTCCCGACTCAATGACAGGTCTGGCCAAGACCCATCAATGCCAAGCCGAATATCGTAATCGACAGCGGGAGGAAGAGGAGAAACGAAGAAAGCGATCAGCAGATGAAATGAAGGCAATATCTGAGGTAGCGGTTTTAGAGTAATCATCTTCAAGCGCAGATGACAGCCAAGATGAACAAGGAGCATGTGGTGGATCGTTCACGCCAAAACGAAAAATGACGAAGAACATCATGAAACCAGAATTGGCGGCAGCGCTTGATCGTACACACCTCTCGTCAAGGAAGGCCACGTATCTGCTGGCCGAGGCAGCTACCAGCTTTGGTCATGACACCAGCGAGTGCAACATCAATCGAGGGTCCATTCATCGTCAGCGTGAAAACTTCCGCGTCCAGATGGCTCAGCAGTTGAAGACGGAGTTACAAGTGGAGGGTCCGTTAACTGTTCACTGGGACGGGAAACTCATGCAAGGTCTGACGTCACGGGAACATGTTGACCGGCTTCCTATTCTTATATCTGGCTCCGGAACAGAACAGCTCCTCGGGGTGCCAAAGCTTTCGTCAGGTACTGCGCAGTCACAAGCAAATGCCATCACAGAATGCCTAAATGAATGGAGAGTGACTGATCGCGTCAAAGCCATGTGTTTTGACAACACTGCGACAAACACAGGTCACTGTGGGGGAACTCTTGTTCTTCGAGAGGAAAAACTTAGAGGAGACCTCATGTACTTTGCGTGCAGACAGCACATCCTATAATTGGTGCTAGGAGCAGCGTTTGAAGCAACCATGGGGACAGCATCAACTGGTCCTGAGATTCTACTCTTCAAGCGCTTCCGTAGTCAATGGCTCTTCATTGACCAGCGACAATTCCAAACGGCGGACACAGATGTGGTCACCAAAGCCGCAATTTCTGAATTCAGAACGGAACTCATTGAGTTTGCGAAGTCACAGACTCATCAAGTGCATGATGACCATCAGGAATTACTTAATCTTTCCGTCATCTTCCTCGGTAGAATTCCACACAAGGGCATCAAGTTCCGTGCCCCTGGTGCCATGCACCGGGCTCGATGGATGGCTAAGATGCTCTACGCCATCAAGATCTGGCTCTGGTGGATCTGGTGGATTCTTCTCAAAACTTCAATTGTCAAAAGACTTCCTCATCCACCATCCCAGTTCGTGGACGTCAAACCCTGACTATTAGTCCAAGCCATTTAGCATTTGACGGGGAAAAAACTGCAACACTACCGATCTCATTAGTATTGATTACCCTCAAGGTACCTTTATAACATACTAAAAGTATAAAGGTCTAAAAATATGGGGTGACTCTCAAATAATGCAATCAGGTTTTCTCCATTTAGCCCCATGTTAAAAGACGTACATATGCCGCATGCTATGATTATTGTCGCTCTCTGAACTTCTATTGCTTATTTTATACACTGGACCTAATCACTAGCACGATATAATAAATAAAGGATATCATACTGTACAATATTGTATATATAAGTGAAGTTTTTACTGTTTTAGTGTCTTATTTAACCACACCCCATTTTACAAAGACTGCTCACTCCACAGCAAGCGACGGTACATCATTATTTGTTTGTGAACCATATATATCTTAGTTTTTAATCCCATCAATGACATGTATTTAGTATGTTTAGGTCTATTGGCAATAACATACAGTAATAGTATATTCAACTTTTCTATATTTGCAGGTAATCCAACCCTGAAGAATGGCGGCCAATTCGTGTGTGTTCTGCAATGAATCCACCAACAACGATAAACCAGTAGTGACACTTCGTGAAAAGGGAAGTCGGACTATTAATGTTGTTAGTGACCAGCGCAGTGACCCAATACAGACTGTTCCAGGTCAAGTTGTTCATCAAGAATGCCGACGTGTATACTGCAATCCAATAAAGGTAGCGCAGAGTATCAGAGATACACACAGACCAGGCCCAAGTGTATCGCTCCGATCAGCAGAGGAAGCCTTCAACTTCAAAGCAGATTGCCTCTTCTGTGGTACAAAGGTGAACTTTGATAACAGGAAACAACAAGGAGATGTCCACTCTATCACATTTACAGAATGTAAAGATAGTCTTCTGCAAAAGTGCTCAACAAGGAACGATGCATGGGCCGATACTGTTCGGGCTCGACTGCTCATTGTGTGTGACCTTCCAGCGGCAGATGCCGTGTATCACCAGGTATGCAGTTCAAATTTCCGGACAGGGAAACTGATCCCTCTGAATTTTGTACATAATGAAACAGTACAGAAGAAACAGAAATTGGGTAGATGATACAAATCACCACACGAAGGCGGTCGTCCTGCTCTGGATGACAGATGTCAGGCATTTATAAAGGTGACTGAATTCCTTGAGGAAAATGACGACGAACAAAACACAATCTCTGATCTGGTGGACAAAATGGCCGAGTATCTTGCTGACTCAAATGCCGAGTTCTATTCTCAAAGATATATGAAAGACAGACTGATTGAACACTTTGGCGACAGAGTCATTGTCACAACAGTTAATGGCAAATCGAATGTTGCAATGATGAGGCAAACAGCTGACAGTGTACTTTTGGAGTTTCATGCAAACCAGTCTAAGGATCCTATGATTCAGAAGAAAATAATCCTGGAAGCTGCCGCTAAATTCATACTGGATGACATAAAGCAAGTGGAAACAGGGAATGAAACATACCCAACATCGGAAGACTTTGAGTTCAAAGACGCCAGCCTCAACTTTCTTCCTGATACTCTGAAGATTTTTCTTGGAAAGATCTTGAAGGCAAAAGATGTAGAGCTGAAGATAGCTTCAATTGGTCAGGCTATAATGCAAGCTGCACGACCACGTGTCCTGATTGCTCCACTGCAAATTGCACTAGGGGTGCAGCTGCAGCACCATTTCGCCTCTCGTTTCCTTATTGATTCACTGCATGCACATGGGTACTGCAGCTCATACAAGGAAGTCACACGTTTCAACCAAAATGCAGCTGTATACCAGGGTACGGACATACCCAACCACAAGGGAGAATTTGTTCAATATGCAGCTGACAACGTCGACCACAACATTAGAACCTTAGACGGACACAACACCTTCCATGGCATGGGGATAATAGCCATGATTACCCCTGGAACAACACAAGGACATCCGATTCCTAGAGCTCAGGTCACTGCCAGCGACATAGAAACAACTGGAAGAATCCAGATACAGTACCATAGAGCTGACGACCAGGCACTTGCAACCTTGACTTATGGGAGCGTGCCTATCATGAGAGCCCATGATCCCACAGCCAACCTTGATGTACTGTGGAAGACGTCACTGCTGTTCAAGATACCAAGACCTGCATGGTCCGGGATGATGCAACTCTTACATCGTGGTGTCCAGCATTCAAAATCGTCTGTCCTGTTTCTCCCAAGGATTGATTTGAGCTCGAGCGACACTACATGCATCTACTCCACTCTCAACTACATTGCGCAACATGCTAAACAACATGATGTACCTACCATCATCACCTTTGATCAGCCACTATGGTGGAAGGCATTGTCGATCATTCTCTCGGAGCCAGATGGAAGCCCCATGCGACGTATTGTGGTAAGGCTAGGTGCCTTTCATATGGAAATGAGCTTCCTTGGCAGCATAGGGCACCTCATGGGTGGTTCTGGGTTGAAGGAGCTGCTAGAACTCATATACGCACCAAATGCAGTGGATCACATCCTAACAGGAAAAGCAATTTCCAGGGCTGTACGGGCACACATCCTCCTGGATGCTGTCCTGAATGCACTCCTCCTGTCTGATCCTCTTGGAGGAACACATGACCCACCAGAGGCGAGTCAATCAAACAAGCACATGACCCACCAGAGGCGAGCAGCAGGTAGAGGGGGACCAGAAGTGACTTTCACTGATGACATGAAGTTGACCATGAAGAAAGACATCTTCCTGGGAAACCTCAACAACAAACAGAACTTCATCAACATGTTGAGCAGATACCTCCGGCTTTCTGGATGCCAGACCCATCATTCCCAGGAAGATGCTGACCTGCTAATCGTCCAGACCGCAGTCAGTTCGGCGAACATGAGGAACACAGCCCTTATAGGAGAAGACACAGATCTGATCGTCCTACTCCGCTTCTACGCAAACCTAGAAGCACACGACTTGTTTATGTATAGTCAGGCAAAATCCACTACAAAACCAAACCACATCTGGAATGTCATGAAACGTCAGCTAGGTGCAGCTGTGTGTGAAAGCATCCTATTCATACACGCAGTATTGGGATGTGACACGACGTCTCGACTGTACGACCTTGGCAAAGGAGCGTCACTGAAGAAATTCATGATGAGCACACTCTTCCAAACTCAATCCCAACAGTTCTTGGCTGAGGATGCATCACCAGATGTGGTCGAGGCTGCAGGAGAGATAGCACTCGTGTGTCTCTACAAGGGTAAACCTGATGAAAGTTTGGATTCCCTCAGGTACAAGCGGTTTTGTGAACAGGTCGCAGTCAAGACTTCGAAGATACTCCCACAGACCTTACCGCCCACATCTGCTGCAGCGAGATATCACAGCAGACGGGTGTATCTGCAAATACAGCGGTGGAAAGGAAACAACAGCCTACAACCAGTGGATTGGGGCTGGAGAATGAGCGACGGCAATCTTGTTCCTGTTATGACCGACCTCCCTCCAGCACCTCAGGATTTGTTGAATGTTATCCGGTGCAACTGTTCGCCCGATTGTGGTTCCGCACGGTGTACATGCCGCAAGAACAACTTGGAGTGTTCTCCTGCTTGTGGTCAGTGCCGTGGATCTGGCTGCACCAACTCCGTCCTGGACAGTTTCAGCGACGACGATGACGAGGAAAATGATGATTAGGTAGTGGACTGTTGTTATAGACTGTTACATGCAGCTGAATTAGTTAATTGTGGACATTTTTTTACTTTTAAGCGAATCCTTGACTTCCGACAGTATTTTATGAGTCAGTATTATTAGTTTCTCTATATGTGATTTTATTATGAGTTTGTGATTTTAATCAACAAAACGTGCCATAATTCTGAAACAGTCATGACAAGTGATTCATGTATTTGCATATCAGTGATCAGTATTTAGCTGTTGGGAATTTTGTTTACGTGCTTATTTTTTTGTTCCGTACGGGCCGTACTGGGGCTGTAACATGCTGTAATTCCTGATATTAAAAGTATAATTATATACCATGTGCTCGGAATGTATCGCAAAATGTGAACAAATCGTACCGCAAAAGGATGAAAAGGGGGGTCCATGTACCAGTGATTTTGACAGACACCCCATATTTTTAGAGCTTTAGACTTTTGATATGTTATCTGGTATATATTACTGCATACAATTTCGCACTGATATGTAGTGTTGCAGTTTTTTCCTATCTGGCCCCATATTTGGGCTAAATGGCTTGGACTATATGTGCAATCTCGGGCTCTGGTCTCCAAACTTGCGGTGGTGAACAACAGAGTGGAACGGGCTGCGGCTCTGGCACAGGAGCTGAATGGAAAGTTGACATTGAAAGAGGAACAGTTCCAGTTCCTCGTCCAAGTTGTCACCGAGCACAGAAAGTGACACCCAGCTCCGAATAAATCAGCATTGATGAAGATGTGAAGGAAGTATCAGCATATGAGCATCGATATTCGTATTATTTGCATTTTTCCAAAGTTCTACTTTTGTAACTTTGCCATTTTTTGAACGGAACTTGGTTGTTCGGGATGGCGGCATCCTCCCAACACTAAAAGGGGTAACGTCTAATGGAATACAAGGAAGCCTGCCTGCTCTTAAGCAAGAAAAACCCAAAATCATGAAATTGTAGCGGTTGCCGCTGAGCATACACAATCGCGTTACACCTGCCGAAGACGCAACCAGGGAGCGATCACTGTACCGGGCTCGCCCAGGCCGCCCGGACATGCCCAGACGCGCCTTTCCCGGGCATGCCCGGACTCGCCCAGGCCGCCCGGGCACGCCCGGTCTCGCCTTTCCCGGGCATGCCCAGACTCGCCTTTCCCGGGCATGCCCAGACTCGCCTTTCCCGGGCTCGCCCAGGCCGCCCGGGCACGCCCGGTCTCGCCTTTCCCGGGCATGTCCAGACTCGCCTTTCCCGGGCTCGCCCAGGCCGCCCGGGCACGCCCAGTCTCGCCTTTCCCGGGCAAACGCTCCGGCATGACGTGTTTGATTGCATATATATATTGCTGCCCGATAAACGGGCTTTTCAGAGTACCCGAGTTTTGGTTTTGCTCAATAAAGAAACTCGGACGAATTCCCGTCTTTTGTCGCATCAATCCTTTCGACTCGCGTAGGAGCACAGCTCATTCACTGGTGACCCCCGACATGGACACGGCAGTTGCCCTTAAACTGCCTACCTTCTGGGAGGCTCACGCGGCGGTTTGGTTCGCCCAGGCGGACTCCCAGTTTGCCCTGCGAGGCATGACCCCTGACGACACCCGCTTCCACCATGTGGTAGCGGCACTCGGCTCCGCCACCACGGCCTGCGCCCTGGGCCTCCTCCAGCACCCGCCAGCCGCTGACAAGTATGGCGCGATCAAGACGCTCCTCCTCGATGCATTCGCCCTCTCACCGGCAGAACGCGCACGACGCCTGCTCGACCTGCCCGAGCTCGGCGACACGCGCCCGTCCGAGCGAATGGACTACATGCTCTCGCTGCTCGGTGAGCACTCCCCGGATTTTCTTTTCCGAGAGCTGTTCCTCCACCAGCTGCCTAGCCAGGTACGCTTCGCCCTGGCAGGCACGCAGATCACGGATCCCCGCGCCCTCGCCAGGGAAGCCGACAAGATCTCCTCGGCAGGCCAGCACATCGGGGCGGCTACCTGGAGCCCGCCACCGTCCGAGGCGACGCCCATGGCGCCAGAGCCCCGTTGCGGTTGGAGGCCGCACTGCCGGTGCAACTGGTGGCCGCTACGCCGCGCCGACCGCTTCCAACACAACGGCCGGGGCCTCCACCTGACCAGGCGTGGTGTTATTACCACGCCAGGTTCGGACACAAGGCTCGGACATGCCGACCCCCGTGCACTTTCGGCAAGTCGGGAAACGGCCGGGCCGGCGTTCATTACCAGCCATGAGCGCCGGCCACTCGGGCAACTTGCTTTTCATCAAGGACAAAGCATCCGGTCGGCGTTTTCTTTGTGACACCGGCGCCCAACTGAGCGTCATACCCACCTCCGAGCAGGACAGGCAGACCGCCGTTTGCGGCCCCTCCTTGGTCGCCGCCAACGGATCGGCCATCCGCACCTTCGGCCCGCGCAACGTCACCCTCTGCTTCGGCAGCCAGCGCTTTAATTGGACATTTGTGACGGCGAGCGTGCCCATGGCTTTGCTAGGCGCCGACTTCCTCTGCGCGCACGGGCTGCTGGTCGACGTCAAACGGCGTCGCCTTGTCAACGCCGAGACTTTCAGCTCCCTGGCATGCACGATGAGCAGCTCCGCGCCGACAGAACTAGCATGCGCCCTCCCGGCGGCGAACGAGTTCTCTCGCCTGCTCGCAGAGTTCCCGGCCCTCACGCGGCCGACGTTTTCGGCCGTCGCAGTGAGACATAGTATCGAGCACCACATACCAACTACGGGCCCGCCGGTCTACGCCAGAGCCTGCCGCCTCGACCCGGCCAAGCTCGCCGTGGCAAAGGCCGGGTTCGACGCGTTGGAGCACCTCGGCATCGTGCGGCGCTCCGATAGCACGTGGGCCTCGCCACTGCACATCGTGCCGAAGCCGGGGGGGGGGGGGCGGCTGGCGCCCATGTGGCGACTACCGCCGCCTCAACGACGTTACCACCCCCGACAGGTTTCCGGTCCCGCACATCCAGGACTTTTCCGCCCGTTTGGCGGGGCGGGTCATTTTCTCGAAAATTGACTTAATACGGGGATAACACCAGGTACCTGTCAGGCCGGCCGACGTCCCAAAAATGGCCGTCATCATGCCGTACGGCCTGTTCGAATTCCTGAGGATGCCGTTTGGCCTCAAGAACGCGGCCCAGGCGTTCCAGCGCTTGAGGGACGGCGTGCTGCGCGACCTGCCGTTCCTCTTCGTCTACCTGGACGACATCCTCGTCGCCAGCACGTCCCAGGCCGAACACCTCCTCCACCTCCGAACACTGTTCGGGTGCCTCAGCGAGCACGGCTTAATCGTCAACCCGGCCAAATGCCACTTCGGCACGACGGCCGTTGACTTTTTGGGCCACCACATCACCAGGAACGGGGCCGTGCCGCTGCCAACCAAGGTCGAGGCCATCACCGAGTTCCCGCGTCCCCGCTCCATCAAGGCCCTGCAGGAGTTCCTCGGCATGGTGAATTTCTACCACCGTTTCGTGCCCCGCGCTGCTCAGCTCATGCGGCCCCTTTACGAAGCCCTCCGGGGCAAGCCGGCCAAGCATGACGTCGTCTGGTCTGCAGCCATTCACAGGCGCAAAGCTGGCCCTCGCCGACGCAACGCTGCTTGCTCACCCGGTGCTCGACGCTCCCATCGCCCTCACTACGGACGCCTCTGACTATGCGGTGGGCGCCGTACATGAACAATGGGTGAATGGGGTTTAGCAGCCACTCGCTTTTTTTAGCCGGCAACTCCGGCCGAACGAGCTAAAATATAGCACATTTGACCGCGAGCTCCTCGGTCTATACCTGGCCGTTCGCCATTTCCGCCACCTCCTGGAGGGCCGCCCGTTCACGGCTTTCGTCAACCACAAGCCGTTTTGCGATGGCCAAAGTCACGGAGCCGTGGTCGGCCCGCCAGCAGCGCCACCTCTCCACCGTGTCGGAGTTTACCACGGACATCCGGCACGTCGCCGGAAAAGACAACGCCGTGGCCGACTGTCTTTTTCGGGCCAGCGCGAACGCGGTCCACCTCGGCGTGGACTTCGCGCTTATGGCGGCCGACCAGACCACCGACACCACGGTGCAAGCCCTCCGGGCGGCGGACACGGGCCTCCGCCTGGCCGACGTCCCCTTCGCGGACACTGTCCTGCTCTGCGACATCTCCCAAGGCCAGCCTCGCCCCGTCGTGCCCGTTACCTGGCAGCGCCGCGTTTTAGCCTCCCTCCACGGCCTTTCCCACCCAGGCCGGAAAGCTTCCCAGAAGCTGGTGTCGGCGCGTTTCGTCTGGCACGGACTTCGACGGGATGTCCGCGATTGGGCCAACGCCTGCACGGCCTGCCAGCGGGCCAAGGTCCACCGCCACACCCAGGCCCCGCTGGCACCTTTCACTGTGCCCGAACGGCGTTTCGACCACGTCAACGTGGACCTGGTGGGCCCCCTTCCCCCATCACGAGGTTTCACACACCTACTCACCATGGTGGACAGGACCACCAGGTGGCCGGAGGCTGTTCCCCTCGTTTCCACCACCACCGCCGACGTGGCGCAGGCTTTCATCGCCACCTGGGTCGCCCGTTTTGGCGCACCGGCGGACATCTCTTCGGACCGCGGTCCGCAGTTCACCTCCGAGCTGTGGGGCACGGTCGCCCGCAACCTGGGGGTCAAGCTCCACCGTACCACGGCCTACCACCCCCAAGCCAATGGGTTGTGCGAGCGTTTTCACCGCTCCATGAAGGCCGCGCTCATGGCCGGCCTTCAGGACGGCGGTTGGGCCGACCGGCTGCCGTGGGTCCTTTTGGGCCTCCGCACGGCCCCCAAGGAGGACCTCCAGGCGTCCACCGCCGAGCTCGTCTACGGCCAGCCGCTACGCGTCCCGGGCGAGTTCGTGCCCGACGCTACCAGTCCCTGGTCCGCAGCTCACCAGCGTTCGGACCTCCAGGAGGCTGCCCGACGGTTTGCCCCCATGCCAACGTCCCGCCACGGTGGCCCCCAGTCCTACGTCCCCCCAGCGCTTCGCACAGCGGAGTACATTTTTGTGCGTCATGACGCACACCGGGGGCCACTCCGGCCGCCGTACGACGGGCCCTTCCGGGTCCTGCGACGGGACGACAAGTCTTTCGTCGTTGACAGGTCGGACCGGATTTCGGTGGACCGCCTCAAGCCGGCGCATGTGGACGTCGACCAACCACCACGGTTGGCCCTTCCTCCACGGCAAGGCCGCCCCCCGTCCACGGTTCCCCCCGCTCGACCACCCACCACCACACAGGACCCCCCCCCCCCCCCCCCACGACCCTCCAGGGGTCGCTTCGGCCGGGTCATCAGGACCCCCCTTAAATTGACACTGCCGGTGCAAGTCGATTCTGGGGGGGCGCGTGTAGCGGTTGCCACTGAGCATACACAATCGCCTTACACCTGCCGAAGACGCAACCAGGGAGCGATCACTGTACCGGGCTCGCCCAGGCCGCCCGGACATGCCCAGACACGCCTTTCCCGGGCATGCCCGGACTCGCCTTTCCCGGGCTCGCCCAGGCCGCCTGGTCTCGCCTTTCCCGGGCATGCCCAGACTCGCCTTTCCCGGGCATGTCCAGACTCGCCTTTCCCGGGCTCACCCAGGCCGCCCGGGCATGCCCGGTCTCGCCTTTCCCAGGCATGTCCAGACTCGCCTTTCCCGGGCTCGCCCAGGCCGCCCGGGCACGCCCAGTCTCGCCTTTCCCGGGCAAACGCTCCGGCATGACGTGTTTGATTGCATATATATATTGCTGCCCAATAAACGGGCTTTTCAGAGTACCCGAGTTTTGGTTTTGCTCAATAAAGAAACTCGGACGAATTCCTGTCTTTTGTCGCATCAATCCTTTCGACTCACGTAGGAGCACAGCTCCTTCAAAATAAAGGAAAATGGTTATTTGGTTTATTTCCAAGAAGTAGAAAGTGATGTGAACAAACGGATATTATTTAAAGTTGAATGGGCGACCTCCAAATGATGGCTAATCAGGACCAAGTTTGTTCGACTCAGTTTTTACACGAGATGGAATAATATTACAGGGCAAGACTGAAAAAATCCATCTTTAAATTTCCGCCCACTATTACCAGTGACTATATATATATATATATACATACATACATACATACATACATATATATATATATATATATATATATATATATATATATATATATATATATATAAATAAAGGCCTTTCATAACCAAAAACATCTTGTTTACCAAAAATGAACCACATGTCGCAAACGCACCTCACTCAGAAGCTTTCCACTTCCGTGCCCCAAGAGTTCATGCAGTCCGACTTGTACATCAAACGATGGACCCTTAAACTTCACATACAAATCCTGCGCAGCACATGGGCAAATCAGATTAGAACAGTGCAGCACACATGACATCATTGCAGTGCTTCTGGTACATATTAGAGCCAAGTCAGTTCATCCAAAGTGCCTTATATTTAACAGCAGGGTGGATAGAAAAATAAAAACATCAAAAGGAAATATGATCACCAACAATGCAGCTGAATGAAGCAATCCTGTGTGCATCAGACCAAAGTAAAACAATAATCATAAAAGATTTGAGTTCAAAAACTCTTGATGGCACTTTTATCTGAGCCTCCTGGGTGAAACATAAACGCCAAGATGTTTTTTATGACGTCCTAACTTATTTTTGACATCAGAATGACATAAAACTGGGTTCATATTGTGCAGATAATAATAGAATACATTTTCATTGATGCACAAATTGAAGGAAAACTTTTGAATTGAAAAAAAAGAACCGCTAATTATTATTGTAACAAAGTTATGGCATATTAAATATATCTAGCCTTCTCTGTTTCAGTGTGTGTGTGTGTGTATGTGTGTGTGTGTGTGTGTGTGTGTGTGTGTGTGTGTCTGTGTGTGTGTCTGTGTGTGTGTCTGTCTGTCTGTGTGTGTGTCTGTGTGTCTCTAAATGTACAAGTATGTGCACGTATATGTGTGTGTGTGCGTGCATGTATATGTATAAGTATGTGTGTGCAAAAAAATATATATATATATATATACGTATATATACATTTGTTACACACACACACACACACACACACACACACACACACACACACACACACACACACACACACACACACACACACACACACACACACACACACACACACACACACACACACACACACACACACACACACACACACACACACCCAAAGAAGCGCACTGAACCTCTGATATGACACTGACATCATGTACATAAATTATACGTCAGCGTCATGTCATAGGGTCAGTGCGCTTCTTTGGTTCAATTTAATATTCCTGACTGCAAACCTCCTAAATGGTGATGTGCAGGGCAGAGACAATGTGTACACGTCGCAGGCGACACTTGTTGCTAACAGGTTGTGCAGCAATTGCTGGGATGAGACTCAATCTGTGCCTTGCTTCCTCTTCAAGTTTGGGGGGGTATGTGTGTATGTGTGTATGTGTGTGTGTGTGTGTGTGTGTGTGTGTGTGTGTGTGTGTGTGTGTGTGTGTGTGTGTGTGTGTGTGTGTATACACACATACGACATGACCAAAAGTATGCGGACATCCCCTCTAATTAGTGGATTCGGCTGTTTCAGCCACACACGCCAAGATGTAAGGGATGTAAGACATCCCACACATGCCATTGCTGTAAGGTACATATAATCAAGCACACAAAAGTGCAATTTCCACAAACAAACATTGGCAGTGGAATTGGGCCGTACTGAAGAGCTCAGTGACTTTCAACGTGGCACCGTCACAGGATGCCACTTTCCAACCAGTCAGTTCATCAAATTTCTGCCCTGCCAGAGCTGCCGTGGTCAACTGTAAGTGCTGTTATTGTGAAGTGGAAACGTCTCGGAGCAACAACAGCTCAGCCGCAAAGTGGTAGGCCACACAAGCTCACAGAACGGGACCGTCGAGTGCTGAAGCGCGCAGCATGTAAAAATCGTCTGTCCTCTGTTGCAACACTCACTATCGAGTTCCAAAACGCCTCTGGAAGCAACATCAGCACAAAAACTGTTCGTCGGGTGCTTCATGAAATGGGTTTCCATGGCCGAGCAGTCGCACACAAGCCTAAGATCACCATGCGCAATGCCAAGCGTCAGCTGGAGTGGTGTAATGCTCGCCGCCATTGGACTCTCTGAAACAGTGGAAACACGTTCTCCAGAGTAATGAATCACCCTTCACCATCTGGCAGTCCGACGGACAAATCCGGGTTTGGCAGATGCCAGGAGAACGCTACCTGCCCGAATGCATAGTGCCAACAGTAAAGTTTGTTGGAGGAGGAATAATGGTCTGGGGCTGTTTTTCATGGTTTGGGTAGGCCCCTTAGTTCCAGTGAAGGGAATTCTCAATGCTACAGCATACAATGACATTCTAAATGATTGTATGCTTCCAACTTTGTGGCAACTGTTTGGGGAAGGCCTTTTCCTGTTTCAGCATGGCAATGCCTCCATGCACAAAGCGAGGTCCATACAGAAATGGTATGTCGAGATCGGTGTGGAAGAACTTGACTGGAATGCACAGAACCCAGAGCTCAACCCCATCAAACACCTTTGGGATTAATTGGAACATCCACTGAGAGCCAGGCCTAATCTCCCAATATCAATGTGTGTGTGACCTCACTAATTCACTTGTGGCTGAATAGAAGCAAATCCCGGCAGCAATGTTCGAACATCTAGTGGAAAGCCTTCCCAGAAGAGTGGCAGCAAAGGGGGGGGGGGACCAACTCCATATTAATGGACATGATTTTTGAATGAGATGTTCGAGTTCGGGTATCCACATACTTTTGGTCATGTGGTGTGTATGTATGTATGTATGTATGTACGTATGTATGCATGTATGTATGTATAAATATATATATACAGTCACGTGAAAAAGTAAGTACACCCCATGTAAAGTTTTGACTTTTTCAACATATTTCAACAGACAGCTATTTGATCTTCATTTCAACAATATTGATAGATAAAGGTGATATAATATAACAAATATCATGAAACATTTACATTTTGTAGTCCATTGTATAATTTAAATAAACATAAATGCAAATTTCACATGTGGAAAAAGTAAGTACACCCTTGGCTCTTATCGGAGGTATTGCCCCCTTTGGCAGAAACAACCTCAAGTAGGCGTTTCTTATAAATGTCTACCAGTCTCTGACATCAAATGGGAGAAATTTTTGCCCACTCCTCCATGCAGAATACTTTCAGCTGTGCAATGTTTGCGGGGTTTCTTGCATGCGCAGCTCGTTTCAAATCTCCCTACAACATCTCGGTGGTATTTAGATCCAGGCTTTGACTTGGCCATTCCAGAACCCTCCATTTCTTTCTTTTCAGCCATTCCTTGGTGGATTTACTGGTATGCTTAGGGTCATTGTCATGTTGCAAGGTCCACCTTCAGTTGAGCTTCAACTTTCCAACAGATGGCCTCACATTATCCTCAAGCACCCTCTGGTGCAATGAAGAATTCATTGTGGTTTATATGATGGTGAGCTGCCCAAGCCCTGATGCAGCAAAGCTGCCCCAAACCATAATATTTCCACCACCATGCTTTACAGTTGGTATCAGGTTCTTGTGGTCAAATGCTGTCTTTGGTTTTTGCCAAACATGTCTTCTGGTGCTGTGGCCAAATAGCTCTGCCTTTGACTCATCTGTCCAGAGCACATTGTTCCAGAAGTGCTGGTCTTTGCCAAGGTGTTCATTGGCAAACTTTAGTCTTGCCCTGATGTTCTTTCTGGACAGCAAAGGTTTCCTCCTGGCACACCTCCCATGTAGATCAAATTTGTGCAGCCTCTTTCTAAGGGTAGACTCGTGCACTTTGACATCTACAGTGGCAAGAGTTACCTGTAGGTCCCGTGATGACATTCTGGGGATCTCAGAGACTTCTTTCAGCATCTTGCGGTCTGCTCTCAGTCTGAACTTGCTGGGGCGGCCTGGCCTGAACAAGTTGGCAGTTGTTTGGAATCTTCTCCACTTGTACATGATCTTCCGGATATTCGAATGATTGATTTCAAATTGTTTGGTGAGCTTTTTAAATCCCTTTCCAGACTCGTAGGCATCTATAACCTTCTTTCTGAAGGCCTCAGAGAGCTCTTTTGATCTAGGCATGGTGACGCCGCACACTTCAACAACAAAGAGCAACCCAAACTAAATGTCTGAGGTTTAAATAAGACAGGTTCCTCCAAGATCCTCTCTGACGATGCTCTAATCATTTGCACCTGAGCTGGTGCACCTGATTCTAATTTTAGGTATTTGAAGTAGTGATAAATGTAGGGGTGCACTAACTTTTTCCACATGTGAAATTTGCATTTATGTTTATTTAAGTTACACAATGGACTACAAAATGTAAATGTTTCATGATATTTGTTATATTATATCACCTTTATCGATCAATATTGTTGAAATGAAGATCAAATAGCTGTGTGTTGAAATATGTTGAAAAAGTCAAAACTTTACACGTGACTTTTTCACATGACTGTATACAACAACAACAACAACAACAACAACAACAACAACAACAACCATTTTAAAAGCCATTTTTCCTACTAGAGCGGGGGTTAGCCTTGCGGTCCCCATGACAATCTTCTCCATATTGCCCTATTTTCTGCATCTCTCCTTGTTAACCCCCTTGCCCGCATTTCTTCTTCCACCATCCTTAGCCAAGTCTTTCTCGGTCTTCCCCGTCCTCTACTTCCTTCTACATTCATTTCCATCACTCTTCTCAACCAGTCACTTTCATCCTTCCTCAACACATGACCAAACCATCTCAACCTGTTCCTCTACACAGCATCAATCACAGGCTCTATTCCCATCATCTTTCGCAATTCATCATTTGGCTTCCTCTCTCTCAACGATACTCCGCACATCCGTCGAACCATTCGCATTTCCACCCTTTCCAACCTTTGTTGCTGCTCTACGTTCATTACCCATGTCTCGCTCCCATAAATCATAACACTTCTCACACATGCAGCATACACCTTTCCCTTCAGCTTCAACGACACTCCCCTCATCATCAGCACGCCACTCAGTTCCCGAAACTTCTTCCATGCACATCTCACTTGAGCAACCGTTGCCGAGTCTGATCCACCTTCTCCATTCAGCATGTCTCCGAGGTAGCAAAATGTTTTCACACCTTCCAGCTTCACGCCGTCTCCAAGATCCAACTCAACATTTCCTCCATCTGCAGCTCCCTCTGTGCACACCTTACATTTGAATGTAGCTGCCACACTGGTTCATGACCCTCTCAGACCACTACATTTTTGATGAACCCACTCAGCGCACATTGGACATTGAATGGAGTTCACTCCGACACCCTTCCTACACACAGCACAGGGCCACTTCCCAGTTCTTTCCACCTCACCACATGCTTTACCACTTGCCATCACCTTCGTCTTTCCGATATTCACCTTCAGACCTTTTGTCTCCATACATTCCTTCCATTTGTTCATCTTTTCCTTCAGTCCATCCATACGTTCCGCAATCAACACCAGATCATCTGCATACAACAACTCCCACGGTAAACCCTCCTTTACGTTCTGAGCCAGCACCTCCATCACAGCTACAAATAGTAGTGGACTTAGTACTGACCCCTGATGCACTCCCACCTTCACCTCAAACTCACCACTGTCCCCGTCCTTTGTCCTTACAGCTGTGCATGCTCTTTTGTACATTGCCATCACTACTCTGATCAACCATTCCTCCACTCCTAACTTCCTCAATGCGCATGTCTATACTTTGCGTGGAACCCTATCGAATGCTTTCTCCAGATCAACAAACCCAAGAAACAACTTCTTCCTCTTCTCCATGTACTTCTCCTGCAACTGCCTCACAATGAAAAGCGCGTCTGTCGTTCCTCTTCCTGGCATAAATCCAAACTGCATTTTGTCGATCTTCACTTTCTTCCTTATCCTCCTCTCCAACACCCTTTCCAATACCTTCATTCCATGCTCCAATAACTTTATCGCTCGGTACGAACCACACTCCAGAGGGTCACCTTTCCCCTTGTATAGAGGGACGAGGGTACTCAGTTCCCAATCCACTGAAATGCGGCCTTTTTCACCACCAGATTACAGATCTCTGTCATTCTCTTCACACCCCAACTTCTTGCTGCCTTCAACATATCTCCCACAACTTCCGTCGTGCTCCCGCTTTTCTACCCTTCATGGCTTTTATAGCTTCCTCACCTTCCTTCTCAGTTATCTTCTCTGCCGGTCCTAAAACTGGGTTACTCTCTTTGTTGCCATCCCATTCATTCTCTGTATTCAACAGCATTTCCATATATCTTTTCCATCTTCCTTTAATTCCATCTGGGTCGACAACGATTTGTCCCACTTCATCCTTCAAGCAACTCACCCCCATCACATCACACCTCTCTTTCGCTATCTGCTTTGCAATCCTGAATACTGCTTTCTGACCCTCTTCCGAATCCAAGCGTTCTCCGAACATTTTCCTACATGCCTCCTGCGCCTTTGCTACCTCTTTCTTTGCAGCCTTCCTGGCTGCCTTATAACTTTCATGCTCTGCTGTTTCTGCTCCCGTACCCTTCGCCTTCTGCCACTCCTTGAACTTCTTCCTCTTATCGTCAATCCTCTTTCCAACTTCATCATCCCACCACCATGTTTCCGAGTGCCTCGGTGGTCCTTTTGTCCATCCACATACCTCACCAACGGCTCCCAACAGACTAGCTTTCATTGACATCCAACCACTTTCAAGCTCAACCACATCATCCTCGACCCGACTCAGCCTCTCTTTTAATGCCTCCCTTACTGTCACCTCTTTCAACCTCCACACCTTCATTCTCGGTTGGTACTTCACCCGCCGAGCTCTCCTCGCACCTTTCACCCTTATGTCGCAGACAACCAGGTGGTGCTGTGAAACAGCCTCCTCCCCCGGGATCACCTTTGTGTCCCGGAGGTGCCACCTATCTCGCCTACGCACCATCAGGTAGTCAACGGTTGTCGTCGACCCACCTGACGTGTATGTAACAAGCTTATTATCCTCTTTCTGGAACTGAGTATTACAAATCAACAAATCAGCTCCATCAGCAAACTCCAAAATCCTTTCACCTTCTCCATTTCTCACACCATATCCGTAACCCCCATGAACTCCGTCAAAACCATCCATACTCCTTCCCACATGTTCATTTAGGTCTCCTCCTACCACAACAACTTTCTCATCTTTCACGTTTTCCATCAGATTCTCTATCGCACACCAGAACTTGTCCTTCTCTTCATCGCTTCGACCAACCTGCGGAGCATATCCCGAGATGACGTTCACCAAGAGCTTTCCAATCATCATTTTCACCATCATCAACCTATCACTCACTCTCGTCACACTCACCACACTGTCTACAAACTCCTCAGAAAACAGGACACCAACACCATTCACGCCCTCCAGGCACCCTTGCCACATAAACTTGTATTTCTGTCCCTGCCTACCCTTCACCATTCTCACACCACTTCCCTTCCATCTCGTCTCTTGCACACAACATATGTCCACTCTTCTTCTGACCAATACTTCCACCACTTCTGATCTCCCTGTCATTGTCCCTACATTCCATGTCCCAAACCTCAGAAACCGATCTCCACTTCGGGCTGTACCCTGCCAATATGTAGTTGTAATTGTCATGGTTCTCTTTTTGAGGCAATGTTTTTATGGCCGGATGCCCTTCCTGACGCCAACCCTCTTAGTCGTCTCTTACGACACGCAGGGATGCGGTGTACCTATTCTAATCCAGGGTACACACTGGGAAACATTTAAAACATGGAAATTCTGGGGGGGGGGGGGGGGGGCGGCGTCAGCATCACCTTATTTAAATTTGATAAATGACGAAAATCTTCAGAACACACAGCACACCTGTACGGTTTCTCTCCCGTGTGAATTCGTTTGTCTATTTAAATTTGATAAATGACGAAAACCTTCGAACACATAGCACAATTGTACAGCTTCTACTCCGTGTGAATTCGTTTGTGTTTATTTAAATTTGATAAACGACG
>NC_136269.1:28581054-28591054 GCF_964187855.1 Myxine glutinosa
CCAACAGTTGAAATTTAATGGAATTCGAATTCGAATAAAATCTCAACTACCGTTTATTCGTTCTTGGGGCGAAAAAATGGCGCGCATTTTGTCATTATGTGCGACTTTACGTCACTCCTACGGACGTGAAAACATTTGTTTTCCTTAAAAATATATTTAAAATAAATACAATAGTACATAAATTAACAATAAAAGAAGCTAAAAAAACAATTTAAAATACAATAAAAAGCACATTGAAAATATATAAATATGTACGTACAGTATACTGTACGTACGCGCAACCGCGGGATCGGAAAGGGGCAATAGCGCCGCCACAAACTACACCATGGAATTGCAGTTGGCGCGGTTTTTTAAACCATTTATGTTAAAATAAAACGTAGCCTATAACCACCAGGATTTTATGCTGATTCCGAATCTGTGTCTAAAACTTTTCTCCGATGTGTAGTTCTTGAGTTATAAGCGGACATCCAGACAGACACACACACACACACACACACACACACACACACACACACACACACACACACACACACACACACACACACACACACACACACACACACACAAACACACACACACACACACACACACACACACACACAGACACTCCTCCTTTATATATCGATAGATAGATATATTATATATATATATTGTTACAGACACGACTTTGATGTTAAGGTGGGCCGAGCGGAATGGCCGTCGTGTCCGCACAAATTACCCGATTGTACTCGAACTTTGACGAAGCCGCGCTACGCTGGATCAATAAGAAAAAGAAGACACCCGGCTGGGTTATAAAATGACGACACCAGGGATACGGTTCTCAAGACCTCCGGAGGAGATTATATTCGTTACGGAAGGTCAGATTACAGGGACGAGAGGTACAACATAGAAAGACAAGCACTTAGACCACAATCTTATCTTAACCCCGGACAGACGACAGGTAAACGGGACAAGGCTGACTCACACGGGGGTTGATGGCAGGAAAGCGGTTGTCGATGGCTCCAGGTGCACCTGTGCTCAAAGGTTAGAATCGACCCGGTCCGGTCCAGAGATGCGGGAGGTTTCACAGCGCTCGGAGGGGACGTTCTTTCACAGGCGGGCCTTTCTCTCTCAGCGCTCGCAGGCAACGTTCTTTCTCCAGCTGGGGGCGCATCTCACGTCACATCCGGCGCGTGGCCGCGTATATCCGGCGGGGAGTGACACGCCCTCGGCTCGTTAGCTCCGCCTCGTGGAATCGGCACGTTGCTTCTCATTGGGTGCGGGGGGGTTACCAGGCTCCGCCCTTGAGGAGGACCTGACAGCCAGCCCCCTCCGTGGTAACCCCGTGGAGCGCGTGGTCAATGGCGCTAATCGAGCCGGTGTGAGGACGCATCCTCCCCCGCTCCGCCGCCATCTCCACTGTTGTTGTTGTAATCGTTGGGGAAGAAGATGGAAGGAGGTATGGGAAAGGTCCTAAACTCACTACTGATGCCATATAATCACATTCTGGTGCAACGAAGAGTCATAATTAATGGAGACGAGGCCTTAACTGACATAGAATAAGAATAACTAGGAAGATGTCCGAAAGTTGTCTACGTGTGGTGCGGTGGACCTGGGCACGACATTTAATGGGGGAATAAGGGGAAGGTCGGCTCTACTGATTGTTATTTACATGCAATGGGACTAGGGAATGGGGGATTGGGGAAAGTTGGGGAGTATTGGAGAAAATAGGGGAATATTTACAAGCGGATATGGAGGCCAAATTCCATATTCGCAACATTGCACCCTTCTCTACCCTCGGGGCGTCCCGACCCGATAAATTTTTACCTACTTTAGTGTGGCACGCAATGTAGTTCCCTCTACTATTAACTCTACCCTGAGTGCGACAGTTTTACAGATATTCACGAATGAGTAAATATGTCCCCCTGCGACGTTGCACCCTTCTCCTCACAGAAACACACCCACAGGATAACCGAATCCGGAAAGAATTCGCAAACTAAACATACAGCCGGTAGGGAGCATTATTTACACGACTACGCTGCTATTTACACTACGATCCAGGACCTGTTTTTGGAGGAACACATGCAGATGTTATGCATAGAGAGAGCGCGCTTGCCAGCATCGATACACCAACCCACGAGTGCTCTGTGGCCGACGGCCTTTAATAACGTGCAGAGCACCCTTCCCGAGCATCAAAAGCACCACCCCACCACCAATCGGTGCAGTCACCATTGTTCATTGGAATAAAAATAAATTCGACAACCCCTAACCCTGCAGGTGTCTCTTGCTCTTCTTGTGGTGCACTTGGTGTTAACTAAAAGTGGTTCACCTGTATGGCATAGGTGCCACGTTGACCCATAGGTCCATCCCCGGGTGGTGCTTGGCCGCAAACGAACTGCGGTCCATTGTGGGTGGCCACAAACATTGCGGTCCATATGGTGTATCGATCCCGGCAGCAAACAGCGAAAGTGCAGGCCCACAACTGCGCAGCCAGCACCTCTCTCTCCTCTCTCTCTACCCCAAAGCCAGATCCTCGGAGGTGGGAGACAAAAGAAGCAGACAAGTGAGTAAGGTGGTAAGGGCGCAAAAGTGCACGCAATGTAAGGTGATGCACACTGGGGGCACATGGGAACCAGGTGAGACAGGTACGTTCCTATCGTACGCCCCCCCCCCCCCACCAGGTAACCTACATGGCCCCTCCCTTACCCCTTACTGTATCCACAAAACCCAACACTACCCATAAACATCTACTTTACAAATCAACAAACATCCCTACTGTCTTCCCCGTTCCTCCCATATACCAAATTCGTCTTCTCTCCCTCCTAACCAATCAAATTTGCCATTTTCAACTCTCATCAAAATTTGCCATCTCCAACTCAACATCATAATTTGCCATTACCAATTCATCATCAGTCCCTCCTAGGGAGGGAGAGATGGAATCACCCCAATGTCTCATCCACGTCGTGATGCGTCTCACAAATCCACACAGCGATTCATCTCCTGCAACAAAACAAAGAAAACACAGGTGTGGAGTCATCATCATCACCACAGGTAAGTGGCTGCGTATGGTGCGACAGGTTCTTCAATCCTAACTATTTCCTAAATGACTTTAACAACTTTACACTACCCGGGGTCTTTCTCCGGCCAAACCATTGGCCCTCTTACACTATGGGTTCTAAAAACCAATTCCCATTGGCCAAACTGTGGTGCTTTCCAATTTGGGGTCTCACTCCCCCGATTCATCTCTCGGTGCCCTCGCACAATTTCTGGGCTGTGGCGTGTACCTCTCCCAGTGGGTCTACCCACCTGCACACCTCCACCACTGCAGTTGCCTCCGAGCTTACCTGTTCCTTACCCTAACCTATCTACCTGGGGAAGGCCCTCTGGCGCTCTCCCCACTCCGTGCCCTCTCTGGCACTGGGCTGCCCGATCCACACCCGGGATCCTCAGGCACCCACTCACAACTACCGGCTCCCAGAGCCCACCTGCGGCCTAGCCCACCTGCGGCCTCACCTGGCCGACATCCTCACAGTGGTGGAGTGCTCAACCAACTACACACACTAACAGGCTACACGCCCAGCCATTTCCACAACACTAATGCACCCATCCACAATACCATTCTGCAACCGCACCACAAATGCCAATATCCAACCACAATTTACCTGCACCCTCTACCTAACACTTACACTACCCGCCCCGGGTACTCGTGAAAGGGGGTCCACTCTTCCCCCATCCACACCTTCGCACCATGCACACCACTCCGTACCACTTACTCCAACTCTCTCCACACACCTGTACTTGCACACCTGTGCTCTCACACCTGGTGCCACCTGCACCCTTCTCTCCCCAAGCGCATTCGCGCTGATCCACACACTCACTACTCATACACTGCTCCACACACCTGTCCAGTTGCACACCTGTGCAATCACACCTGTTCCATCCTCACACACACGGCATCATCTCAGCTAACTACTCCCTTCTGAAACTTGCGCTTCCCAGTCGTCCCTTTAAACTATTACGCTCCCACGTCATTATCATCCACACTAATCTACCTGCGTCCCCACTACAGGTATCAGTCACTAACTAAACTTAACGTTACCTAATGTCAATCCTCGCTAGATCCCTACACACCATATCCTAACCCACCCGGGCTAGTTTTCACTGCCATACACCCCATAAGCTATTGCTCCTTTGCCCCACTCATGGAAAGGTGGCAGGGATGCCACCCTCTCCCACCGGGCCTATCGCTCCTCAATCCCCCAGTCCTCTGGCACTAATAAGCCCCCCTTATTCAGAGGTACTGGGTCCCGCCTCGGCATCTAAAGCCGAGGCAATCCACGGGGGCGCCTGCTCGCCGGTGTAAGGTCTTATCCGGTCGGCGTGGACGATCCGAGGGAGGGCTCGTGGCCCCATTTTGATCTTAAAGACCACGTCACAGATTTGCGACAGGACGACTCCTGGGCCTTGCCAGGGGGAGGTGAGTTTTGGGCACCTTCCCTTCCGCCTCCGGGGATTAAAGAACCAAATCTTCATCCCCGGAGCGTATTGACTCCCCTGGCTCCGGTCGTCGTACCTGCGCTTCATCTTTTCCCCCGCCAGATGGAGTTGGCGGCGGGCGAAGGCATGGACTAGCTCCATGCCTTCCTCTAGGTGACGTGCGTACCCCTCCCTCGGCGGGTTAACCACTGTGTCTGGCACGGGACCGCATAGCAAGTCGGCGGGAGCCCGTAACTCCCGTCCATACATAAGCAACGCTGGACTGCATGCGGTGGCCCCGTGCTGGCTGGTTCGGTAGGCCATGAGCAAATAAGGGAGATGTTCGTCCCAGTCATCCTGACGGGTGGTGGTGAACAGTGCCAGTTGTTGGATTAAAGTTCGGTTGAATCTTTCCACCATCCCGTCAGATTGAGGTCTTAAAGGCGTTGTCCTGGTTTTTCGAATTGACAGGAGACTGCACACATCTTTTAGTAATTTGCTCTCAAAATTTCGTCCCTGGTCGGTGTGCAACTCCTGTGGAATCCCATGCCGGCACACAAATCCTTCCACGAAGGCCTGCGCTACCACCCCTGCTTCTTGGTTGGGGAGGGCGTAGGCCTCCGGCCACTTGGTGAAGTAGTCCATCACAACGAGGATATACTTATTACCTTGGCGGGTGCGGGGCAGCGGTCCTAGAATATCCATAGCCACCCGCTCAAGGGGGGCCCCCACCTGATGTAATTGAAGGGGGGCCCTCATCCTCCGTGCTGGTCCCTTTTTGGCAGAACAGGCGTCGCATCTCCGACACCAGTCCTGTATGTCGCGCCCCATATTCACCCAATAGAACCTCCGGCGGACCCGAGATATTGTCTTTGTCCTGCCCAAATGGCCGCCGGAGCGGGTACCATGCACCTGTTGCAATATGACGTTCTTGAATTTGTCAGGGACTATCACCAGCCAGGAAGTTCGATCAGAGGGAACCTCCACCCACTTGCGATACAAGATGTTGCCTTTCAATTCCAGGGTCTGCCACTGAGCCCAATATGCCTTTGTTTGTGCCCCGAGGGGGGTGACCTCTTCCCCCTTTGGTCTTTGCCCCAATTTGACCCAATTGAACACTGGCCCCAGGACAGGATCCTCCTGCTGGGCCGTGCTCCATGCCAAAGTTCCGAATTCCTCATCTGCAGTTAGTGGCAAAATTGGCCCTCTCACCCGGGTTGCCCGGACAACGAGGGTCGGGTCCGAATCGCCCAATTGTTCCCTCTCCTCGTGTCTCGCACAAAATTTGCAGTTTTCTCCCAGACAAGGACGCCGAGAGAGTGCGTCCGCATTACCATGGGCCTTCCCGGCCCTATGGGCCACATCAAAATCGTACTGCTGCAACTTTTCCAACCACCTTGCAATTTGGCCCTCCGGTTCCTTGAACCGAAGGAGCCATTGCAAGGAGGAATGGTCAGTTCTAACCAAAAATTTCCGCCCGTACAAGTACGGGTGGAAATGGTTCATGGCAGCCAGCATAGCCAATAACTCTTTGCGAGTGACGCAATAATTTCTCTCGGGCCTACTTAAGGCCCGACTATAATAACCAATCACTCTCTCCACGTCCTGTGTCTGAGACAAAACTGCGCCCAATCCTTCCTGGCTCGCATCCGTGTCCAGGGTAAATGTCCCGTCACTAGTGGGGTAAGCTAGAAGGGGTGCGGATGTTAGACACCCCTTCAATTTTTGGAAGGCCTCGTGGCACTCCCGTGTCCAATTAAATCGCGTCCCCTTCTCCGTAAGCCGGTGGAGGGGACGGGCCAACTCCGCAAATTTCGCCACAAAGCGCCGGTAGTAGGAGCAGAGTCCCAAAAATCCCCGCACCTCTTTGATGGTACGTGGTGCGGGCCACTCCTCTACCGCTTTAATTTTGTCTGGGTCTGTTTTTACCCCCTCGCGGCCAATCACGTGACCTAGATAGGCCACCTCTCTTGCAAACAAAGTGCACTTACTCGGGTTCAGCTTCAACCCTGCCTGTCTGAGGCACCCGAACACCTGGTCCAAATTAGCTACTGCCTGGGGGAACGTTTGGGCATGTACCAGGACGTCATCCAGGTACACCAGGCATGACTGCCATGGCATGCCGCCTAGTACATGCTCCATCAATCTTTCAAAGGTGGCGGGGGCGTTACACAAACCAAACGGCATCACAGTAAACTGATACAGTCCCTTACCTGTGGAAAATGCCGTTTTCTCCTTCCCTGCCCTATCCATCTCCACCTGCCAATACCCACTCTTGAGGTCCAAAGTTGTGAACCAATTTGAGCCCGCAACGGCATCGAGGGTGTCATCAATCCTTGGCAGGGGATATGAGTCCTTGAGTGTCACGTTGTTTAGCTGGCGATAGTCCACGCAGAACCGCGTGGTCCCATCCTTCTTTTTGACCAGCACAACAGGTGACATCCAAGGACTTCCCGAGGGCTCGATCACACCTGCGTCGAGCATTTTTTCAACCTGCTCGTCAGCTTCCGCCCTCTTGCTCCAAGGGAGCCGTCGGGCGGCCTGACGAATAGGCCGGGCCTCACCGGTGTGGATCTGATGTTTCACCAGGCCCGTACGTCCAATATCCTCGGTGGACAGGGAGAAGAGGTCCAAATGGGACCCAACCAGTTTGTGTAAGGCCTCCCTCTGGGTACCTCCCAACTCTATGCTGCTACGATTTACCATCTCGCAAATGGGATCGGGCCAATTCCTACTTGTTATTGAAGGCTCCCCCCGGGGTCGGCTCGGCTGGACGTTCTCGCCCCTCACTGTCGCGACTTCCTCAACGGGGGTGCAGCCAGCTACCCTCGTGCCCCTTACTATAGTGCGTGGTTCTGTACTCATATTTATTCTTCGGACGGCCACTACCGGTCCGTCCGTTTTTACAAGGGTGCGGCCCACGATTAAACCCGGTATGGACTGCGCTGCCACCGGTTCGACCAGGCCGCAGGACTCCTGCCATGTTGGGCGAGCTGCCCATCGGGCCGGCACTATCGCCTCGGCCCTTGGGGGGATGGTCACGGCCTCGGAAGCCTCCAGCTCCGCTCTCTCGGCCGTGCTCACTCCCCCTAACGGCAGCTCTTCTACTCCCACCTGCAGGATCCCCCGGCACAAGTCGATTTTACAACCGCTGGCAGTCAACAGGTCCAACCCTATTAAACATGGGTCGCACACCTCCGCCACCCAAACATCTATCTCCCTCCTTACCGACCCTAACTTGAGGGTCACAGAACCACGCCCTATGATCGGGGCCGTTACCCCGGTAGCAAGCTGCAAACTATAATTTTGCAGGCGCTGGATCTTATCCCAGCCACCTGCGCTCGAATCAAGGACCACAGGGCTGATGATCGTGGCGCTAGCTCCTGTGTCCACTACGGCGTCTACCCCCACGCCGGCAATTTTGCATCCAATTGTCAGGCTACCGGTTCCAATTTGGCCACAATAAATGACCTGTCGCGTCAATGAGGGCTCTCCTCCATCCTCTGCTGCCGAACACCGCCCTACGTGCCCGACACCTTCTAGTTTCCCGGGGTCTGGCGGGGGGGTGTCTGGGGTCGGCTAACCCGCTCCCCCCTGGGCGGAGTTGAGGACCTCAACTGCCGGGGATCATCCCGGCGCGCGTTTCGACAGTGCCGCGCCAGGTGACCCAGGCGGTTGCAGGTATAGCACCTCACCTGGTAAGGTGCTTGCCTCCGGAATTCCAAATTCCCCCCCCTGTAGGTCCGAATTGGATTACCCGCTCGTGGTCCACCGCGGGCCACCTCCGGGGCCGCCTGCCATGGTCCAGGTCCTGCCAGGCGCTGGTCCACCAGCCTCCGGACCATGCCCGCCAGGTCAGGACCCACGTCGGGGGCGGGCCCCCTAAGGGGTCCGCCCTCCATCGGGGGTCCCATCTGGCGGACCGCCATTGCGAGACGCTCGCCCCCCCGGGCCAGGGGCCTCGCTGCTTCCCAACGGGCCGCAGCGTCAGCCGCCTGGCTCAGAGTCTGCGGGCGCCACATGGCGAGCTGTTGCCGGAGCTCAATATCCGGGAGGGCCTGGATAAAATGGTCCAGCGCCAGGCTTTCCCGGGAATCCGCTGCCATGCTAGCATGTGCGATCCCCACTGCGCGGCGAATGTCGTGGGCAAGTTCCCCGATGGCTTCCTGGGGCTTGCGCTTTCGCAGCGCGAGCTGAGCTTTAAAAAGCTCGCTCTGCTGTTCTATTCCAAATCGATTAATTAGGGCGTCGCGGAGGGCTGGCAGGGTGAGAGCACCCGCTGGTAATGCCGTCAGCACCTCCGCTGCCGCGCCGCGCAATGCGGCCACCAGGTGTACTCCACCTTCGTCCTCACCCCAACCGTTACCCTTACACACACAGTCGAACTGCGCCAGGTACGCGCGTAGATCACTCTTGCCGTCATACGGCGCGAGTGGGACCTTGTGGGACCACCTCGTATGCGAGTCGTTGCCCGCCGGCCGGACCCCGTGCGTCGCCCCTTGCGGGGTCAGCGCGGGGCCGAACCTGCCGGGCCCCCACAGTACATTACCCCCAAGGGGCTCTCGTGCCTCCCCGGTCCCTCCAACAACTACCCCTGTTGGTGTCGATGCATGGGTCACACCTCCGTAACCCGCTACCCATTCCATACTCCCACAACCTTGCTCACCCACACCTCGCACCTCTCGTTCCATACCCTCCGGACCAGCCATACACCTCACTCGTGGCCTCTCACGAACTTCCGGGTCTATCTCGACCCCCAAGCTTATTAAATCACCTGGCGCATCATACGCACGACCATATTGGTCACCACTTACACCGGGTCCTCTTTCTCTTCGCTTCTCCTCCATCACCTGCGAATCCCTCATCCGGTTAATGAGCACATCATCACGATCCGAACACAGACTTTGGACCAATTCTTTTACTTCCTCCTTTATCTCTTTCTTATCCTCTCTCCGTCGCTTCTTAATTTCGCTCACCCCTTCTTCCACTTCTTCTAATTTTTGCTTCATCTCCTTCATCTCTTCGTGCGCCCCTTTAAGTTCTTCCTCTAACTCCACTTTATTTTTTTCTATGTGCTCCCGCACCTCCCGCTCTTTAACCTCCATTACCTCTACCACCTTGTCCATTTTCCTCGTCAGGTCCTCATGTACCGTCTGACACTCTTTTTTAATTACCCCTACGTCCTTTTTCATCTCCTTCTGTGTCGATTTTAAACCCTCTATTACCGCTGTGTTCTTCTTTACCTGGTCCCCCAACTCCTTTTGTCCCACTGTCAGTTGTTCTACTCCCAGCGTCAACTCCTCTATACCACCTTGCAATTTTACAGTCCCCTTTCTCACCTCTTTCTCCATGCGCTCCTTACAGTGCCTCACCTCCTCGCGCACTCCTCCGACCTCCTCACTCACTCCTCTTCTGATCTCCTCTCCCATCACTTGCATCTCCTGCCCAGATGCCACCCTCATCTGCTCCATTTCCTCCCTGTGAGCATCCAGTTTGGTTTCTACCCCCATTCTGACCCCCTCTATCTGCTGCCCCATTTGGTTAA
>NC_136269.1:28596054-28743554 GCF_964187855.1 Myxine glutinosa
TTGCTCGTGCAGCCTTTCGAGGAAACTTTGTCTTCCAAGATGACAATGCACGGCCTCATCGTGCTCGCATGATCCAACACTTTCTTGCTCACCGTGGTGTAAAGCATGTGGAGTGGCCTGCCATGTCCCCGGATATGAATCCGATAGAGAACTTGTGGGCAGAATTAACGCGTCAAATCGACAACTTGGACCAGCAGCCTACCTCTGTGCGTGAATTGCAACAGACTATTGTCACTGCATGGCAAGCGATTCCTGTCCAAACCTTGGCAAATCTCGTGAACAGCATGCCTCAACGTGTATGTGCTCTCCTGAATGCTCGTGGGAGTTACACGAAGTACTGAACTGTAATTTTACTGTCCGTAATCCCAGTCATAATTTAGCTTTTGTTTTTGTTGAAAAAAAATTTGGCTAATGTGCAAAATAAAGAGATACTTCTGGAAAACGTACAGAAGTTTAACACAGTACTGTCCGTGAATTGAGTTCGATATCAGTTTACATCACTTTCAAGGATCAATTTATTTGCTTCGAAATGTCAAATGTGGTTTTTGTTTCTTTTAAAGGTCACATTAACAAAATCTAGAATAATTTCAACATAATTCCAATGAACTTTTGGTTCTAAGTCATCTTGAAAAGTAAGTTCACCCCCACAAAAAAAATATTCCATATTAAATGCCAAGTCTGTATGTATATATATTCTATTTTTGCTGTGCTAAAAGCCAAATGCCTAAAACCTCTCACACAATTGCTCTCTGGTAGCCACACTCAAAGTCAAATATTTTACTACTATCAAAATGTTCTTACAAGAGTTGTAATAACATGGTTATAAAAGATGGTTAATAAAAATCCGCTATAAGCTGTTGCAGATGAGACTCCAGGGCATGTGGTTTATAGGAATGGCATTTGGGTGTTTCAGAGTAACATTAAATACGCATTATAACTTCCATAATGTAGTTTTTAAACATTAATCTAAGCCTCGTGGTCGGAGCTTGCACACAAAACGCATGGAAGAAGAAGAAGACCGCTCATTTTGCATCTTCAGATGTATATGGCTGCTGAAGCAGTTTCTTGGCTATTGGACACAATCCTGGATGGGTCGCCACTTCGACACAGGATATTCCAATGGCTCATTCTTCCCAGTAAGCTCGTACTCATTTTACCGACCTCGGAAGGATGACGGGCTGATTACCACGTGGTGTTATTCAACGGCACGACAAGGGCTCTGAAAACCCCAAGATCTTAAGCCAACCACCTTAACCATTAACCCAACGCCAGGCTTCAAAACACATGGAAGACACAAATATTAGTATACATCAATTTACTTAAACATGAATGAAAATGGCATCAGTAGACAATGAACAATCACATCTATCGTTTGTGGAAGGTTACCCCGGGTTCTCTACATCATAAGCCATGGATTCAGATGGGAACACTCACAGGCCAACACATGTAATCAATGCTTGGGAAAATATTTCTCAATTTAAAAAAATTATGACAAAACAAAACAAAAAGAAAAGCATTCAATGAGATATCACAATGCAATCATATCTCACATGTCACATTACCTTGTCTTCCTCAGCTAGGAAGGTAAGCTTGTCACGCTCTTCAATATAGGACGCAGACACCACATTTCCAAGCGCCACATTCTTGAAACCTTCAGATTGACGAATATCATCATCTGGGAGGAATGAATGATAAAGTACTGAATAACAACCGACCCTCCATAAAATCTTGGAGTTTTGACTTTGAACCTTTAGAGTGCCAACAGCGGAAAGATCAGCCTAATGTTCACTTTGGAAATCAATATATTTTATAAACGGAGGTCCAGGGGAACAGGCAAACAAAATGCATGGACATGTCACAAAATGGTCGATGAGTGAGAGAAATGAAAGAGCAAGAATAAATGAAGGAATGATTGGGGGGTTCATCTCAGAAACGGTGACAACTTCAGTGTCACAAAAAGTGACCTTCATTCATGTCCAATGTTGTGACATACCAGAGCAGATCGCTTTTTAAAGATACAAAATGCTATTTTTGAGTGTACACGTGGATGAATGAAAACAAATACAATTTTCTAATGATAGACAATAAACTGAGAAATTAATAACGGAAGTGTTGAAAATTTAACAATTTCATCCTCGTAAGTCATTGTTATTGTTTACACACGTTGTGTGTCAGTCAAAAGTTATCCTTTGTAAGGCCAGGGAGGATGAACCTTGTCTATTTTAGATGACACAGGTTAAGATGTCTTGTCCACGTGTTTCCCCCATGTTAAACTGGACATGACTGGGCGAGTGAGAGGGGTGATATGCCACTTTTCCCTTGGACCAATGAAGAAGGAAGACCCCTCTTTTCAGCTTTCCATCAACAAGCGGACCGCCCATAGGCGGGATTGATTTTGACTCCCACTCGGTGAATGCTCCGCTGTGCCTGTGGTGGGGAGAAACCCTGGGCCGTGACCGGTGTATTCCTTTTGGTGTAGAGTCCCCCCCACCCCACAACCACTGTGGCCGATTAGCCTCAAGAGGAAAGCACAGAGATATGGTTGAGCAATTGGTTAGGTGCTATTAGTTGACGGGGGAGGAGAAAGCTGGAAAAGGTGGGTGCCCCTCAACCACTCTCTGCATGCTGGGATGTGCACGATCTTCTTCACTCCTATCTGACTGCTCTGGTTTATTGCCGCTGGGGCCTTCTGCCCTCCTGAGCCTTCCTACCTGGTCCTGTCCCCCCTCTCCTGCCATTCTGCCTGGGACAGCTCATCGCACTGAGTCACGTGGATGAAAATACAACAACAACATACAACATACAACATACAACAACAATATGATAAAAATACATACAACAGCCTGGGTTTCTTCAACCAATGCTATTTCCTTCCAACTGGTCCAGTTCGGTGTGCATGGTAGTTGTGTGTACCACCCTATAGCAGGAGACAGTTTTCTTGTATAACAAGTACAGCACTGTGTTTATCAATTGTGTCTATGTTCAGGATGTTGTGTAGTTTGTCTTGTGTATTAATACATAAATAAATTCTAGAGACGCTTTACGCCTCATGCAATGCAGATTACAATGCAGACAACAACAAATGCAATGCAGATGACATACAGTTGGGGATGTTGATGCCAGCAGGAAGTCCACTGCCAGCATAGGTGAGGATGTCCAGAGAGGTGAAATCAGGGCGCAGGAAAGTGTCCTTTTCTAAATATGTTGGCCATGGGAGCTCAGAAATCAGCTTCTTGGAAATACCCACGAGATTTGTAAATTTCTGACTCATCTCCTTATGCACCATTGCCACAAAACCTGCAGGTACATAACACAAGCCAAAAGGTTACCGAGAGCAGGTGTGTAGATGCCGTGAAACATTAATATTTTGTTTTACAATCGTTGGCAGAACAACTGATGTTCTGCAGAAAGCTTAGTCTTCCTGATTCCTTCACAATTTCCATCATAAAGCTTTATTATGTTGGTCCCTTAAGAAAAATGGCCTCTAAAGGTGGTTTTTTTTTTTTTTCCCTTAAGTATGCTTATCAGTTTGTGCATTAAAACAATATACTGAGAACACTTGGTCATAAGAAGATCAAATTGTGGAGGGAGTGGTCATATATTGACACAAAGATAATAATTAGTACGGCACTTGGTGGAGAGCATACCTCCACCAGGCTGAACAGTTTATGTTTTGTATCCCACTGATACGCTGGTTCTGGATCTGAACCTGAACCAAAATCTAATCACTTTGTTCTTGTAACCTACCCAACTCATCCACAAAGTCTTGTCATAATCCATCTACAACTTTTTGAAATATCATTCTCTACATCATTGTTGGCCTTAGCTTTCAATGGTGAAGAATCACTTTAAAAAAATAATTCTCGTATCTGGATCCAGATCCGGATCTTCACCAAAATCAAATCAATTCGTCCTTGTCACACACCCAACCTGTCCAACAGGTTTCGTCTGGATCCGTCCATAACTTTTTGAGATATCCTGCTCACAGACAGACAAACAACAACACAACACAACAACATGCATTTTAAGGCCATTTTCCCTGCTAGAGCGGGGGTTAGCCTGACAGACAGACAGACAAACAGACAGATGAAAAATCAATCAAAGACATCCTTAAGTGGAGGATGGTTGCATATATGAATATCCTTAGGTTTTTCTTTAAATCCTCCCTTAAAGTTGAGGGAGAACCCTCCCCTCTCCCTCCTCCTCCCCCCCCCCCACCCCCCCTCCATCACCTCCCTTCACCCCAACATCGGCTTTTCTCCACCAATTATAAACAAGCTTTCATAAGTCACCTGGGTATTAAACATTGTAAGAAAAGTCGTGATTCTTTGTTTGGGTTGACGTCAGTTCAAACTCATTTGCATACACATATCGAGCATGATCGTGGTTTGACACACTTTATGGGTTAAGGAAAGATTTAACTTAAGGTTTCCCTCAGCTAAGGATTTCCTTAGGGTTAAAGAAATCCTTAGGAGCCTTTGCTATGCCGGGCAACCAATCAGATTAGAGATAGGAAGGGACGTCTGAAAGCAAGAACATTTAAATTAACACATGAACACAAATGAACATGGATGTCCTTCAGGGAAAAGTTAAGGGAATCTGAAATTTTCCCTTAAAGATGCTTTATGCAACCGGGCCCATAAACTCCACCCACCTTGGGTGGTGGAAGTAATAAAATGCTCATTGAGAATCGAATGAATTTTACACAAGAATCATTTTATTCCTCCTTCATGCGCAAGCACGTGTTCCCCATGAAACACATAGTCATTTTAAATTACATGTTTCTTACCTGTTCTTGCTTTCAGACGTCTCGTCCTATCTCCAATCTGAATGGTTGGCTGGCATAGCAACGGCTCCTAAGGATTTCCTTAACTTGAAGGGAATCTTTATCTTTAAGAGTGGTTTATGTAACAGCACTCCAGGAAATCCTTAGCTCAGGAATTACAGTGTACTTCAAGGGAAATCTTTCCTGAAGTTTAAGGGAGTTTTATACACCGTGCCTAAGTCTAAGTAGTCAGCCCAATAGGAGAAAACTGGAGAATTTGACAGGTGATCCGTATCCAGACTTGGCCATATCATATCGGCACTGATCCGTATCGGTGACTAAACGTATCGGTGACTAGCCGTATCCGTATCCAGATCTTCACCAAAATTGAATCGATTCGTCCTTGTCACACTGACAACCTGTCCACCAAGTTTCGTCCAAATTTGTCCACAACGTTTTGAGATATCCTGCCATGTATCGTTTTTGTCCATATCTCCCAATGGTGAAGAATCACTAAAAATTCTAGTAGCCGGATCCCAATCCAGATCTTCACCAAAATCTAATCATTTCGTCCTTGTCACATACGCTACATCTCTGCCAAATTTCGTCCGAATCCGTCCACAACCTTTTGAGATATCTTGTTCACAAACGGACAAACAGACAAACAAACGGACAGACAGACAAGGGTGAAAACATAACCTCCATCCACATTTGGTGGCGGAGGTAATAATATGTTAAATAACATAATAATATATTACACCACCTATTTACCATGTTATGTTAGTTATTCACACCTATTTGTGTCCTTTATGACGTCCTTAAAAACAGTAAGTTTCCTATTTTGAATAATTTTCCCAATTCAAAGCCAAAGTACTGCGAACTGCAGGTTCATTTTATCGATTCATGTTCAAAGTATAACATTCATTTGAAATTAAGTTGTTCCTCAATCATAAACTGGTGTTTGAGGACAGACAGACAGACAAACAAACAGAAAGAAGTGAACAAATTGCTTAGCCCCGTTTTTCACTTTGCGTGTGCGGGATAAAAACGCTCACACACAGAAGAGCACTTTTTACGTATTTGCTCAATATTTAAAGAATTAAATGCTTGAAGGGCAACATGAAATGTTATACATATTAACTTACCTTCAAACTCTCCTCTGGTTCCTGAAGGATCACGGTAGCTCTCGATAAAGCCAATGTAACTGTAAAACAGAGGAACCCCATGAATATAGCACAAATAAATCCCTACTCAATATTTTGCCCCACATGATGGCGTGATGCATTTGCTATTTGATGTTTGGCTCTGCAACTTTCAGGGTCATTTTTACATGTGAGGAAAAATTGCAGAAGGTAGCTCACGGTAGTGTGTTCGATGTCTGGTGCAGATTTCAATATGTGGAGAGGAAGATGGAACAACAACAAAAATATTGATGCTACGTTATAGGGGTGATGCATCATGGAGCATCGACACAGTGGTCAGACAAACTGAGCAATGCTTTTTTGAACCACCTGGCACCAAAAACCTATATGGAGACACCAAATTGAAGGTTCCAGGCTTTTGGTTTCTTCGATATGAGGTATTACTCTGGGACACGGCGACCATTTTGGAAAATGGCTGCAGCACCCCACCCCCAAAAGCCAAATCTGAGATGATGCTTTTATCACAAAGTACATGATTTCCCCCCTTATTCACTGGAATATTTAGTCTTTAGTCTTGGTGTCCAGGGTGTCCTGCTTTTTGAAGAATAATTTTTCCATTTAAAAAATATATATTTGATTATATATATATTTATTTTTCAGTTATTTTAATTTTAAATTATTCATCATCCCTAAATTTCAATTATTTAATTGTCAATTTTTTTTCATTTCCAATTATTTCTTTATTTTAAAATTTTTAATTATTATTCAATGCCTTATTCATTTTTATGCTTATTACTTACGAAAGGTTTTTCAAGTATATTGGTTGGTCTTGTGCATTATCCTGTCTGTTTGTCTGTCTATCTGTATGTCAAACGCCTACAGGTCACAATTTTCAACCGATCTTCACGAAACTTCACCAAATGGTAGAGTTTATCATAAGCAAGAAGCCTATTGTTTTTGGGGGTCAAAAGGTCAATAGGTCAACATAGGCCAGAGGTCAACCACTTTTTTTCAAATTTCTGAAATCCTCAATTTCCATCCGATTGACTTGAAATTTAAGAGTATTTGCATATAGGGTCACTGAATTCAACCACAAAGTATTTTTGAGGTCAACATAGGCCAAAAGGTCAACATAGACCAAATTCCTAAAATTCTCAATTTCCATCAGATTAACTTGAAATTGAAGAGGATTTGCATATAGGGTCACTGAATTCAACCACAAAGTATTTTTGAGGTCAACATAGGCCAAAAGGTTATCCTGTCTGTATATTGGCCAACATAGGCCAAATTCCTAAAATTCTCAATTTCCATCAGATTAACTTGAAATTTAAGAGTATTTGCATATATGGTCACTGAATTCAACCACCAAGTATGTTTGAGGTCAACTATCCTGCTATGCACGACATATTTCTTTTTTCCTTTTTTCAATTTTCCATTATTTTAATATTTTTTTAATTTACAATTATTTAATTTTTCCTTTTTTATTATATAGTATTTCTATTATTTAATTTCGATGGTATAATAATCAGCAGTGGTTATTAATCTTTTTCTCAACAGGAACCAGCAACGGTCAGCGATAAATGATCACGGACCACCAATTAGGTCCAATTAATTGTCTTTACTGTCGATACTTCAGGCTGCCACACAACTCTAATAACTCTAATAGGCCAAATTCCTAAAATTCTCAATTTCCATCAGATTAACTTGAAATTTAAGAGTATTTGCATATATGGTCACTGAATTCAACCACCAAGTATGTTTGAGGTCAACTATCCTGCTATGCACGACATATTTCTTTTTTCCTTTTTTCAATTTTCCATTATTTAAATATATTTTTAATTTACAATTATTTAATTTTTCCTTTTTTATTATATAGTATTTCTATTATTTAATTTCGATGGTATAATAATCAGCAGTGGTTATTAATCTTTTTCTCAACAGGAACCAGCAACGGTCAGCGATAAATGATCACGGACCACCAATTAGGTCCAATTAATTGTCTTTACTGTCTATACTTCAGGCTGCCACACAACTCTAATAACGTTTTACAGTAATATTTAGGTTCTTTAAAAGTAACAAGTGAATCCTCTTGGATTGCGCTGAGGTTCGGGCATGGAATTTCTAGGAGGAAGTATAATTTGTATGCAATGAAAGTACATGTAATATGGGATCGAGTAAGATCGAGTAAGCTTCACCAGTGCGCGTGCGCGAATTTACGTCACGTCGGCAGCGAGAAGGGGTTCCCCAACACGAACCAATCAGGAACTGCCACGTCACACTTATATGATCTCAAATTCCTGTGACAGGAATTCGCGTTACACTGGCTGGAAGTCATTCGCTAGAGGCGCTTCCTCAGCGCTAATAAATGTATCATGAACAACAGTCAAGGAATATATTGTTACGGTCCGCGGATTAGATGTTATTTTGACCGAGCGGTGGTGTAACCGCGGCCGAACAGTTATTCCCCTAACTAAAACCCGATTTACCCCAAACTTTGGCCGTATCGCGCCGCAGCTGCTCAATCTGGAAAACTCTAAAGCGACCGAATGCAAAGAGGAAGAAGACGTACAGAAGAGTAACTGGGTTTATTATTATTCACACATAGAAGCAAAAAGAAAGCAGTCACGTTTATTTACAGGGACATGAGACGCAGGTGACACAGTGAAATCTTTAGCTTATCTAACAGGCTTACTTACTACCCAGGGACAAGACAAAAGACAGACTACGAACACACTTACACGGGGAATGATGATAGGGATGGCAGGTGGATGGCTGGCGGGATAGGGAGGTCCAACTGGTCCTGCAGCACGATCGGCTCGTTGGGCAGCCGCCGTTCCTTCGCGGCCCTGCTCCAGACTGCCGTCCAGGCCCCACGCCGCTGTGGCTGCAGTTTCGGCGGCTCGAGCTGCTGTAGAGGCAGTTTCGGTGGCTCAAGCTGCTGTAGATGCAGTTTCGGTGGCTCAAGCACGCAGCTCAGCTCTGACGCCCCAGCTCTTGTCTCCTCCCTCCTTGTCTCAACTCTGTCAAAGCTCATCTCCTTGGGGAACGCCCCGCCGCGGGTTATATAGGCCCCGCCCCTCAACCTTTGCGAACCTCCCCCAAACGTTCTCTCTCCGCCCTCTCAAGCCAACCCCCTTGTTCATGGTTGGTCGAGTGGGGCTGGCTCACTCCTCCCCTCTCTGACGAGGTGGGGACCCGCCTTTCTTCCCCAACCCTGCCTCGTGGCCAATGGTGGTTGAAGAGAAAACCGCCCAAAATGCAGTTGGCCATCGAAATGAAATGAAAGGGGACCTATTCTTATTTCACTTGGTACAATGGAGTATTTAAGTTAATGGGAGACACAGCCTTACCCTAAGACACATAACAAGATATAAGCTATCGAACAGGGGTATTCTATGATTGGCTGACGTGGATGCTTTATGGACTAATTACCGAGACGCCCTTTTTACCTTTACACAACTCCAGAGGCAGGAGGCGCAGAATAAACAATAATAATAATAAAGCACACAATAAAAAAAACACAATCCTCATATCCGCAACACTGCACCCTCCTCCTCTTAGGCACGTTCCGGGCCTACAACTTTAATTTAGTGTGACACGTAGGTGTAGTTCCCTCTACTTTTAACCTGACCCTGAGTGCGACAGTTTTAAAACATAAATAAATGTGTCCCGCTGCTCCATTGCACCCTGCCTAACAGACTTACGCCCACAGTTAACCGAATTGCAGAATGGTCTTCAAACTATACATTGACAGTGGGGAGCATTATTTACAGTGACGCTATTTTATTTACAAAACTCAACCCAGGACCTGTAATTGTTCTTTCTGGGGGGGAGACAGTCTGCTCTGCATCAATGCACCATGAAAGCACCTATAACGCACCAACACACCCTCAAGCACCAATCGGTGCAGTCACCACAGTTCATCAGTGTTCAATAAAAATAACATCAACAACCCCTAACCCTGCAGGTGATCTCTTGCTCTTCGGCTCCCTCTGCTGGCTATTATTATTTCTTCCAGTTGTTGTCTTTTCCTTCATTTTCTTACTGGCGGCCTATTTGCAATAAAGCTTGCCCAAACGTGTCCATTTTATTTATCTTTATTTATGGCCCACAGGGCCGACTACGTGTGGTTCACCTGTGGGACATCGGTGCCCTGTGGCCAAGGTCCGCCAGCAAGATTTCGGGCCCTCATGGCCGGTTCCAGCAGAGGGGCCCTGCCCCAACCCATGGGGTCCATAAGTGGTGCTCGGCCACAAACATGTGGTCCATCATGTGGTGCATCGATGCAGACAGCTGGTTCTGAGGAGGGTTCCGGGCGCACAATGGCCGACTCACGCACGCTCCCCTCAGCGCCCAATGGCGCACAGGTCATGTGGGAGACAAAAGGGGGAAGACAAATGAGCGAGGGGTAAGGTCACAAGGGTACACATCAATAAGGCAATGCAAGGCGAAATGCGTACGGAGGGCGAAGTGAGAAAGCTCGTCCCTACCGCACGTCACCCCCCTGTCACCGACACTACCCTTGCCCTTACCCCATATTTACAACAATCTACACATTTACAAATCCGTCGCTACTGTCACGTCTTCCCCTTATTTCCCTTATACCAAATTCGTCACCACAATCCCTCTAACCAAAATTTGCCATCATCAATTCGTCATCAATCCTCATAAGGAGGGAGAGATGGAACATCAAAGCACAATGTCACACCCACGTCATGATGCGTCTCACAATCCAAAACATTTGCATCAAAAATAATTAAACATGGCATGGTGCGGAGTACCTGTCACCTCAGGTGAGTGGATGCAGATGGTGCGAGGAGACTTCCTAATCCTAACTATCCTCTAAATGACTTCAACACACTTTACACTACCCGGGGTCTCTCCCTGCCAATCCATTGGCCAACTTACACTATGGGTTCTAAAAACCAATTCCCATTGACCAAACTGTGATGCTTCTCAATTTGGGGTCTCACTCCCCCGATTCATCTCCCGGTGCCCTTGCACAATTTCTGGGCTGTGACGTGTAGCTCTCCCAGCAGGTCTACCCACCTGCACACCTCCACCACTGTAGTTGCCACCCGAGCTTACCTAGCTCCTCACCCTAACCTAACTAACTGGGGAAGGCCCCTCCTGGCTCTGTCACCCCTTGGTGCCCTCTGGCACTGGGCTACCCGGGTCCGTCCTCCGGATCCTCGGGCCCCATCCACAACTACCGGCTCCCAGAGCCCACCTGCGGCCTCACCTGGCCGACATCCTCACAGTGGTGGAGTGCCCAAACCAACTACACACACTAACAGGCTACACGCCCAGCCATTTCCACAACACTAACGCACCCATTCAAACATCATTCTTCCACCCGCACCACAGATGCCAATATCCAACCACAATTTACCTGTACCCTCTACCTAACACTTACACTACCCGCCCCGGGTATTCGTGATGGGGGTCCACTCTTCCCCCATTCACACCTTCGCACCATCCACTCCACTCCGTATTTTCCACCATACTCACTCCACGACCATCCATTCCAATCCGCCATATACTCCACACTACCATTTATTCCACACAACCATTCTCCATACCTGTTGTTGCACACCTGTGCACTCACACCTGGTGCCACCTGCACCCTCCTCCTCTTCCTGGACCATTTGGTCAGCACGACTCATCACTATCACTCCCTCATACACTGCTCCATCCACCTGTTCAGTTGCACCTGTTCCTCACACCCCGTACCTCCTTGTTTAATATCTGTACTCACAAAAAAAAAAAAAAAAAACCCAAAAAAATATTTCCTTCCCAGGTCTTATTCGTTTATTTGTTGTTCTTTTTGTTCATTCGTTCTTCGTTCGCGATCACGCGGTTAGAAATGTATAATCTCTCCCCTGAACAACTATTTTCTCTCATATATTATAACACCCTTTTCTTCTTTTCCTACAAAAGGATGCTTTCGTCTTGCTCACCAAATCTATTCATTCCAAAAAAGATATATAATACCATCTCTTACAGTTCCTCCTTTCTACATTCCCTAAACTATCCAGAACTCCATCCCTCCTCCAGTGTCCTCAAACGTATTTTTGACTCGAAGGTCTCAAACTCATTTTGCAAAAAATGTTCGTTTCCCATGAATCGTACACTTTTCAAAATCCAATCTCACCCCTCCCCTCCAAATCCTCCCCATCACCCATCCCTTTCAAATCTCCCCCCTTGCCCCTTCCCTCCCCTCCCTCCTAAACTCCCCCCACACCCCTCCCCTCCGAGACTCTCCCTCGCTCCTCCCCTCCTAGACTCCCCTCTCACCCCTCCTCCTCAAAGCATCCTCCCTGCTTCTTCCTCCTTCCAACTTTCACCTTCATCTCCCCAAACCTTCTGCCTCGCTCTTCCCCCTCCTCAAATAACACCTCACTGTGCCTCACCCAATCTCCATCAAACCTTTTGTCCGCCCCCATTCTTCCCTTTCTCCAAGCTATTCTGAAATCTCTGACACACCTTCAACAGCTCTCCCTACCTCTTCCTCCTCTTCCACATCTTACCCTACCCCCCCCCCCCCCCCCCTGTTCTGGACCCGATGCTCCCCCTTCCTCTTCATTAACGGTATGGACCTCAAACATCCGGGGCCTTCGCTCAAACTTGACTGACCTCTCCATACAGGTTGCTTCTGACAAACCAGATGTGATCTGCTTAACAGAAACTTTCCTCCTTCATGATGTCTCTGATGCCTTGGTATCTCTCCCAGGTTACTCCCTCCTCCGGTATGATAGACCTGAGCCTCGTCCTGGAGGTGGGGTTGCTATCTTTATAAAAAACTCTCTTCCTCACTCGTCCTCCACTGCCCTCTCTCCACCTCACCCCCAGGAATACCTTTGGCTACGGCTTCCCCTTCGCTCCCACCTTTTGTTCATATGTGTGTTGTACCGTCCACCAATCAGCGATGACTCCATCTACATCTCACTGTCTGATAATATGGACCAACTTCTATCTACCCATCCCAACTCTCTCTTCCTCATATGTGGTGATTTCAATTGTCACCATGCCAGTTGGCTGGGTGTGGGTACCTCTCTCACCAGCCATGGCTCTTCAGCAAAGGACTTCTGCGACTCACTGGGACTGACACAATCTGTCAATTTCCCGACCCGGATCTCAGTCAACGGAGCATCTTCTCTTCTGGATTTGGTTATGACAAACTTCCCTGAAAATGTCTGCTGCTCTTCTTCTGCTCCAATCGGCTCATCTGATCATGTGCTTGTCAAAGTGGACATCTCTCTGACCATTCTCAGAGAGCCTCCTCAGCGTCGACGAGTCTGGCATTTCACTCAGCCCAACTGGCACGGTCTTCAAGCAGCCATCAATCATCTGGACTGGTCTCCCATCTCTACCGCCTCTGACATCAACTCATCCTGGGAATTCTTTCAAAGTAAATTGCTCTCTCTCATGCACAGATTTATACCATCTCGTCTTCAGTTGTCATACCCTTCCTCCCGTCCATGGTACACGGAATCTTGTGGTGAGGCTGTTGCCCTGAAACAACTTGCTTTCGTCTCCTGGAAAGCAAATCCAACGGAAGGAAATCTCATTTCCTTTCACAAAGCCCGAAACAAGTGTGTGTCCACCCTCAGGAGAGCCAGGAAACAATATCTCACAATTCTCAAGACCGAACTCTTATCTGTCTCCCTCTTCCAAATCCTGGTGGCGTCTGGTCAAATCTGTTTCTGGTGTTTGTTCCCCCTCCATCCCCTCCCTCACCTCAAACGGCTTAACGGCTGACTCCGCACGTGAAAAAGCTGAATGCCTCAACTCTGTGTTTGCCTCTAAATCTTGTGTCCCAAACCCATCCCTCTCTGTACCCACCGTACCCAGTCGTACCCAGCTGCTCCTGGACTCTGTGTCCTTTCCTCCTGACAAGGTGGAAAAGTTTCTGGCAACCCTCGACTCTGATTCTGCAACTGGTCCTGACGGCATCAGCCCACGGGTCCTAAAATCATGTTCTTCTGCACTTTCACTCCCTCTTTCTGTTCTCTTCACCCTCTCTTTTGCTCAAGATCATCTGCCATCTGCTTGGAAATCAGCCAACATCACCGCTTTGCACAAAAAAGGTGCAAAAACAGATCCCAGCAACTACAGACCAATCAGCCTTCTCCCAATTATCAGCAAAGTCATGGAATCCATCATTGCTTCAGATATTAAATCTTTCCTCTTCTCCAATGGCTTGATCTCTGATCATCAATTTGGTTTCAGACCTGGTCACTCTACTCTGGACATGCTGCTTCTGCTTTCTCAACAATGGATGGAGGTCCTCAACGCCAAACAGGAAATTAGAGCTGTCTCCCTTGACATTTCACGTGCCTTCGATACGGTCTGGCACCCTGCTCTGCTCTCCAAACTCTCCTCCTTTGGTATGCATGGAAATCTCCACGCATGGCTGGCGGACTTCCTCTCTGGTCGTAGTCAACGTGTGGCCCTGAATGGGTTTCTCTCATCTCCTCTTCCTGTTCAGGCTGGAGTTCCCCAAGGTAGTGTTCTGGGCCCTGTGCTTTTTCTGGTCTTCATCAATGATCTCTCTGACTCTCTTGAAAATCCTCTCTATCTCTTTGCTGACGACTCTACTCTCTGTCGCTCCATTCCTCATCCCTCAGATCAGCAGTCTGCAGCCTCCTCACTCTCTGCAGACCTGGACAAAATCACAGACTGGTCAAACAAGTGGAACATGTCTTTCAATCCTGACAAATCTCACACTCTTACAATGTCTCTCCGAAAGGACCGACTGGACAACCCTCCCATCTACTTTCTCAACAATCCTCTCCAAGAAGTTCTGTCGCTCAAGCTTTTGGGTCTCACTATCTACCATGATCTTTCTTGGGAAAACCACATTTCCAAGCTGGCCTCCAAAGCCAGTCGCCGACTGGGCATCCTCCGTCGTGCGAAGTCCTTCCTTGGCACACCTGAGCTCCTCACCACATACAAGGCTTTCATCCGCAGCTCAATGGAATACTGTTCCCCCCTCTGGGCTGGTGCTCCTGCCTCACACCTTGCTCGGCTTCACGCTGTTGAGGCCAAAGCTTTCAGAATCATTGGAATCTCCTGCGATGTAGTCAACGCCGAGGGCCTTTCACTCACTCACCGCAGGCAGGTTGGTGGTCTTTCTGTCTTCTACCGACTCCTCTCCGGCCTTGCTCCCCCAGCTCTCTCTGTGCTCTGTCCCCCCAATATTCCTTCAGGTCGCACAAGATCTGCCTGCAACCCTCTTCTGGTTAAACTGCAAAAGTCTAGGCTCTCTGCTCACCTTCACTCTTTCATTCCCCTTTTCTCCCGCCTCTGGAACAAACTCCCCCACTCCCTTCAATCCCACTCCTCCCTCCAGGTCTTTAAAACAGCTGTTCACCACCATCTCTTATCTTCCCCCATCGAAAACCTTGATCTTTTCTACCCCCGGTAATTCACCCCAGAGTCCTTGCAGTGTTCATATGTTTTAATCCTCTCCCACCTCCCCCCCAAGTCCTCCCGATGTCCCTGCTCTCAAATGTTGTGTTTGTGTCCTTCCCCCTCTCTTTTGTGTCCTTCCCCCTCTCTCCCCATCTTGTCTACCGCTCCCCTTGTTTTTTGCGTTTTGTGTGTCGGTTTGTCTTTTTGTGTGATTAATGTTAGCTCTTTCACGAGCCTCGATCTTGTATACAAAAAAAAACAAAAAAAAAATAAAAACTGCTCAATACCCTTGGATACACCTCCAACACTCACACGGCATCATCTGAACTACCTGTTGCCCTGCTAACTTAGTGCTCCCTGTCTTCCCTTTAAACTAAGCACATACCACGTCATTATCATCCACACTAATCTACCTGCGTCCCCACTACAGGTATCCTTGTCACTAACGAACCTTAACGTTACCTAATGTCAATCTCTAGGGCCCTACACATTATCCAAACCCTCCCTCGGCGAGCTTACACTGCCATAAACCCCATAAATCTAGTGCTCCTTTGCCCCCCCTCTGTGAGGGATGACAGAGTTGCCATCCCACCACATGGGGGACGTTCCACTACCAATTTTGCTCACCAAATTTCAACCAATCAAAAATTTGCCAATCACTACCCATCATTTGCCAATCATCACTCTGCCAATCCTTTACCAATCATCAAATTTTGTTTTTGTAATTTCGGGTCCAGACCACTATCCTCATCACCCGTCTACTTACTAGATCCTCTCGGTGCGCCAATTCACGTCTACAGCCCGGCTTCGTAAAGCCGAGCAATGAATGCGGGTTGTTTGGTGCCGGCGGTTGGATGCGTCCGACATTCGGTGCAGGGAAGGAGGTTTACCCGGGACGAGATCCCACGCACCACCTCGGCGCGGAGCCATCCAATTGCCCGATCTCGACCTGCCGGAACGTCTCAATAAAAAGTGGTCGCCATGACGACCCTTCCTATCGGGCTGCCCGCTCCGCCTAGTGGAGCACGGACGCGGCCGTTCAAAGCGAGGCCCAGCGTGGATCGCGAAAGGCGGTCCTTTCGAACTCGCCGTGGTTCGGATCCCCGCTGGTCCTCGCGGCACGCGAAACCCGGCACGCACCGAGGGCCTGATTCGGCTATAAGTCGCTCTAACCTCTAACCCGGTTACCGTCGATGCCTCACCTGCATGCTTACACCCCGCATCCCGTTCCTTGCTCATACATCCAGCTGTTCCCATGCTCCTCGTCATTGCACCTTCTCTTCCACACCCAGGTACACTCATTCCGCTCACAGACTTGGTCACACACCTGACCACCGAACACCTTGGCACACATTCGTCGCTCGCACACCTCACCAACACACCTCTTCGCGCCCCCTCCTCTGTGACAACCACAGGTGTGCTCTCACTCGCACACCCAACCACGTGCCTCACTACCAACTCAAGTGTGCATTCCCACACACGCTCTACCATTCCAGGTGTGCATCCTTCCATTCCAGGTGTACATCCTCTCTCACCTGCCACAACCAACTCACGCTCCGTGTCACTCTCACTACTTTCTCCACCACACTTGACAGCGCACTCACCCTTACTCTCGACAGTGCACTCTTTCCTCATGCACCTGTCCGTTACACACCTTTCTCACGCACACTCTTGCGCACACTCTCCCGTTACACCCTCTGTAACACTCACCACAGGTGTGCATTCTTCCTTACCCTTGACAGCGCACTCTTTCCCCATGCACCTGTCCGTTACACACCTTTCTCGCGCATCCTCTTGCGCACACTCTCCCGTTACACCCTCTGTAACACTCACCACAGGTGTGCATTCTCCCTTACTTTTGACAGCGCACTCTTTTCCCATGCACCTGTCCGTTACACACCTTTCTCGCGCATCCTCTTGCGCACACTCTCCCGTTACTTCCTCCGTAACACTCACCACCCCGCGCTTCCATGTGCCCCCTCGCACACGCGCTTCGACCAACTCACTCGCGACAGCACACTCACTCCTCGGCGCGCACTTTTTCCTCACACACCCCAGAGTCGGACATTCTCGCACACCTCCTCCTTCGCACACCAGACCTGTCGCACACTTCACCAACGGCCTCTCACGAACACCCGGATTCAAATAAACCCCCAAGCCGACTGAAGCTTTCCTCACATCATATACATTTCCTCGTATATCGCCACTCACCTTGGCACCTCGTCTCCGCACCTCCTCTGCCACCTGCAAACTCTTTATTTGGTTAGTGAGCACACCATTATGAGTTGAGCACCGACCTTGTACATATTCCATCACCTCCTCCTTTATCTCCCTCTTAGTTTCTGTCCGTCCCTTCTTAATTTCACTCACCTCTTCTTCCACTTCCTCTAATTTTTGCTTCACCTCTTTTATTTCCCGGTGCGTCTCCTCAAGTTCGTCCTCTCAGGCTATTTTGACCGTTTCTATGTGCGTCCTCACCTGCCGGTCCTTCGTCTCCATTATCTCTGTCACCTCGTCCAACCTCATTGTCAGTCCCTCACGTACCATCTGACATTGCCTCTGCGTCGCTATTAAGTCATTTTTAATTTCTTTTTGTGTCGCCTTTAACCCTCCTAGTACCGCAGTGTTCTTTTGTACCTGCTCCACTAGTTCTTTTTCTCCCTCCGTCAGCTGTTCCACCTCCTCCGTCAGGTCCTCTATGCCCCCTTGTAACCTAGCCGTTCCATTTCTCACCTCTTTCTCTATACGCTTTTCACCCCGCTTTACCTCCTCGCGTACCCCCGAGACCTCCTCACTTACACCTCGTCGTATCTCCTCTTTCATCTCCTCCATCTCTTTTGTAGATGCCACCCTCATCTGTCCCAATTCATCCCTCTGGGCATCCAATTTACTTTCTAACCCGATTTTCACCTCCTTTATCTGGTTCCCCATCTGTTCGATTTCCCGGGCGGATTGCTCCCCTATTTCCCGCAATTTGTCTTCCATCCTATTTTCTAACCCCATTAACCCATTTTTCACCCCCTCGATCTGATTCTCCTGGGCAGCCATTCTATTTTCCACCCCCGTTAACCCATGTTTCACCCCTTCTATCCCATCGTCTAACCCCTCAAATTTCTTGTCTAATCCCTCAAATTTAGCTTCTAGCCGTTCCCCCATTTCTTCCATTTTGCCCCCCATTTCTCCCATTTTGCCCCCCATTTGCTCACTCTGAGCATCCATCCGGTTCCCCATTTCGCTCCCCAATCGCTCACTATCAGCCCTTGCTTCGTCCCTCATTGCCCCCATTTGCTCACCCTGCAGTTTGAGGGACGCCTGCATTTGCGCCATAAATTGCTCCATGAGGGCCTGCATTTGGGCCATCCCTCCCACTTGTGCAGCGGGTGCGGCCGCCGTAGCCATGTGCGAGGTGCCATTTTGCGCGCCTGAAGCCTCGTGCGCGAGGACGCCATTTTGCGCGCCTGATACCCCCTCAACCACATTGCCAATGTTCTCCTCCTCTCTTTCATCCACATACATTTCCCCTAGGTCCTGGGTCGATTCCACCCCGTCTATCTCTCCCACCGACATCCCGTCGCCTTTACCAGCCATGGCGCGATTTCAAAATTCGGGTTTTGCTTTAAAACACAAATTTTCAGCAGCTCGTAATTTTGAGCGCGTTAAGCGCGCTTCGGGCCTCGTATCCCACTCCTGACACCAATTTGTTACGGTCCGCGGATTAGATGTTATTTTGACCGAGCGGTGGTGTAACCGCGGCCGAACAGTTATTCCCCTAACTAAAACCCGATTTACCCCAAACTTTGGCCGTATCGCGCCGCAGCTGCTCAATCTGGAAAACTCTAAAGCGACCAAATGCAAAGAGGAAGAAGACGTACAGAAGAGTAACTGGGTTTATTATTATTCACACATAGAAGCAAAAAGAAAGCAGTCACGTTTATTTACAGGGACATGAGACGCAGGTGACACAGTGAAATCTTTAGCTTATCTAACAGGCTTACTTACTACCCAGGGACAAGACAAAAGACAGACTACGAACACACTTACACGGGGAATGATGATAGGGATGGCAGATGGATGGCTGGCGGGATAGGGAGGTCCAACTGGTCCTGCAGCACGATCGGCTCGTTGGGCAGCCGCCGTTCCTTCGCGGCCCTGCTCCAAACTGCCGTCCAGGCCCCACGCTGCTGTGGCTGCAGTTTTGGTGGCTCGAGCTGCTGTAGATGCAGTTTCGGTGGCTCAAGCACGCAGCTCAGCTCTGACACCCCAGCTCTTGTCTCCTCCCTCCTTGTCTCAACTCTGTCAAAGCTCATCTCCTTGGGGAACGCCCCGCCGCGGGTTATATAGGCCCCGCCCCTCAACCTTTGCGAACCTCCCCCAAACGTTCTCTCTCCGCCCTCTCAAGCCAAACCCCTTGTTCATGGTTGGTCGAGTGGGGCTGGCTCACTCCTCCCCTCTCTGACGAGGTGGGGACCCGCCTTTCTTCCCCAACCCTGCCTCGTGGCCAATGGTGGTTGAAGAGAAAACCGCCCAAAATGCAGTTGGCCATCGAAATGAAATGAAAGGGGACCTATTCTTATTTCACTTGGTACAATGGAGTATTTAAGTTAATGGGAGACACAGCCTTACCCTAAGACACATAATAAGATATAAGCTATCGAACAGGGGTATTCTATGATTGGCTGACGTGGATGCTTTATGGACTAATTACCGAGACGCCCTTTTTACCTTTACACAACTCCGGAGGCAGGAGGCACAGAATAAACAATAATAATAATAAAGCACACAATAAAAAAAACACAATCCTCATATCCGCAACAATATTATAGCATCTGCAAGATCGGGTGTTCTCACGAGATCACAAGGCGTATTGAACGAAAAGATTATGTTTGGTGTACTAATACAAAGGCGTTATCGCATTGCTGTACAGCGGGGCCTGGAAACTTTGGTCATAGAATGTCGTCCATTTTACCTTCCTCGCGAGATTTCATCACTGGTCTTGGTTGCTGTATACAACCCTCCAGACACTAATGCCGCATCTGCATCTGATATCATTACTACACATGAAACTGCGAATTCAGGCGCATTTTTTGTGGTAGCGTGAGACTCTAATCATACCAACTTAAGGAAGGGTCTTCCCAAATACTACCAGCATATCACCTGTTCAACTCGGCATGATAAGACTTTGGATCATTGCTACACGATTAAAAAAGATGCATATTGTTCACTATGTCAAGCACCTCGAGGCGAATCACATCATAACATGATCCACCTGGTGCCCCCATACCATCAGCGACTGAAGCCAGTGAAACGACCTGTGCCATAGTGGACTCCAATGGCTGTCGATACCCTACGTGGCTGCTAATCGTGTACGGACTAGAATGTACTCACTGAGAGCTGCACAGGATGCTTACCGTGAGAAACTAGAAATGAATATTTCTTCTTCCAATTCAAAACGACTTTGGCAGGATATTAATGTGATAACGGGGTTCAAACCACGGGCCAAAGCTTTGCCAATGGATGATACGACCCTGCCGGATCAACTCAACAATTTTTATGCCAGATTTGACTGCAATGTTGTTGGTGATTGCAAGGAAAGTGGCGATATTCCCCAAGCATTTGTGATCAGGCAGCACAATACCAAGCGATCTCTTTCTGGTCTGAAAGTTGGTAAAGCTGCGGGTCCAGATGGCATATCTGGCCGTCTCATGCGATCATGCGCAGATGAACTCTAATATATATTTATATGTTCATTTTTAATTGGTCATTGAGTATCTGTCGTATTGCTAGGTGTTTTAAACAATCTGTGATAATTCCTGTGCCAAAATGTACTCCAATTATGTGCCTCAATGATTATCACCCCCACAGCCTTGACATCTATCGTCATGAAATCATTTGAGTGCCTAGTTCTGAAATTTGTAAAATCTAGTCTTTCGCCTTCATTAGATCCATTCCAGTTTGCTTATCATAGCAACTGATCAGTTTGTGATGCTGTTTCTCTTACTGTACACAATATTTTGCAGCACTTGGATAAGAAAACTTCTACATTGTTAGATTAATCATTATTTATTGATTTTAGTTCTGCTTTTAACACTATTTCACCATGTAAATTACAGTATATTTGAAACTTGTTAAACTTCGGTCTTGATGGATCGATATGTAGCTGGCTGTTGGACTTTCTTTTGGAAAGGCTGCAGGTGGTTAAAATTGGCTCGTTGATTTCAAAATATATCACCTTTAACTTAGGTACACCCCAGGGTTGTGTTCTTTCTCCTTTATTATATTCGCTTTTCACGTATGACAGTAAATAGTCTTTTAGCAATTGTTTGATGACGAAATTTGCTGAAACTATCATTGCTGGCCCTATTGACACAAGTGAGGATAACTATTGGAAACAAGTGGAAATTATAGTTGCCTGGTATTCTCAAAACAATCTGGAGTTAAATGTTGTGAAAACCAAGGAACTTCCGCACAACAGATGGGAAGGATTTGAGGTGCGGGAGCACTTTGTCAAGAGAATACACAGTTCCGTGGGATAAATATAATCATATCTCAGAAGTTAAGGTGAATGAGAACTGTGAATCCTCCTGCGGATGGATATGACAATAGGATGTGTAGCGAAAGTTTGTTTTTGAAGTAAACATTCCCTTAGAAAAAGAAATATTACCTCAACATGACCTTCACAACACAATCGCTTCGGAAAAATAAATATTCCCTTCACAACATCAACAATAACACAATCACTTAGGAGAAAGAATCTGTTTGAGGCCTCAAGGCCAAAAGCCTGAGGCCCATATATGCTGTGGCCTTCTCAAAGCCCATGAAGGCCATTGGCTGCAACCTTTCGATATATATTTGATAATCCTTGCTTTAAAAGAAGGGAGAACTGAAATGGAAGACATAACGATTGTGAATACTGTCTAACGTTTCCGCAGATGGACAGCGAGGGAAGGGTATCCCAACATGGTGGCTGCTTGCCCCGCAAGCGCGTGCTGCGGATGCACTCTAGTTATATACGAGGGTAAATCAAAAAGTAAAGGCAATATGTGTGTAAAACTAACACCCAATAAATTGCCTTTACTTTTTGATTTACTCTCATATATACAGCTCAGTGGGTATGGGTTAATTAGTGGAAGTAAGGCCTTTGCACTGCTGGTTGAAATTGACGAGTTTAGCTGCCTCTGATGTCACCCACCTCAAAGTACACATGAAGTGTCTGATTAAATTACTTGAAAAGTCATCGTTGCACTCTATTGCCGAAAAAAAAAAATCCTGCTCATTGCACTGCCACATCATGTCGCAGATCAAACCTTAAGCTTAGTTGGAGGCTCGGAGTGGATTCTTTACTTAGTGTGTGAAAAATATATACAAGGGTTTCAAAAAAAGTGGACTATTTGAACGTTTTTTTGTTGAAAAATTACAAAAGGTAGCAAGTTCAGTGATACATTGATGGAAAGCATACACCATGCCATTTTCAAATCACTCATTATACTGCACTTGTAATTGACATTTTCAATGTGTGCTCCGCCTCTGTTCAAACAGGCTTTGATCCTGACTCCAAAATTCTCCACAACTAGTCTCCAAGTGGCTGAAATGGTAGCCTGATGGTAGTCCTCCACCTCCTGCTTCAGGACAGCCAGGGTTTGAGGTTTGTTGGCACAAACTTGACCTTTGGCAGCACCCCAAAATAAAAAATCCAATGGATTCAAATCTGGGCTGCATGGCACCCAATCATGTGTTGTGCCCAGGCTGATGACACACTTTCCAAACAGCAGGTGTTTCCAACTACATGGTTTCACCTACAGTGTGCAGTGGGGCACAATCCTGCATGAACCATGCAAGTCTGAGTTGGTTTGGAGACAGTAGTTGATCAAGATCAGCATCAAATCGGCGCAAGACCTTGAGGTACTGCTCGCCATTGACTGTCACCATCTTACCATTGACGTCCTCGACCCAATACGGTCACAGCATATCCCATCTGGCATTCAATGCACGGAAGCAAGTGGACTTGGGGCCCTTTAGAGACATCTCAATGCCTCCTCAGGAGGCTCATCACCCCCAGAAGATGTTGTCGTGATTGTTGATAGCCCCATTCAAATGGATGTGTGCTTCATCACTGAACCATAAAGAGTTGATCCAATTTGGGTACCTTTCCATTCGGTCACTGAACCAATCACACTTTGTTACACATTCAGAGTTAGTTTATGCCTTACAGATATGATGTACGGTTAGAGCTTGAGTTCAGAAGTCAGAATGCACCACACAGATGAGGCTGACATCGCCAGTTCTTGGAAACACCAACTGTGGGATTTCTTAAGACTTTCAATAGCAGACTCTCTCACAAGATCAATGTTCCCTTGGTCCTTGGTAAGTAACACTTGGTGGGCGACCACTGTTGCCTTTATTTAGATTTTTTTTTACCATTCCATGTTCTTGGAAATGCTCCACAAACTGCTGAATGCTCCCACATGCGCTGTGCGCGGTGCCCAGCGCACAGTGCATGTGGGAGTTCCCTTTCCACAGCACAATTTGTTTCCCTTCCATCCCCTCCTTTACCTCAAACAGCTACACAGCTGACTCCGCACGTGAAAAAGCTGAATGCCTCAACTCTGTGTTTGCCTCAAAATCTTGTGTCCCAAACCCGTCCCTCTTTGTAGCCACCGTACCCAGTCATACCCAGCTGCTCCAGGACTCTGTGTCCTTCTCTCCTGACAAGGTGAAGAAGTTTCTGTCAATCCTCGACTCTGATTGTGCAACTGGACCAGACGGCATCAGCCCACGGGTCCTAAAATCCTGCTCTGCCGCTCTATCTCACCCTCTCTCTGTCCTCTTCACCCTCGCTTTTGCTCAAGGTCATCTGCCATCAGCTTCGAAATCAGCCAACATCACCGCTTTACACAAAAAAGGTGCAAAAACAGATCCTTGCAACTACAGACCAATCAGCCTTCTCCCAATTATCAGCAAAGCCATGGAATCAATCATTGCTTCAGATATCAAATCTTTCCTCTTCTCCAATGGCTTGATCTCCGATCATCAATTTGGTTTTACACCAGGTCACTCTACTCTGGACATGCTGCTTCTGCTGTCTCAACAATGGATGGAGGTCCTCAATGCCAAACAGGAAATTCGAGCTGTCTCCCTTGACATATCACGTGCCTTCGATACGGTCCGGCAACCCACTCTGCTCACCAAACTCTCCTATGGTATCCATGGAAATCTCCACACATGGCTTGCGGAATTCCTCTATGGTCGTAGTCAACGTGTGGCCCAAAATGGGTTTCTCTCATCTCCCCCTCCTGTTCAGTTCCCCAAGGTAGTGTTCTGGGCCCTGTGCTTTTTCTGGTCTTCATCAATGATCTCTTTGACTCTCTTGAAAATCCTCTCTATCTCTTTGCTGATGACTCCAGTCTCTGCCGCTCCATTCCTCATCCCTCAGATCGGCAGTCTGCAGCCTCCTCACTTTCTGCAGACCTGGGCAAAATCACAGACTGGTAAAACAAGTGGAACATGTCTTTCAATCCTGACAAATCTCACACTCTCACTATGTCTCTCCGAAAAGACCGACTGGACAACCCTCCCATCTACTTTCTGAACAATCCTCTCCAAGAAGTTCTGTCACTCAAGCTTTTGGGTCTCACTATCTGCCATGATCTTTCCTGGGAAAACCACATTTCCAAGCTTGTCTCCAATGCCAGTCGCCGACTGGGCATCCTCCGTCGTGCGAAGACCTTCCTTGGCACACCTGAGCTCCTCACCACATACAAGGCTTTCATCCGCAGCTCAATGGAATACTGTTCTCCCCTCTGGGCTGGCGCTCCTGACTCACACCTAGCTCAGCTTCATGCTGTGGAAACCATGCTTACCAAACTGCTGTGTTCCATCAAAATTAACACAATTTAACCACCTATGCAATGGGTATTTGTGTCTACAGGCTATAGAATGCTCGTGAAGATGAACGAGTGACTTGCTGCTTTATTCCCTGAGTTACAGGGGGAAGTTCATTATGGAGCACATCTTCACTAAGACAAAATAAGCCACCATATCAATAGTGCATTAGAAAGCTCAGTTTGTCAAGCCGAAAAGCTCAGTTTGTTAAAAACTAGAGAAAGAAAAAGCTTGGCCTAATCTATAGGGATGGTGAGTCATTAATATATCTGACGCACAATACACAACTGTTGGAACAATCATGTTACAGAAATGCCCAATATTTGGAGTTACGCCCAAATGGCTCCCAGCCCGCATCAATATAGGCTCGTGGAAATAGCAATGTATCTTACTCTTGAAACAAGCATGCATAGATGGTGTGTGAATGGTATTTTGCTTGTGGCCGTTCGTATGCAGCTTGTGGCTGCTTAACTACATCATTTTCTGTGGGTGCAGCTGTGCCGCTGATGCAATGTCCAATCCCCCCCCCCCCTCCCCCAAACCCGTACCACTCCCCCCTCTCCCCATTACCAGTCAGCTGGTACTCGTTTTGCCCACTTCAGGAGGATGAGAGGCTGAGTTAACCATTCAACGAATGACAGGGGACTGAACTCAGGACCCTAAGATCTAAAACCAGTCACCTTAACCATTAAGCCAACACCAGGCTTGTATTTTGCTTCATCGATGGAAACGTAGAACCTTGGGATTGTGGAAAATGGTGGTTTGCAGTTACTGTTAGCTCTGAAGGATGTTGTGATCGAGTTGATAAAGGCTGTACAATTATTCTAAAGAATCATGACGGCTACACAAAAGGTCACTTTGCATGGGCTTGTAAATGCAGTACTCAGATATCATGTGCTCAAAAATTGCTGATTATCATTCTGGAGAGAGGCATTAAATGTTATCTTGATGTCTGTGATGTCCCACTTTTTGAAAAAAATATTTTTCCATTACTTTTAAATTTTCAATTATTTATTACTTTTTCACTTTTTAATATTTCCAATGTTCAATTATTTACTTTTCAATTATTTAATTTTCTTTTTGATTAATTTTCAATTATTTAAATATTTTTCAATTCTCAATTATTTAATTTTTCTATTGTTATTATTACAGGTCCCAGAGGGAGGCATCAAGAGTCTATAGTCTTGTTGTCCATGGTGTCCCACTTTTTGGAAGAAAAAAATATGGTTGTTTTCATTAAGAGGCAGAATTTCAAATGCTATCAATTGGCTAATACACCACCGTTTAGAGGCCATTTTTGCCAATTGGCTAATACAATTGACTAATATTCGAGTTGCCAGTACCGGGAACCATCAGCGATCTCCGATCATGTAGCATGTTGTCTGCTTCGATATTAAAAGCTTCAGATCCGAGAAATAATTTAACATCCACAAAATAAAAATAACACTTTTTATTATATCTTGGTTGTTAAGCTTTGCACAAATCATTTTGGTCCAAAAAATTTTCTGGAAATGAGGCATTTGACAAAGTAATATACTTGTATTGTAAGGTTTTTATTTTTTAATTCGAGTCAGATTTCAAATATGATGATATAATAAAAGGTGAGCCTTTTCTTTGTTTACAGTCTGATGTCGATTCTGGAAGTTTACGAAAGAAGCTTTAGAAAATAAAAAAAAGAAGATGCATCGCGTTTAAGACGTAACAAAATTCTATTTCACAGTCACAACATAGCTAAGTTGGTACCCGATGAGGTAATTAAGAAATAAATGTTTCATTTATTTAAAATAACATAACTGAATTCTACATATTAATTTAAGAAATATATGATGTAATTAAGATTATGGTCTAAACAAGCTAAACGCGGTAATAACATTACATCAGCCCAGCCAGAAATCCAATGTAGATTGCTCCAGGGAAATCAACAAAAGGAATCACAAGGAAACATTATTGGGTAGAATTGAAAACTAAAAGTGCTTCGTTTAAAAGGTGCTTCTTTTTTTACTTACTGTTAATAAATATATTTATTTTGAAATGTGAATATAGCCCTTAAGAGGAAAAACTGAGCAATTCCATTGATGAGAGTAGGTATATCAGAGCAGTTTGATGTCTGAATTTCTGTCTACCATCAGAGTGAGGCTCTTAGTTGCATCATGTAATAAAATACATCATGCATGCACGATGAGGATTTAAGAGATGCATTTATGCAATAGACAGCGGTTCATAAATTAAATGGAAGATGCGTGTCTTCGTGTGTTTGACATCATGCATTTTCACGTCTGCAATGCAAGATGGTTGAACTACATACAACTTAATGCCATTTCACTGTCTTCTTCTCGGAATCATCAAGCATGACAACCTGAAGGCAGCAGCTCGGTAAGGTACAACACTACACTCCGTATCTGAGTAGCTAGACCTCGTTGGTCCACCACCGAATCGTAGCTGTTCAAAGTGGCTAAAATGTAATTTGCACTGCAAGCTTACCCGATCTCATTGGCTACGATTTCATATAAACTAGTCTGACTTGGTAATTATATTATATTATATCAGCCCTGACATAATAGGATGCGCGCACTGAGAATAGTGTGTTGCTGATTTAACATGAAAAGCACCTCTCCACGATGGGACTTTTGTCCTTGATCCAGAAGCGGGAGCCATCCTTATGAGCTGCAATGGATCCCAACGTGAAGCTGCGAATGTATTGCTCCAGCATCTTCACCTGCACATCATTTGCTGTGTGCTCCTAAATCACCAACATCAGGCAAAAGCAGGGAGATGTGGGGGGTAGCGAGAAGATAAATGAAGAAGGCAGTGAGGGGTGGAAAAGATAAATGGTGGGATAATTAATGCTAAAGGATAGCATTTTATCTCTTCTTGGCATTTTAACATTCCATTCAGAATACACCAAGAATATTAGGGTAATATTGATAACAGCTGCAACGATACACACGATAGATCGTGAATCTTGTGAAATAAGGCAAGTAATTATTGCATGCAGAATAACTGTATCCAATCATGGCATTGTTTTATAACAATTATCAGTTGTTACAAATAGTGATGCAAAACTATTTATAACACACACACACACACACACACACACACACACACACACACACACACACACACACACACACACACACACACACACACACACACACACACACACACACACACACACACACACACACACACACACACACACACACACACACACAATAAATGTAATTTTTCATGAATGAGTTTTAACGAAGGCTAAATCCGTTACACAAAATAGTATCTACCCACTACATAAGTTTTATGAACAGAATAGCAGAGTACCCACCCTTTAGGTGGATCGAGTTTGCGCATTGCTTGCAGAAAAATGCATCGTCTTTTTTTTGCAAGAAGACGATAGATTTTGTATGGTGTGCACTCAAAAGGTTCTAAATGGTCTAAACTCTAAAGGGTACGTTCAAACAGTAGTTAAGGTCGAAGGGGTTGAAGGGGTTGAAGGGGTCTCATCTCTCAAGCATGTAAAAAGGGTCTAAAAAGGTCTAAGTGGTCTAAAGCTCCACACTCAAAAGGGTCAAGGGTCCAAGCTGTCCAGCATGTCTGAAAGGAAAGGTCGAAGGGGTTTCAGGGAGTCAAGGGACTTAAAGGGTGAAAAGGTCTAAAGGGTCTGTGGTGTCTGAAGGTATTACAGATCTAAAGGGTATAAAAAGTCGAAAGGATAAAGGGGTTTAAACGTGTCGAAAGTGTCAAAGGTGTCTTAGAGGTAAAAGGGGTCTTAGGGATATATAGGAGTCTTAAGGGTTCTTAAAGGTCTTGAGGGTTCTTAGGTGTATAAGGGGTCTAAATGTCTAGGGGGTTTTTAAGTAACCTCGATTTTTTAATTAATTTGTGCCATCTTATGTTAGTGTTTTAATGAGAATCGGTGATATTAAAGGGTCAATGCGTGACAGTGGGGGAGAAATTAAAGTGACAAGTTGTGAACTCCACATAGTTGTCCATTTTTTAAAATTGCGTGTTGAATTGGACCTATATATTCTTATTGTGACATATTGTTTTTATTATTTATCTTACCGCACTCAATTTTTGTGGGTTGGGTTCGGGCGGGGGGTAAAAAGGCTTTAAGATAATAACCATATTTTTCTTTGTATGTGTTTTCATGAATTCTACCAACTTTTAAATGCCTGTTTTTTCGTTTTTGTATTAACTAATGTATTTTTATAGATACTGTAGTTGTCTGTTGAATTGTTCCCTCTGAAATTTTATCAGTTTGAGAGTGGAGTTTTGGTGTGTTATTGGTACTAGCAACGGTACCCACCCTATGGAAGCCCAAATGAAAAGGAAAAATATCATAAATTGAAGGCTTTTTTTATTTTAAACAATTCATATAAACATCCGTTGAATCATATCACACGCAAATCATCAAAATCGAAAGTGCATGGCGCACATTTTGAAAAAATATTGAATTCTACAAAACGGAAGCCGCCGCTACACTTCTTTTTCAGTCGCACGTTTATGTGTGAAGAGTGCGCACCGAATCTGTAACACGGAAGCGGCCACTACACCTGTTTCTCAGTCACTTTGCACACGCTGCCGTGTTACTTCGGAGCCACACGTTTATATCTGAAGAGTTCATCAGGAGTCGATCTACTCTCTCCTGATACGTAGAATAAACAGTATTTGTAGAATTTCAACAAAAGCCACATCACTGTTCATATCGGTAAATATTATTCCATCGTGTTTGGAAAAACTGGAAAATTGGAAAACTTGGAAAACCTGGAAAAATTGGAAAAACAATATAGCCTATTTTACTCCCAGGGGTCCCAGGAATACCCACCCAAAATATCGTTGCGATCGGTTGAGCCGTTTTTGCGGTACCTTCGAACGGACTGACGGACATTTGGTGAATTATAGTAAGATAATTTATGATTTTAATTGTATATTATTTTATCATAAGATTGTGAGAGCTTTGTTAGAAAGTGCAATTTTCTATTTTTTGGTGGATCAAGTTATACATTTCAATTCAATGTACATGTAATGGGCTGGAAAATGGGCCCAAATGGATGGATAAAATGGATAAGTCCCCCATACTGACTTTGACAAGCAAGAATATTTGTGGATGCAAGCCTGGTAACCTGGTAAAGTGTCAGTGTGAACGTGAGCTCGGATTCCTCAGAGGGTTGAGGATCCATCAGTGCCGGAAAGGGTGAGGGAGTGGTTGTGTGGAAGAGGTTGGTCAATGGTTTGCGTTGGGAGGTATGTCAGATTAGAAAGAAGTGTGGATGTGGACGCGAGTTTGAGTCAGTGCGAAGGTTACATATCCATCAGAGTTGGATGGGTTGTGGACGAGAACAGTATAGTGGTGTGAGTGAAGAGGGACATAAGGATCTTGAAAGGTGTGTGTGTATGGATGAGAGTTTCGGTCAACTAGAGGGTTGAGAATTAATCAGAGCCAGATGCGCTGTGTGGACAAGGTGCGTGAGAAGGAGATACAACAACGCAGTCCCTTCAAAAGGGGGGGGGGGGGGCAGGTAAGCTGGAGAAACAACCAGGTAGCAAACCACAGTGTTGTTTGCCCTGGGGTTGTACTTTGGCAGGGAAAGGATGCGAGGAGGAGAGTGAAACGGTCAGGTATGGGAAAAAGGGGAGTATGGGAGAGAATGGATGGAGTGGTGTGTGTGGCGCTTCAGAGTTTGAAAGGAAGGGTGGAAGATAAATTAAGATGAATGAGACTGTGTTGGAGTATGTGTGTGTCACGTTTAGAGTGAAGGAGTGTGTTGAGAGGGGTGCAAAGGAGGCAAGGTTGAGCAGGAGGGAGAGGGAGATCCAGGAGCTGAGAAGGGAGATTAGAATTAATTAAATTTAATTGGTATCATTAAACACCCGACAGCATCCAAAAATGATTCCAAATTGTATTTGGTGAAGCGAGAGATAATGTTTCGCTGGCAGGCGGCGCTTATCGCTCCCGGTTCCGAGCAGCAAGGGCTGCATGGGACTCGGTTCCGGCGCTTTCATCACTCACCGTTTGGAGTCGCATAACATCCGGTATATAAACGAAAGGTTTTCGGAGTCACAAGTGTGGGGAATCTGCTATGTTGCCATGATGATGCTCTAATGAGAGCGATACCGGTCAGTAGCTGCAGCTTTCTTGCAATTGTGACAGTATCTCAATTAACAACTTGACAATTATAGCTCTGCGAGATAGCTCTCTCTTGGGAGCTGCAGACAGTATGTGCGCCGTGGCAGTGATGTTACGGCGTTTGTCTCAGGTTGGTATCATATGTACACACACACACATACATACACACACACGGTTTTTCAAATTGTTTTTTTTTTTCCACGTTGTTCGGGTGCCATTGTGTACTAAAATAAACTTGCAAAGCATCCTGATTAATATCATGGCAGCCTGGCGTCAGCTTAATTGTTAAGGTGACTGGCTTATGATCTTAGTCTCGAGTTTGAGACCCCGTCGTGCCAAGAAATAACACTAGGTGGGTTGACTCAGGCTGTCATCCTTCCGAGGTTGGCAACATGAGCACCAGCTTACTGGAAAATGGGAGCAATGCATCAGCGGCACTCCCAGCATTGATGCAACCAGCAGCCACAGGCTGCATATTAAATAATAATAATAATAATAATAATAATAATAATAATAATAAGCATCACAGTCTAAGCCCGGAGGTATTGCCAAATAATGCTTTGAAAACAACTTCAAATACATGTCCAATATTCTCTAACAGTCTAGATTATTCCCACAGTCTTCCTGTGGGTTCACCAGGGAATGGATTTTGCCCTAATCTTTCAAGCACTTGCTGGCCAGACCTAATGTTCGACTGAAAGTGGCAGGAATTTGTAATTTGTTCAGGGTGCCAGGAGATAAATCACCGACTCTTCATGAAAGACACTTACAATGTCCGTTGACTAATGCTGGGAGATGGGACGCCCACCTCAACATTCACTCGAGGGACGACATTTGGCGATGCATCACACAAAATGCAGAGCACCAATCCGAGAGTTTATATTCAGGCTGAGAATCAAACCTAAACTGTACATCTCAAAGGAAATTGCTCATCTTTGCATCATCCTATCAGACAAGTTCAAATACATACGTATATATATACACACACACACATACACGCATGTGCTTACATGTACTGTACTACCACAAATGTACACATACATACACATATATATGTATGCACATGTTTTTGAATACATACATACAAATGTATGTATATACAGTCACGTGAAAAAGTAAGGACAGCCCATGTAAAGTTTTGACTTTTTCAACATATTTCAACATACAGCTATTTGATCTTCATTTCAACAATATTGATAGATAAAGGTGATATAATATAACAAATATCATGAAACATTTACATTTTGTAGTCCATTGTATAATTTAAATAAACATAAATGCAAATTTCGCATGTGGAAAAAGTAAGTACTAGCCATGTATGTATGTGTACAAAAAGTAAGTACACATACATACAAAGTGCTAGCCATTCCATGATTTGAAGCCTACCGTCTTGTTCTTTTCCTCGAAGGTAGTTTTGACATAGCCTGGAGGTGTGTTTAGGGTCATTATCTTGCTGTAGGATGAACCCCTGACCAATTAGGCGTATACCAGAGGGTATGTCATGGCACTGCAAAATGCTGTGGTAGCCCTTTTGGTTCAGGGTGCCAGTCACTCTGTGCAAGTCGCCGACTCGGGATCCAGCAAAAGAGCCCCAGACCATCACGCTTCCTCCTGCATGTTTGACAGTTGGTGTCACACACTGAGGAACCATCCTTTTGCCTACTCGACGGCGTACAAAAGCCCTGCGTGATGAACCAAGGATTTTAAATTTTGATTCGTCGGCCCATAAGACCTTCTTCCAGTCTTCAGTAGTCCACTGGCGGTGCTTCGTGGCCCAGGCAAGCCTCTTTTTCTTATTTTGCCATCTTAGCAATGGCTTTCTTACTGCCACTCGACCTGTCAAACCTGCAGCTCGAAGTCTTCTCTTCACAGTTGAAACTGAGACTTGCTTACTTCGACCAGTGTTAAGCTGTGCTTGAAGCTGTTGTCCTGTGAGCCGCCTGTCACGCAAGCTGTTGACTCTCAGAAACTTGTCTTCTGATTCTGTTGTGGCTTTGGGTCTGCCAGACCTCTTCCTGTCAGAGTTTCCTCCAGTTTCCAAGTGCCTTTTGATGGTGTAGGAAACTGTACTCACTGACACCTTGGCTTTCTTTGCAATTTCTCTAAAGGAAAGACCTACACTTTTAAGGGTTATAATGGTCTGTCTGTCTTCCTTTGTTAATTGCCATTTATGCCACGTCAACTTATGCCACGTCAGAGCTGTAGACAGGAAACTTCCTGCAGTGCAATATTGTCCAAATAATGCTTTAGATGGTGTAATAACAGTCTGTTCCAACACTGCTTTTATACAAACAGGGGGTTTGTAATCAAGTAATCAGCAGAGGTTGGGACACCTGTAGGAATTGTTTGCATCAACTTTCAAGGCTTATTTACTCGCTGCAGAACATTGCTGCAGAACAGCAGTAAGTTGTTAACCCATTACTTGTTCCCTGAAGAAGGCCTTTTTTACAATATAACTGTGCAATTTACATTATTTTCCCGTTTACCAACCTAAACTTTTTTTTTACCTCAAGCAGTTTACTGCTTACCTTTGTACCATTTCAGGTTATTCACTGGACTTGAATTGATTAAATTTCAATAAAAACTGGAAAAATTGAGGTGCTCTAAAACTTTTGACCGGTAGTGTGTATATATACAGACTTGGCATTTAATATGGAATTTTTTTTTGTGGGGGTGAACTTACTTTTCAAGATGACTTAGAACCAAAAGTTCATTGGAATTATGTTGAAATTATTCTAGATTTTGTTAATGTGACCTTTAAAAGAAACAAAAACCACATTTGACATTTCGAAGCAAATAAATTGATCCTTGAAAGTGATGTAAACTGACATCGAACTCAATTCACGGACAGTACTGTGTTAAACTTCTGTACGTTTTCCAGAAGTATCTCTTTATTTTGGACATTAGCCAAAAAAAATTTCAACAAAAGCAAAAGCTAAATTATGACTGGGATTACGGACAGTAAAATTACAGTTCAGTACTTCGTGTAACCCCCACGAGCATTCAGGACAGCACGTACACGTCGAGGCATGCTGTTCACGAGATTTGCCAAGGTTTGGACAGGAATCGCTTGCCATGCAGTGACAATAGTCTGCTGCAACTCACACACAGAGGTAGGCTGCTGGTCCAAGTTGTCGATTTGACGCATTAATTCTGCCCACAAGTTCTCTATCGGATTCATATCCGGGGACATGGCAGGCCAATCCATATGCTCTACACCACGGTCAGCAAGAAAGTGTTGGATCATGCGAGCACGATGAGGCCGTGCATTGTCATCTTGGAAGACAAAGTTTCCTCGAAAGGCTGCACTAGCAAATGGAAGCAATGTTTCTTCCAGAATGACCCTGTACTTGAACTGGTTCAGGTTTCCATTCAGAACAACCAGGTCAGTTTTGCCCCCTGCATGAAAAGCAGCCCAAACGGTCACCCCACCACCTCCAGCTTGGACTCTTTGCACTATACAATCTTCGTTGTGGGCTTCATGCACTTGTCTGCGCACTCAGACGCGGCCATCTTGACGATAGACCAGAAATCTAGACTCGTCACTGAAGGTCACGTGATTCCAGTGTCCTGGCTGCCAGTGACGGTGCTCTCTGGCCCACTGCAATCGGCGCTGGCTGTGTTGCCTGGTCAGGCGTGGCTTTCTCAGGGGACGCCTGGCACGATAGCCTGCTTGAACCAGTCGTTGGTTGACTAGCCTTCTGGATACAGGCACATTTGTCAGTTGCTGCCACTCAGCCCTAAGCCGATTAGCTGACTTGGTACGGCCATTGCGGACTAACAGGTGCAGCTGGCGATCATCTCTCCTTGTGGTTCTGCGTGGACGTCCTGGCCTCGGTATTGGAGTAGGGACACCCCTCTGAGCATTTCGTTTCAGGATCTTTGACACCTGACCTTGAGTGATGCCATACTGCCGAGCAATAGCACGCTGTTTCATGACAGAATTTCGTAAAGCCACCACTCCATGACAAACAGCATTGTCAAGTTGACGGACCATCTCCAGAGGAAGCGGAAATAACTTTTGTAGACGTGCAGCAGTTGTTTTCCACAAATACAGAACGCAACAACCCTTATATACCCGATTGTGAAGCCAATCGTCAAATGTACCTGTCCTTACATTTTGTCACGCCACCTGTGATATAATCCTGTTATTGACTTATTGCTGCGAAAGACAATCAGTGACATGGTTCTTTCAACAAAGACATCACCGAAGGGTAAAAGAAACTCACCAGATTGATATACTGAGTTCAGAACGTAAACCCAAGTCAAGAAAAAAAAAATATTCCATATTAAATGCCAAGTCTGTATATATATATATATATATATATATATATATATTGCAACAGTTAGGTGTGTTCCAATTTGGAGGCTCAATAACAGTCAGTCTACTGGTGCTGTGACGTCACTTCCACCAGAACTTTCACCAGTGTATGACATTATGCAGTATCTCTCAGAAACGGAACTTTTTGTCGAAATTTCTGTTCTCCTTGTCAAAAAATATTTTGTGTGCGTTTGGATAAAAGATATTTTTCGATAATTATCGAAATAAGTGAGTACTACTTCCTGGGTTTAATTGTGCTTTTAGTTTATGCCACGCAGCCAGTACCAGGTTCTTCCAGGCACTAAACATTATCAAAAAAACAAGGAGCTGATACTCGAGGTCCCCCGCCTTTTAGGTCGTGTGAGGAATACATTTGTAATATGAAAGCTAAATCTGGAACTGTTTTTCAAATATCGCATACCAAGCCAAGTTACCGAGATGGTTGCCATGGCAATATAAAAGTTACCGAGATGGTTGCCATGGCAAAAATGATGAAACGCAGCCGTGATCTAATCAGGTTGAGATTATGTCATGAGGAATAGATATCAAGAATATAAAAGCTAAATGTTCAACGGTTTTTGAAATATTACGTACACAAAAGTACATGGACTGATGATCAGTCGGTCGGTCAGAGCTCATTTTAATGTCCTCCGTCTCCGACCTTGACAGAGGGGCGAGGGACAAAAGGTATTATCAAAAATGAAAATACCTTACAGTAAGTATTATCAAAATGCACCTCTTCACAGAAATGGTAACTGTGATCAGCTAGACTACGGATTTTTATGTTAAGAAAATAGGCCTTTTATGTTTTGAAAAGCGGCTTTTATTTTTTTTAATGTGAAAAAATCCCGAAATATTTTTTTCCCCCGTTTTATTCATTTTTTATTATTACCAAGTTTTTCAGAAATCAGTCAAAAAAAGAACAAAAAATGGTAAGCTTTTTCCTGCACCACATTAAGCACTCTGGGCTAGTAAACAGGTAAAAAATGACGTTCAGGTACCTTTATTGCAACCGCATTGTTTGATAAGTAGAGGACTAGAAGAAATTGACAAGACCCTTTTAGGAACGGTTAAAGTAGGTGTTTGAAATCATTATCTTGGTAATGTTCTCCTTGGTGAGGCAGTGTCGGCGGTCGGTGAGGACGTTTCTGTAGACGGAGAAGGACCTTTCCACGTCGACGCTGACGATGGGGCAGTACCTCAAGAGGGGGATGTCAGCAAGCTTGACTCCAGCCGGCACACCAACCTCAGATCCGTGCTGATCTCCATCCAGGATCAAAGCCACTGTCCTCAGCACACCAATGTCGGGATTGCGCTGCAGCACCGCCTTGAACTTGGTGAGCAGGATCTCCTTACGGCAGCCTCGGATCTTTTCGAGCTCCTCCTTGGCCTGATCAAGGAGCTGGAAGGCCTTGGCCAGCTCCATGCCGGCCTCCTCCAGCTGCTTAAGGATCTTCGGGATGAACGACACATGGGCATTTAAGAAGACCAAACTGAGCTTGATGTCTGCCTTTCCGAACAGGTCCTTGGCACTCCGGATTGCCATCGCGTCGTCATCGTTCAGCTGGTCCACAATGTCCTTGACGGCCTCGAAGTGCTCGGCGTAAAACACCGCGGCGTCGATCCACGTCCCCCACCGAGTCAGAATGGGCTCCGGGGGGAGAGAAAGATTGGGCTGCTGCTCCTTCCAAAAGACAACACGCGACGGGGCTTTGACGAACACCTTCTTCGTCGTGGCAATCAGGTCGTTGACGTCCTTGAACATTTCTCGGACTGTCTCGCAGACACGGTGGAGCGCGTGGGCAATGCAAGTCACATGCAGCAAGTCCGGGAAGAGTTCCTTCAGGGCATGGCCGGCCTTGATCATATAGGCCGCGGCGTCGCTGACGAGGACCTTGAGGCACTCCGGCTTGAAATCAGGCCAAAGATAGCGCAGCGTGTCATTGACTGCACGCACGATCTCCCCGGAGTTGGTCTTCTCCAGAAACATGCACTGGACGAGGTGGGGACGAAAGTACCCCTCCTTGGACAAGCGTCCTGCAATGATGTTGGCCACATATCGACCTGCCGAATCGGTCGTCTCGTCGACGGACAGCCAGATGGGCTGCTGTCCGAGGTCGGCACGGATCCCCGCCAAGGCCTCGTCGTAGCACTTGTCGAGGTAGTGCTTTCGAATCCAGCTTTCATCGGGGATCTGGAGAGTGATGTGCTTCTCCAGGAACGACCGGAGGGCAGGGTTTTCCAATTTCGACCATGGGATGCCAGCGGCCAGCATGGCCTGGCACAGCTCCTGAGCCACGATGTCGCACTTGTGCCTCTTTCCACCACCAAAGTCCTCCATGGTGGCTTGCGTGACCGTTCTCTTCTTCTTCAAGGCCAAATTGCTCTTGTGGCGGTCTCCTTGGACATGTTGGGCCAGCTCAGACTTCTGCTTCGCCCGGAAAGTCTTTTCACAAGCTCGACAGAAAGCCGTGTCACTCGACACGTACTTGAAGGTGGCCCCATCGCCGCCAGCATTGAATTCCTTCAGCCACTTGTCACGAAGAGCAGCACTCATCTTGATAGGAGACTTGTTCACACTTTGTGTACACTCTCTCACTGTAGTACACCGCCTCACTGCTGTACACGCTGGGGACGCAACGCACGCAAGTGGATGCAACGTTTTGTTTTTGAGATCGATCGCAGTTAAAAATTTCGATCGCAGTTTAAAATTTCGAAAAATTCCCTAATTTTTTTTAGCGTTGCCAGACATTTTCGACCAAAAAGGGCATTTTATTTTATTTTTCCCGAAAAAGGGCGAAATTCTTTTTTTCTCCGAAAATAGCAAAATAATTTTTTTGCGCGCAAAAAAGCCGTTTTATGTGAAAAAATATTTTTTATTTTTTCACATAAAAATCCGATGTGCAGTGATCACATGTGCACCATCAGCACATTATGCGAGGGTCCTGACCAACAGAGGACACCTGCCACGCATTCACCCTATTTCGGAATCCATTATGCAGTTTACAAGGACTTTGTTTTGTGGACAGGAAATAAGATATTAAAGTTAAAAAGGAACTTCCAGCTATAGTTGTCAGCTGTTGAAGACACAGAAGTGCCCACTGCTAAAAGCAATGTCAGCTGCTACATTGCTACCTGCTGTTACAACAGGCAAAACCTAGGCTTTAGGAACCTTTGGAGATTCCATATATACAGCTCAAAGGTCAAGCTTCATCTCACACATACACTTTCATAAAAAAAATAATGAGTGCACGCACGCACACACACACACACACACACACACACACACACACACACACACACACACACACACACACACACACACACACACACACACACACACACACACACACACACTTGGAGACCTGGGAGGGCTCCATTCAGCACTTCTAGGTCGCACCGTGCCTTCTGGTTGGGTTTGCATCAGCGGGAACGATGGTCTGGCGGCAGACAGGCTTTTCGTTCGTTGAGGATGATGCGTTTTCACAGTGTGAGACATAATCCGTGGCTAATACTCACCATCACAGCCATGAGGTACCATTTTCATACACACATATACACATATACACACATACACACATACACACACACACACGATACCACCCTTAAAGGACAATAGCTTCTAGAATCTAGAGGAATTGTGAATGAAAACACGATTGATAATAACAAGTGGATGAGGCCTCCTATTGTTGCTCATTCCATTGCTTGTTGTATTCAACTAAAGGAACACTGTCCCATTGTCACCTTGCTATTCCATGAGCCTCCATTTCATGTCCAAAAAAAAATGGAAACCAAAACAGCACAGCACGAACTTAGAGATATTCATGCGAGTCCTGGTGTTTTCCAAGGTTAGACAAATTAACATGTCAAAGCTTCATCTCAGAACTCCTGACATTTAGACAACATTTTTCCCCCATAATGGAAATTTTGGCGTCAGGAAGAGCATCCGGCCATAAAAACATTGCCTCAAACAGGGAGCTGTAGCGGCTACCGCTGGGTTTTCACAATCGCCTTGCACCTATCAAGGACGCGGAGCGATCACCATGCCGGGCTCGTCCAGGACGCCCGGGCAGGCCCGCCCTCAACTTGCCAGGCCGCAGCCAGGACGCTCGGCCACGCCCCCTCTCGCCTTTCCTGGGCAAACGCTCCGGGATAATGTGTGTATATATATTGCTGCCCGATAAACGGGCTTTTCAGAGTACCTGAGTGTTTTGTTTGAATAAAGCAACTCGGCCGAATTCCAGCTTTTTGTCGCGTCCATTCTTCCGATCGACGTGGGAGCCCGAGCTCCTTCATTGGTGACCTACCGACATGGACACGGCAGTGGCCCTTAAACTGCCTACCTTCTGGGAGGCTCACGCGGCGGTTTGGTTCGCACAGGCGGACTCCCTGTTCGCCCTGCGAGGCATCACGGCCGACGACACCCGCTTCCACCATGTGGTAGCAGCGCTCGGTTCAGCCACCGCGGCCCGCGCCCTGAGCCTCCTCGAGAGCCCGCCAGCCACTGACAAATACGGCGCGATTAAAAAGCTCCTCCTCGACGCTTTCGCCCTCCCATCGGCGGAACGCGCACGGCGCCTGCTCGACCTGCCCAAGCTCGGTGACACGCGCCCTTCCGAGCGAATGGACTACATGCTTTCGCTGCTCAGCGAGCACTCTCCGGCATTCCTGTTCCGGGAGCTGTTCCTCCGTCAGCTACCTAGCCCGGTACGCCTCGCCCTGGCAAGCACGACGATCACGGATCCCCGTGCCCTTGCCAGGGAAGCCGACAAGATCTCCGCTGCAGGCCAGCGCATCGCAGCAGCGACCTGGGGCCCACCGCCGTCCGACGCAACACCCATGGCGCCCGAGCACCCGGCACGGTCGACGACCGAACTGCCGACGCAATTGGCAGCCGCTACACCGAGCCGACCACCTCCAGCACGACGACCGGGGCCTCCACCTGACCAAGCGTGGTGTTACTATCATGCCAGGTTCGGACAGAAGGCCCGGACATGCCGACCCCCGTGCACCTTCGGCAGGCCGGGAAACGGCCGGGCCGACGTTCATTACCAGCCATGAGCGCCGGCCACACGGGCAACTTACTGTTCATCACGGATAAAGCGTCCGGACGGCGCTTCCTGTGCGACACCGGCGCCCAACTGAGCGTCATACCCGCCTCTGACCAGGACAGGCAGTCCGCGGTATGCGGCCCCTCCTTGGTTGCGGCCAACGGATCGGCCATCCGCACTTTCGGCCCGCGCAACGTCACCCTCTGCTTCGGCGGCCAACGCTTTGCTTGGACGTTTGTAACCGCAAACGTGCCCATGGCTCTGCTAGGCGCCGACTTCCTCTGCGCACACGGACTGCTGGTGGACGTCCAACGGCGTCGTTTAATCAACGCCAAAACCTTCAGCTCCCTGGTATGCACATTGAGCAGCTCCGCGCCGACCGAGCTGGCATGCGCCCTCCCGGCGGCGAACGAGTTTGCTCGCCTGCTCACGAAGTTCCCGGCCCTCACGCGGCCAACGTTTTCGGCCGTCGCAGTACGGCATGGGATCGAGCACCACATACCAACCACGGGCCCGCCGGTCTACGCCAGAGCCCGCCGCCTCGACCCAGCCAAGCTCGCCGTGGCCAAAGCCGAGTTTGACGCTTTAGAACACCTCGGCATCGTGCGGCGCTCCGATAGCGCGTGGGCTTCGCCACTACACATCGTCCCAAAGCCAGGGGGCGGCTGGCGCCCATGTGGCGACTACCGCCGCCTTAACGACGCTACCACCCCCGACAGGTATCCGATCCCGCACATCCAAGACTTCTCCGCCCGTCTGGCGGAACGGGTCATTTTTTCGAAAATTGATCTCATACGGGGATATCACCAGGTACCTGTCAGGGCGGCCGACGTCCCCAAAACGGCAGTCATCACGCCGTTCGGCTTATTCAAATTCTTACGGATGCCGTTTGGTCTCAAGAACGCGGCTCAGGCGTTCCAGCGCTTGATGGACGGCGTGCTGCGTGACCTGCCGTTCCTTTTGGTTTACCTGGACGACATCCTCGTCGCCAGCACGTCCCGGGCCGAGCACCTCCTCCTCCTCCGAACACTGTTCGGGCGCCTCAGCGAGCATGGCCTCATCGTCAACCCGGCCAAATGCCACTTCGGCACGACGGCCGTTGATTTTTTGGGCCACCACATCACCAAGAACGGGGCCGTGCCGCTGCCAACCAAGGTCGAGGCCATCACCACGTTCCCGCGTCCCCGCACCATAAAGGCCCTGCAGGAATTCCTGGGAATGGTGAATTTTTATCACCGCTTCGTGCCCCGCGCTGCTCAACTCATGCGGCCCCTCTACGAAGCCCTCCGGGGCAAGCCGGCCAAGCACGACATCGCCTGGTCCGCAGCAATGGACGCCGCCTTCCAAAGCTCAAAGCGGGCCCTCGCCGACGCAACACTGCTCGCTCCCCGGTGCTCAACGCTCCCATCGCCCTCACCACGGATGCCTCCGACTACGCGGTGGGCGCCGTACATGAGCAATGGGTGAACGGGGTTTGGCAGCCACTCGCTTTTTTCAGCCGGCAGCTCCGGCCGAACGAGCTCAAATACAGCACGTTTGACCGTGAGCTCCTCGGTCTACACCTGGCCGTCCGCCATTTCCGCCACCTCCTGGAGGGCCGACCTTTCACGGCGTTCGTCGACCACAAGCCGTTGGTTTACGCAATGGCCAAGGTCACGGAGCCGTGGTCGGCCCGCCAACAGCGCCACCTCTCTGCCGTGTCGGAGTTTACCACGGACATCCGGCACATCGCCGGCAAAAACAACGCCGTGGCCGACTGTCTTTCCCGGGCCAGCGCGAACGCGGTCCACCTGGGCGTGGACTTCGCGCTTATGGCGGCGGACCAAACCACCGACACCACGGTGCAAGCCCTCCGGGCGGCGGACACGGGCCTCCGCCTGGCCGACATCCCCTTCGCGGACACTGTCCTGCTCTGCGACGTCTCCCAAGGCCAGCCTCGCCCCATCGTGCCCGTCACCTGGCAACGCCGCATCTTCGCCTCCCTCCACGGCCTTTCCCACCCGGGCCGGAAAGCTTCCCAGAAGCTGGTGTCGGCGCGATTCGTCTGGCACGGCCTTCGTCGGGACGTCCGCGATTGGACCAGCACCTGCACAGCCTGCCAACAGGCCAAGGTCCACCGACACACCCAGGCCCCGCTGGCACCTTTCACCGTGCCCGAACGACGTTTCGACCACGTCAACGTGGATCTGGTGGGCCCCCTCCCCCCGTCACGGGGGTTCACACACCTGCTCACCATGGTGGACAGGACCACCAGGTGGCCGGAGGCCGTTCCCCTCATCTCCACCACCACCGCCAACGTGGCGCAGGCTTTCATCGCCACCTGGGTCGCCCGCTTCGGCGCACCACGCTGCACGGACATCTCGTCAGACCGCGGACCACAGTTCACCTCCGAGCTGTGGGGCGCGGTCGCCCGCAACCTGGGGGTCAAGCTCCACCGTACTACGGCCTACCACCCCCAAGCAAACGGGTTGTGCGAGCGATTCCACCGCTCCATGAAGGCCGCGCTCATGGCCGGCCTTCAAGACGGCGGTTGGGCCGACCGGCTGCCGTGGGTCCTTTTGGGCCTCCGCACGGCCCCCAAGGAGGACCTCCAGGCATCCACCGCCGAGCTTGTCTACGGCCAGGCGCTACACGTCCCGGGTGAATTCGTGCCCGACGCTACCAGCCCCTGGTCCGCAGCTCACCAGCGCTCGGACCTCCAGGAGGCCGCCCGACGGTTTGCCCCTGTGCCAACATCCCACCACGGTGACCCCCAGTCCTACGTCCCCCCCAGCACTTCGCACAGCGGAGTATGTTTTTGTGCATCACGACGCACATCGGGGGCCACTCCGGCCGCCGTACGACGGGCCCTTCCGGGTCCTGCGACGGGACGACAAGTCGTTCGTCATCGACATCGGCGGCAGGTCGGACCGGATTGCGGTGGACCGCCTCAAGCCGGCGCACGTGGACGTCGACCAACCACCACGGGTGGCCCTTCCGCCGCGGCGAGGCCGCCCCCCGTCCACGGTGCCCCCCACTCGACCGCCCACCACCACACCGGACCCCCCCCCCACGACCCGCCAGGGGTCGCTTCGGCCGGGTCATCAGGACCCCCCTCAAATTGACCCTGCCGGTGCAAGTCGATTCTGGGGGGACGTGTGTAGCAGCTACCGCTGGGTTTTCACAATCGCCTTGCACCTATCAAGGACACGGAGCGATCACCATGCCGGGCTCGTCCAGGACGCCCGGGCAGGCCCGCGCTCAACTTGCCAGGCCTCGGTCGGGACGCCCGGGCATGCCCGGGCAGGCTCGCCCTCAACTTGCCAGGCCGCAGCCAGGACGCTCGGCCACGCCCCCTCTCGCCTTTCCTGGGCAAACGCTCCGGGATAATGTGTGTATATATATTGCTGCCCGATAAACGGGCTTTTCAGAGTACCTGAGTGTTTTGTTTGAATAAAGCAACTCGGACGAATTCCAGCTTTTTGTCGCGTCCATTCTTCCGATCGACGTGGGAGCCCGAGCTCCTTCAGAGCCATGATTGTCATGGGGCCCGCAAGGCTAACCCCTACTCTAGCGGGGATAAATGGCCTTTAAACGATCATTCATTCATTCATTCAATGGAATAAACAAAGGACACATGCATATACTCATATACTTTTGGTTTCTAAACTTTCCCAATACTTATTTATGAGAGCGTTAATGATCACATCAGGGTTGAAAGAAAAACGGGATTTAAAAGTAGTGCTATGGCTGTCCAAACTTTATGGCTTCCTGAGTGTGACAAGGCTGACGTTAAGACTCTGCTGAGAGAAATTTTGAAATGGGATGCTGGAAAGATTACAATGTCTGTTGCAAATTGGAAGAATATTGAGTGGGCTGGATTTGAATGTCATACAATCTAACGTACGTTATTTTCCCTGTACTCGGACAAAATCCAATTCCTTGAGTGTTGATTCTCTTCACATACTGCCCCTACAGGGTACCTAGCCACACCTAACTGATCATGAACGTTTCCACTGCGAAGAATTTGCCCTTGGACAAGTCACTACTCCATTGCATCTGGATACTGCTGAAGACGAAGAAGAAGCCCTAAATCAAGACAGGAATTTAGAATTTGGGAAGGGCACTGCAAGCTTAGTCTTTTAAAAAGATACACCAGAAACGTTTAACATCCATTCTTCAAAGCAAATGTTAGCAGATGAGATTGCCGATTTAAAATCCTCTTTAAAGGATGGCATACTCATAGGTGTACCACCCTGCCTATGAAACAGCACGATGAGAGACCACAGTCGGGACCACCATCACACTCGGACTGCACAGCTCAAAGATGATTATGCCACTTCAGCCCGAGCTCCCCGAGTTTGCCACTAACCAATTCAATTATTTTTGTCGAATCCTGTGCACGTTATCTCACTCGTACAGTTTTATTCTGATCTGCCTCGTCACTATAATACAGGTTCGTGTTCAAATGGCTTATTTTATGAAACCACAAGGAACTGACATATCCATTTTCCTTGCAAAACATTACCTTCAAACTTCCCCAACTTGAAAGCTTCCAGAATTAGTGAAATATATAAATTGCACAATGTCTTTAAGTTCAGCCATTCCGAGAGGAAGGTTACCCGTGCCGTGCCACCGAAGTTCCCCGTTACTCGTGCCACCGAAGGTGGACAGAGGTTATGTTTTCACCTGTTTGTCTGTGTGTCTGTGAGCAGGATATCTCAAAAAGTTATGGACGGATTGGGACAAAACTTGATGAACAGGTTAGGTGTCTGACAAGGCTGAATTGATTAGATTGTGGTGAAGATCCGCATGAGGATCTGGATACTCGAATTTTTAATGCGATTCTTCACAATTGGAAGATCGGACCAAAAACGATATATAACAGATTTTTCAAAATGTTGTGGACGGGTTATGACAAAACTAGGTGGACGAGTTGGTTAGTTAACAAGAACAAGCCGATTAGATTTTGGTCCAGGTCAGGACGCGGATCCGGCCTATCAGAGGGATACAAAACATGAACTGTTCAGCCTGGCGAAGGTATGCGTTTTGCCGTGTGCCATTCTACGAGGGGCAGTCAAATAAGTAACCTTAAAATATTTTTCACAACTTGTTTATTGCAATATTGCATGTACATGTGTAACAACTGTGTCTGTGGTCCCTCTGGGTATGTAATGCTCTACAAGTGGGCCTCGGCTACCCCAGAAGAGAGTCAGCATCACTTTTCCAGTGGACGGCTGTGTGCTGAATTTTCTGGGCTTTGGTGAAGTTGAATGGCGCCACTCTTTGCTTGCCCTCTTCGTTTCTGGCTGAAAGTAGTGGACCCAGCTTTCATCCCCAGTCACTGCACACTGTAAGAAAGCGCCGTCTTCTGTTTCGTAACGTCGCAGAAGTTCTTCACATGCATCCACTCGCCATTCTTTCAGTTCAAGTGTGAATTGTCTAGGCACCCACCTTGCAGACACTTTGCGGAACCCCAGCACGTTGTGATTGATATGGTGTGGTGATCCATGGATAATGTTCAATCTGGGGACCACTTCTTCCTGCGTAATGCGATGGTTTTCCTTTAGCACACGCTCAACTCCTGCAACCATTTCTGGTGTGTCGGTTGTGTGAGGCCGGCCTGAGCGAGCAGCGTCTGCCACACTGGACAGACACTCCACTTTTAAACTTCCTGTCCCAGTCATACACCTGCTGCAGCAATAAACATGCATCACCATATTGCATCTTCATTCTGTGATAGATTTCACTGGGATTCACACCGTCACTTCCCAAGAAACGGATGACAGAACGTTGCTCTACCCTGGTGCATGCTTCCAAGGGAGCAGTCATCTTGGAACTGCTCTACTGACGTCACACGCTCAATGTTGCCAGATCTAAAACAGGCAAAACATGACTCTTACCCATAGATATAACATATGTCGTCCACAACTACACACATTACATTCTCAAATTAATATCACTATTTTAAGGTTACTTATTGACTTATTCGGCTATCACTAATTTCTTCTATCACTAATATCTATCTATCACTAATATCTATCACTAATATCTATTCTATCACTAATATCACTAATATCACGGCTAGAATTTAAACCTCTTAGTTACCTATTTCCCCCCTTTAATTTCTTCTAACCTTACAAGATTCAAATTCTGGCACAATCACAGGATCTATTCGTTTTTAAAATTATTTGAAATAAATAATGTATGGGCTCCTTACTAATCAGTGCAAAAATAATACAGAACACAGTGTGATTTGTCACACAACTCAAGTGAGGTGCAGTTTGTTGTAAACTCCCTAAAGATAAATAATGGGAGATATTTGCTATTCCACAAGCTGAAACTTTGTGTAAGGAAAAGAAGAAGAAAGTAGCAAAGGATACCCTACAAAATAAAAGACAATATCATTTATCTTTTAGTTCAATATATCTCTAAAATTCTCACCTTGGCCTTTTTCAGGTTGGTCACAACCCGAGAGAGCAACAAGCTGTAATCTCCACGTTTCACAGTAAAACTCTTTCCTTCAAACTGATGGCTTCCACACTTGTTGTCCTCCTCTCCTTCAACTGCACCATCTGTGAAAATGATGAATCTGTGAAAAGTACTTTTTCCTTTTAAGCACCTGATAAAAAGGTAAAAATTGAAGCCAAATGAAGTCCTCTTTTAAATACCGAAGTTCATATTATATCAAAACTAGTGAGGTACCCATGCTACGCACGGGTGGGAGGCCAGAAGCAAACAGGCAATGCAGATACGGCGAATGCTAAAGCATGAAACCAATAAATTCCACATTCCTGTAGCACCTTCAGTCGCACGTCAGTCATGGATAGCAAGTTCGTGAAGGACTTCCATGAAAAACATACCCGTACAAACGGGTACATTTGTTCTATACCCAGTCAATGACGAATCTGCATGTGGTGATCCGTGAATTTCACATTTAGAAAGTAGAAACCGTCACTGCATTTCGTCATTCACTTGAACTCGATATCTCTTTTTTTCAATCCAAACAGCATAACTCCAATCACAAATTAAATAGCATTAATATAAAAAATAAACTTTTAACAATATTCGTGACATAAACAAATATTTAAGCCTGATGTGAAGTTCCGTATGGTTGGGTGAATACAATTACGAATTCAAAATCGTAATTGTATTCACTGAATTCCAATCATCAATTTATACTTTTTTTAAAAATACTGTTTTAAATGACGGTTGTATTGGGATATTATCAAACCAGCTCATTGACGTAATCTGTCCACTTCTGCATTCGCCGCAGGTTCGTAATTCATCAGGATTTTCCTCAATTCCGCACTGAAATGTTCATGAAATACTGTTCAGCCGTTTTTAATTTTCATGTCATGTTCTTTTGGTGAATTATCGTAGGATTTTACTGCAGGGGTTCCAGGAAATCGTTGCGATCGGTGCAGCTGTTTTTGCGGTACCCGGGACAATAACATTATGCGGGAGTCCAAACCTGAAAATGCTGGAGACCAAAGCTGAAATTGGAAAAACAATATAGCCTATTTTACTCCAAGAGGTCCCAGGATTACCCACCCAAAATATGGTTGCGATCGGTTCAGCCATTTTTGCGGTACCTGAGAACAGACGGACAGACGGACAGACATTTGGTGAATTATAGTAAGATGGTAACATCACGTTCGGTCTCCAAAAGACCACTCTAGAACTCCAACGAGGTTCAAGGAACAAATAATGACAATACTTTAGGAATCTTGTGGAGATTAACTGCATGAAGATTAAAAATTAAACAAAATGAAAACAGCAGTGCTGTGATACTTTCTCCAAATAGCCTCAAAAGTTGAAAATAATATGCACCAGCCATTAAAGTTTGATAACTACTGGTGCATATTGATTTTGTTACGAACTAAAACAGCACTCTTCAACGTCGTGATGTCGACTGATGTGCTTCCGGCCACATTATTGCATCATTATACAGTCACGTGAAAAAGTAAGTACACCCCATGTAAAGTTTTGACTTTTTCAACAGATTTCAACATACAGCTATTTGAGCTTCATTTCAACAATATTGATAGATAAAGGTGATATAATAAAACAAATATCATGAAACATTTACATTTTGTAGTCCATTGTATAATTTAAATAAACATAAATGCAAATTTCGCATGTGGAAAAAGTAAGACACCCCTACATTTATCACTACTTCAAATACCTAAAATTAGAATCAGGTGCACCAGCTCAGGTGCAAATGATTAGAACATCATTAGAGAGGATCTTGGAGGAACCTGTCTTATTTAAACCTCAGACATTTAGTTTGGTTTGCTCTTTGTTGTTGAAGTGTGTGGCATCGCCATGCCTAGATCAAAAGAGCTCTCTGAGGCCTTCAGAAAAAAGGTTATAGATGCCTACGAGACTGGGAAGGGATTTAAAAAGATCTCCAAACAATTTGAAATCAATCATTCGACTGTCCGGAAGATCATCGACAAGTGGAGAAGATTCCAAACAACTGCCAACTTGTTCAGGCCAGGCTGCCCCAGCAAGTTCAGCCCGAGAGCAGACCGCAAGATGCTGAAAGAAGTCTCAAAGAACCCCAGAATGTCATCACGGGACCTGCATGTAGCTCCTACCACTGTTGATGTCAAAGTGCACGAGTCGACCATTAGAAAGAGGCTGCACAAATTTGATCTACATGGGAGGTGTGCCAGGAGGAAACCTTTGCTGTCCAGAAAGAGCATCAGGGCAAGACTAAAGTTTTCCAATTAACACCTCGGCAAAGACCAGCTCTTCTGGAACAATGTGCTCTGGACAGATGAGTCAAAGGTAGAGCTATTTCGCCACAGTACCAGAAGACATGTTTGGCGAAAACCAAAGACAGCATTTGACCACAGTAACCTGATACCAACTGTAAAGCATGGTGGTGGAAATATTATGGTTTGGGGCAGTTTTGCTACATAAGGGCCGGGGCAGCTCACCATCATAAATCCACTATGAATTCTTCATTGTACCAGAGTGTGCTTCAGGATAATGTGAGGCCATCTGTCGTAGAGTTGAAGTTCAACTGCAGGTGGACCTTGCAACATGACAATGACTCTAAACATACCAGTAAATACACCAAGGAATGGCTGAAAAGAAAGAAATGGAGGGTTCTGGAATGGCCAAGTCAAAGCCCGGATCTAAATCCCATCGAGATGTTGTGGGGGGATTTGAAACGAGCTGTGCATGCAAGAAACACCTCAAACATCACACAGCTGAAAGAATTCTGCATGGAGGAGTGGGCAAAAATTTCTCCCAGTCGATGTCAGAGACTGGTAGACAGTTATAAGAAACGCCTACTTGAGGTTGTTTCTGCGAAAGGGGGCAATACCACCTATTAGAGCCAAGGGTGTACTTACTTTTTCCACATGCGAAATTTGCATTTATGTTTATTTAAATTATACAATGGACTACAAAATGTAAATGTTTCATGATATTTGTTATATTATGTCACCTTTATCTATCAATATTGTTGAAATGAAGATCAAATAGCTGTATGTTGAAAGATGTTGAAAAAAATCAAAACTTTACATGGGGTGTACTTACTTTTTCACGTGACTGTACATACCTGTACCAAGTTTGACTTGGTCCACTTCAGCCATTCTTAAGTTATTGCAGTAACAACAACCTAGTACAGACTCTGACCTTTGACCTCTTGACCCCATAATCGAATCAGTTCATCTGTGCATCATCTATAATAATAAAAGGCAGTGTCCATCCATCTGTCTGTCTGTCTCCTCCATAACTCCAAATTCATGAAACCTAGCGGCCCCAAACATTGCATGGATACAACTGGACCTCCAACAGATTGCAATGATGAAAACTGGGTGTTTGGGTGTGTTATAACACGCTTTTTGAAGATTAACGAGGTGCTCATAAGAAAAAACCCCTAAAAAGCCTTACCAATATGGCGGCCCGCCAACTTGGTCAGCCCACTGCCACTCGCTGGGTTCTTAAGCCGCCATTTTGTTTCAACCTATTGCCCGATTCAAACGTGCCTTGCCTTGGAATCACAATCGATTATCATTACATAATTTAAGCATATCATCAAAATCTGGATTTGGATATGAGGTTTGGATGCTGTCGACTAAATAAATACCATCTCAGATCATCCCCAATCCAAAACCATGATCTTTTTGGCCCTTGTTAACCTCACCCAAATCCCTCCTCCGTCCAAATTTCCAGTTTTCCCTCCTGAGAGTTTCCTTCTGTGTCCATCTTGCCTACCCTGTACATCGTCTACTGCCCCTCATTCCTCCCCATACCCATTGTTTGTCCGCCTCCCTTTGCCTTGGCCTCCGGATCTGCTGTGTCTGTGTCTGTCTCTGTCTCTCTCTACTGTTCCTTTTGTCCTGTTATGTCCTGATCCGTTCAGTGTAATAGCACGAGCTCTTCCACGAGCCTCGACTATGTATACAAAAAAGAAAGTGTTTATTATTTTCCAATTTCTCAGTTCTCTCTTGAATGCAAACTTCCTGCCCCCCATCACTGGGTGAACATAAACCCCTTTGCTTTTCCATGAACCTCCATCTCTGTATATAAATGGCTTAACAAAAAGAAATGTGATTTCTGGCACTGGATGAGTGTTCAAGGGGCACACCATTAAACAATTGAACTTTAACAACTGTGCAGACATAATTCTTTACTTTCAAAAGTGTTGTTCGACACAATGGAGATTGATTCTGAGGGATTGCAAAACCTTGCAGTCAAGTAAAACATGGATTCTAAAAGTATTCAAGTATATATATATATGTTGCCATTACCTCTTTACATGGCCCTCGCAAGTTGGCCCTCAAGAGTTTGGAACCGCGCCGAAATCTATTCACTAGAACAAAGAACTATCATACTTGATGAACCATGATTTTGCTGGCAAGAGAAAATTTTATTGAAACAAAATATTGATCAAAATTAAATCACCTGGATAAATAATTCTGCACGCATAATTACAAGAACACATTCTTTGTTCTTATCAACATGCAATTTAAATCATGCCAAATTGCAGCACAATATGCAAATATGCCAAGGTGAAGGTTACTATTACAACCTGGATATTCAGCAACATAACGTCTGTTGAGCAGGATGTCAACCTGTTTATCCAATATGGGTACAGTCTTGTATTTTTGGCTGACAGGATGGCTTTGAGGTATGTACACTCGCCTCCATGCTGTCTATCCTGGGTTCGAAACCCAACCAAGTGCCAAGCTCTCTATTCCGGGTTTGAATCCTGACCAGCCTCCAAACTGTTTGTCCATGGTTTGAAACACGACCAAGCTCCAAGCTCTCTATTCCGGGTTTGAATCCTGACCAGCCTCCAAACTGTCTATCCTTGGTTTGAAACACGACCAAGCTCCAAGCTCTCTATTCCGGGTTTGAATCCTGACCAAGCTTCAAGCTGTCTATCAACAACAACAACAACAGCAACATGCATTTTAAGGCCATTTTCCCTGCTAGAGCGGGGGTTAGCCTTGTGGTCCGCATGACAATCTTCTCCATTTTGCCATATTTTCTGCATCTCTGCTTGTTAACCCCCTTGCACGCATTTCTTCTTCGACCATCTTTAGCCAAGTCTTTCTCGGTCTTCCCCGTCCTCTACTTCCTTCTACATTCATTTCCATCACTCTTCTCAACCAGTCACTTTCATCCTTCCTCAACACATGACCAAACCATCTCAACCTGTTCCTCTTCACAGCATCAATCACAGGCTCTATTCCCATCATCTTTCGCAATTCATCATTTGTCTTCCTCTCTCTCAACGATACTCCGCACATCCACCGAACCATTCGCATTTCCACCCTTTGTTGCTGCTCTACGTTCATTACCCATGTCTCGCTCCCATAAATCATAACACTTCTCACACATGCAGCATACACCTTTCCCTTCAGCTTCAACGACACTCCCCTCCTCATCAGCACGCCACTCAGTTCCCGAAACTTCCTCCATGCACATCTCACTCTAGCAACCGTTGCCGAGTCTGATCCACCTTCTCCATTCAGCATGTCTCCGAGGTAGCAAAATGATTTCACACCTTCCAGCTTCACACCGTCTCCAAGATCCAACTCAACATATCCTCCATCTGCAGCTCCCTCTGTGCACAACTTACATTTGAATGTATCTGCCACACTGGTTAATGACCCTCTCAGACCACTACATTTTTGATGAACCCACTCAGCGCACATTGTACATTGAATGGAGTTCACTCCGACACCCTTCCTGCACACAGCACACGGCCACTTCCCAGTTCTTTCCACCTCACCACGTGCTTTACCACTTGCCATCACCTCCGTCTTTCCTATATTCACCTTCAGACCTTTTGTCTCCATACATTCCTTCCACTTGTTCATCTTTTCCTTCAGTCCATCCATACTTTCAGCAATCAACACCAGATCATCTGCATACAACAACTCCCATGGTAAACCCTCCTTTACGTTCTGAGCCAGCATCTCCATCACAGCTACAAATAGTAGTGGACTTTGTACCGACCCCTGATGCACTCCCACCTTCACCTCAAACTCTCAACTGTTCCCGTCCTTCGTCCTTACAGCTGTGCGTGCTCTTTTGTACATTGCCATAACTACTCTGATCAACCATTCCTCCACTCCTAACTTCCTCAATGCCCATGTCAATACTTCGCGTGGAACCCTATCGAATGCTTTCTCCAGATCAACAAACCCAAGAAACAACTTCTTCCTCTTCTCCATGTACTTCTCCTGCAACTGCCTCACAATAAAGAGCGCGTCTGTCGTTCCTCTTCCTGGCATAAATCCAAACTGCATTTCGTCGATCTTCACTTTATTCCTTATCCTCCTCTCCAACACCCTTTCCAATACCTTCATTCCATGCTCCAATAACCTTATCGCTCGATACGAGCCATAGTCCAGAGGGTCACCTTTCCCCTTGTATAGAGGGACGAGGGTACTCAGTTCCCAATCCACTGGAATGCGGCCTTCTTTCACCACCAGATTACAGATCTCTGTCATTCTCTTCACACCCCAACTTCCTGCTGCCTTCAACATATCTCCCACAACTCCCGTCGGCCCTCCCGCATTTCTACTCTTCATTGCTTTTATCGCTTTTACAGCTGTAAGGACCCTGGTGTTGTGCTAGCGGCTAGGGTGCCGGCTTAGGATCCTAGGATCCTGGGTTCGAATCCCGGTCGATCGCTGAATTAACGTCAGGGGGGTTGACTCAGCCTGTCATCCTTCCGAGGTCGGCTAATTGAGTACCAGTTCACTGGTAATTCCCTGTTTGTCGTTAAAGGCGGCAAAAAGGGTTGGCGTCAGGAAGGGCATCCGGCCGTAAAACATTGCTTCAAAAAGGGGACCGAAAAACAACAACAACCACGGTTCCCGAAAAAGGCCAACCCCCGCTTTGCGGGGAAAAATGGCCTCTAAAGGTGTTTTTTTTTTTTATTATTGCTTTTATCGCTTCCTCAACTTCCTTTTCAGTTATCTTCTCTGCCCGTCCTAAAACTGGGTTACTCTCTATGTTGCCATCCCATTCATTCTCTGTATTCAAGAGCATTTCCATATATCTTTTCCATCTTCCTTTAATTCCATCTGGGTCCACAATGATTTGTCCCACTTCATCCTTCAAGCAACTCACCCCCATCACATCACACCTCTCTTTCGCTATCTGCTTTGCAATCCTGAATACCGCTCTCTGACCCTCTTCCGAATCCAAGCGTTCCCCGAACATTTTCCGACATGCCTCCTGCGCCTTTGCTACCTCTTTCTTTGCAGCCTTCTTGGCTGCTTTATAACTTTCATGCTCTGCTTTTTCTGCTCCCGTACCCTTCGCCTTCTGCCACTCCTTGAACTTCTTCCTCTTCTCGTCAATCCTCTTTCCAACTTCATCATCCCACCACCATGTTTCCGAGTGCCTCGGTGGTCCTTTTGTCCATCCACATACCTCACCAACGGCTCCCAACAGACTATCTTTCATTGACATCCAACCACGTTCAAGCTCAACCACATCATCCTCTACCCTACTCAGCCTCTCTGTTAATGCCTCCCTTACTGTCACCTCTTTCAACCAGCACACCTTCATTCTCGGTTGGTGCTTCACCCGCCGAGCTCTCCTCGCACCTTTCACCCTTATGTCGCAGACAACCAAGTGGTGCTGTGAAACAGGCTGACCAGTTTACGTTTTGTATCTGGATCTGGATTCGGACCTTAACCAATATCTAAATCTTAACCAAAATCTTCAAAATAATCTCAATTCGTCCTTGTCACCCATCCAACTTGTCCACCAAGTTTCGTCCGAATCAGTCAATAACTTTTTGAGATATGGTACTATATATATCATTTTTTGCCCCATCTCTCAATGTTAAAGAATCGCTTGAAAAAATTCCAGCATCTAGATCCGGATCTTCACCAAAATCAAATAATTTGCTCCTTGTCACACACCCAACCTGTCCACCAAATTTCATCCAAATCCATCGACAACGTTTTGAGATGTCCGGACCGACAGACAGGGGTGAAAACATAACCTCCATCCACCTTTGATGGCGGAGGTAATAATGGTACAGTATTGGTTCACAAGTTATCAAGTGACCACTATATTCGTCATGTGTGTGCGTCTGTCTGTGTGTGTGTTTGTCCGCAGCATAACTACCCGATGATATCATCCGATCTTGATGAAACTTGGGTGGGAGGTTGATATCATGATCGAGTTGTGTCCTGCCTAGAGTGGGCATATTGCACCCATTGTGGGCAGAGCCACGCCCGAAAAAGATGTCTTTTTAGGGGGTAATCGAGTTCAAGCTACATCTTCTCCGAGGGGTTTGGTGGAATCTGACAGGGGTTTCGATGTTTGGTTAGGCCAATGTCATGTGTCTAGCCCCACGACCCTCGATGTTTCATTTCTTTCTTTCTTTTTTTTCTTTTTTTTCATTTCGTTTTTCACCGAATTTTCGTTATTGTGCAGCTAACTAACCTCATAACTGATTATACATTATTTTCAATCTCATTTCAAGGTCAGTAACCTTCGTTTTGACATTTCCGGGCCTGTTTCAGTTATAGTCCGTCCTTTTGTCATTGAATACCGCTCGCTCGTGAACCATCGTCGTCTCCTGACTTGTTGTAAACTATTTTCACCATAATACCCTTCACTATGCAAACACCTTGCATGGCTGGATCTGCAAACTGATGATCCTCTCCTGCAATTTTCACAATTGAATACAGTATCAACATCAATAATTATCAAAACCTTTTGATGAGAATGTTTTTTTACAGAAAGTTCCCCGTTCAATATAGCACTTTCCACCAAGAGCCGTAATTTTAACAGACACACAATATAAACAAAACAGGTCATGAGAGTCTAGACTGGCTTTTTGTTTTTTTAAAGCAATGGCACCATTTTGTTTCTTATCATTCACAAATGTTATAAAATAATCGAATCATTCAAAATTAAATTAAAAAGACAAAGGACGTACCACAGTTTTTACTAAGTTTTGGTGAAAGAAGAAGAATTACAAACGTTTGAAATATTTTACAAAGTGGTGAGCAATACAGTACACTGTTCAGCATGTGCAGGTCACATTTGCATTCAACACATACCAGGAATGCTTAATCAAGCATTTGAATTCAGAGGAAGAGAAAATGTTAATCACACAGGGGCCAATTTTAAATACCACTTGTAACAGTAAGAACCGCCTTTAGAGGCCATTTTTCCCCGCAGGGTGGGGTTTGGCCTTTTTTGAGCACCGTGGTCCCCTTTTTGAAGCAATGTTTTATGGCCGGATGCCCTTCCTGCTGCCAACTCTGTTAGTCGCCTTTTGCGACATGCAGGGAATTACCAGTGAACTGTTACTCAATTTGCCGACCTCAGAAGGATGACAGGCTGAGTCAATCCCCCTGGCGTTAATTACAACGATCGACTGGGATTCGAACCCAGGATCCGAGGATCCCAAGCCGGCACCCTAACCATTAAGCCAACACCAGGCTCACTCGTAACAGTAAGGTAATAGCATTACTAGCACAGGAAGAGCTCATTTGCATTCATTCCCAAATCACTTGCACAACATAGAGTTGCAATGGTGTGACGACAAACGGGACACGTGCTTGCTCTCTCACGCACGCACGCACGCACGCACACACACACAATATATATTGTTGCGGATATGAGATTGGCCTCCATCCATATCCGCTTGTAAATATTCCCCTATTTCCCCAATACTTCCCAACTATCCCCAATCCCCCATTCCCTAGTCCCATTTTCTGTAAACAACACTCTGTAGACCCGACCTTCCCCTATTTCCCCCATTAAATGTCGCATCCAGGTCCACCGCATCTCACGTAGACAACTATAGGACATCTTGCTAGTTATTCTTAGTCTATGTCAGTTAAGGACTCGTTTCCATTAATTCTGACTCTTCGTTGCACCAGAATGTGATTGTATGGCACCGTTAGAAAGTTTAGGACCTCCCAATACCTCCCCGCAGCTCTTCCTCATGGTACAACAACAACAACAACAACAACAGCGGCGGCAGCGCGGGGAGTGTGCGTCCTCGCTCTGGCTTGGTTAGCCGCCATTGAACATGTGCTCCGACGGGGTTACCACGCAGGGGCTCGCTGTCAGCTCCTCGTCAAGGGCGGAGCCCGGTAACCCCCCGCACCCAATAGAAGCGGCGGACCGATCCCATCTGGGGCGGAGCTAACGAGCCGAGGGCGTGTCACTCCCCGCTGAGCATGCGCAGGAAGAGGGAGGTGACGTCAGATGCGCCCTCAGCTTGGAGAGAGAAGACGCCACCTCCGAGCGCTGCAATACCTCCCCGCATCTCTGGACCGGACCGCGTTTGAGTCTGCCCCTGAGCCAAGGTGCACCTTGTGCTATCGACTGCCTGTCCTTCCCTGCCATCAATCCCCGTGTAAGTCAGTCTTGTTCCGTTTGTCTGTGGTCTGTCGGGGATAGATAAGACTGTGTTCTAAGTGCCCATCTTTTCTGTGCTTTACCTCTTACCTTGTAATCTACCCCTTTTCTGCATCACCAATTATATCCTCCTCCGGAGGTCTTGAGAACTGTACCCCTTGTGTCGTTTCATTTATCCCAGCCGTTGTGTCCTTTCCATCATTGATTTAGCGTAGCGCGATTCGGCCAACGTTCGAGTGGAATCGGGTGAGTTGGGCGGGATCGGGTTCTAATCGGGGAGTAACTGTTCGGACGCGGTAATACACCACCGCTCGGTCAATATAACATCTGTCCGCGATCCGCAACAATTGGTGTCGAGGAGTGAGATCGGACCCGAAGCGCGCTTCACGCGCTCGAAATTATTAACGGCGAAATTTGATTTTGTTTTACAAAAATAAAAACCCGAATTTTGAAAGTCGCGCTATGGCAGATCAAGACGGCTGGGTTCCGGTAGAGGAGAGTGAGGCAGGGTCGATCCAGGACCAAATTGAGGGACATGAGGAGAGCGAAGCAGTGAGGGTGGCAGGGTCGCAAAATGGCGTCCTCGCGCACGAGGTTACGGGCGCGCAAAATGGCGCCTCGCACATGGCCACGGCGACCGCGCCCGCGACCGTAGTAGCGCCGCTGGTAGATTTGGACCTTTTTTTAATACAAATGAAGGCCCATATGGCCCAGAATAGCGAGAAAATGAGGGAGGACATGGGGGCCAATAGCCAATGGTTAGAACAAAGGATGGGGTCCAATAGCGAGAAATTGAGGGAGGACATGGGGTCTAATAGCGAGAAATTGAGGGAGGACATGGGGTCCAATAGCGAGAAATTGAGGAAGGACATGGGGGCCCAGATCGGAGGGTTAGGGAGTAGAATAGAGGGATTAGACAATAGATTAGGGGAAATACAGGAGGGGTTAATGGGGGTAGAAAACAGAATGGCCGCTCAAGAGAATCAAATGGAAGGGATGCAAAAGGGGTTAGAGGGGTTAGAAAACAGTATGGAAGGCAAATTGAGGGACATGAGGGACCAAGCGGAAAGGGAAGTTAAAAAATGGGGCAGCAGATAGAGGGGGTCAGAATGGGGGTAGAAACTAAATTGGATGCTCACAGGGAGGAAATGGAGCAGATGAGGGTGGCATCTGGGCAGGAGATGCAAGTGATGGGAGAGGAGATCAGAAGAGGTGTGAGTGAGGAGGTCGGAGGAGTGCGCGAGGAGGTGAGGCACTGTAAGGAGCGCATGGAGAAGGAGGTGAGAAAGGGGACTGTAAAGTTACAAGGGGGCATAGAGGACCTGACGCAGGAGGTGGAACAGCTGACGGTGGGACAGACTGAGTTAGTGGAGCAGGTACAAAGGAACACTGCGGTACTAGGAGGGTTAAAAGCGACACAGAAAGAACTAAAAGACGACTTGATAGCGACGAGGAGGGAATGTCAGATGGTACGTGAGGGACTGACAACGAGGTTGGACGAGGTGACAGAGGTAATGGAGACGAAGGACCGGCAGGTGAGGACGCACATGGAAACGGTCAAGGTAGCCTTAGAGGACGAGCTTGAGGAGACGTACCGGGACATAAAAGAGGTGAAGCAGAAATTAGAAGAAGTGGAAGAAGGGGTGAGCGAAATTAAGAAGCGACGGAGAGAGGATAAGAAAGACATAAAGGAGGAAGTAAAAGAATTGGTCCAAAGTCTGTGTTCGGATCGTGATGATGTGCTCATTAACCGGATGAGGGATTCGCAGGTGATGGAGGAGAAGCGAAGAGAAAGAGGACCCGGTGTAAGTGGTGACCAATATGGTCGTGCGTATGATGCGCCAGGTGATTTAATAAGCTTGGGGGTCGAGATGGACCCGGGTGTTCGTGAGAGGCCGTTGGTGAAGTGTGCGACAGGTCTGGTGTGCGAAAAAGGAGGTGTGCGAGAAAGTCCGACTCTGGGGTGTGTAAGAAAAAAGTGCGTGCCAAGGAGTGAGGGTGCTGTCGAGAGTGAGTCGGTCGTAGCGCGTGTGCGAGGGAGCACATGGAAGCGCGTAGTGAGGAGTGTTACGGAGGGTGTAAAGGGAGAATGCACGCCTGTGGTGAGTGTTACAGAGGATGTAACGGGAGAGGGTGTGCGAGAAAGATGTGTAACGGACAGGTGCATGGGGAAAGAGTGCGCTGTCAAAAGTAAGGAAGAATGCACGCCTGTGGTGAGTGTTACAGAGGGTGTGACGGGAGAGTGTGCGCAAGAGTGTGCGCGAGAAAGGTGTGTAACGGACGGGTGCATGAGGAAAGAGTGCGCTGTCGAGAGTAAGGGTGAGTGCGCTGTCAAGAGTGGAGGTGAGAGTAGTAAGAGTGACACGGAGCGTGAGTTGGTTGTGACAGGTGAGAAAGGAAGCACACCTGGAATGGTAGAGCGTGTGTGGGAATGCACGCTGGAATTGGTCGTGAGGCACGTGGTTGGGTGTGCGGGTGAGAGCACACCTGTGATTGTCACAGAGGAGGTGACCGAGGAAGGGGTGCGAAGAGGTCTGTTGGTGAGGTGTGCGAGCGACGAATGTGTGCCAAGGTGTTCGGTGGTCAGGTGTGTGACCAAGTCTGTGAGTGGAATGAGTGTACCTGGGTGTGTTAGAGAAGGTACGACGAGGAGCATGGAAACGGCTGGATGTGTGAGCAAGGAACGGGCTGGGGGGTGTAAGCATGCAGGTGAGGCATCGAAGGTAACCGGGTTAGAGGTTAGAGCGACTTTTAGCCGAATCGGGCCCTCGGTGCGTGCCGGGCTTCACGTGCCGCGAGGACCAGCGGGGATCCGAGCCACGGCGGGTTCGAAAGGACCGCCGTACGCGATCCACGCTGGGCCTCGCTTTGAACGGCCGCGTCCGTGCTCCACTAGGCGGAGCTGGCAGCCCGATAGGAAGGGTCGTCATGGCGACCACTTTTTGTTGAGGCATTCCGGCAGGTCGAGATCGGGCCATGGGATGGCTCCGTGCCGAGATGGTGCGTGGGATCTCGGCCCGGGTAAACCTCCTTCCCTGCACCGAATGCGGGATGTATCCAGCCGCTGGCACCAAACAACCCGCATTCATGGCTTGGCTGTACGAAGCCGAGCTTTAGAAGTTAATTGGCGCACCGAGAGGCATTAGTAAGTAGACTGTAATGACGAGGATAGTGTTTTGGCCCCGAAATTAGAAAAACAAAATTTGATGATTGGCAAAGGATTGGCAGTAATGATTGGCAGATGATGGGTAGTGATTGGCAAATTTTTGATTTGTTGAAATTTGATGTGCAAAATTGGTAGTGGGAGATGCCCGATGTGGTGGGATGGCAACTCTGTCATCCCTCACAAAGGTGGGGCAAATGCGCTATAGTTTATGGGGTGTATGGCAGTGAAAACTAGCCCGGGTGGGTTAGGATATTGTGTGTAGGGATCTAGCGAAGATGACATTAGGTAACGTTAAGGTTAGTTAGTGACTGATACCTGTAGTGGGGACGCAGGTAGTTTAGTGTGGATGATAATGACGTGGGAGCGCAATAGTTTAAAGGGACGACTGGGAAGCGCAAGTTTCAGAGGGGAGTAGTTAGATGAGATGACGCTGTGTGAGAACTGGACAGGTGTGTGGAGCGGTGTATGAGTAGTGAGTGTTGTGGATCAGCGCGAATGCGCTTGGGGGAGAGAAGGGTGCAGGCGGCACCAAGTATGAGAGCACAGGTGTGCACGTACAGGTGTGTGGAATACATGGAGTATTGGAATGAGTGGTGTGGAGAGAGTTGGAGTAGGTGGTACGGAGTGCTGTGCATGGTGCGAAGGTGTGAATGGGGGAAGAGTGGACCCCCATCACGAATACCCGGGGCGGGTAGTGTAAGTGTTAGATAGAGTGTATAGGTAAATTGTGGTTGGATATTGGCATTTGTGGTGCGGTTGCAGAATGGTATTGTGGATGGGTGCATTAGTGTTGTGGAAATGGCTGGGCGTGTAGCCTGTTAGTGTGTGTAGTTGGTTTGGGCACTCCATCACTGTGAGGATGTCGGCCAGGTGAGGCCGCAGGTGGGCTCTGGGAGCCGTTAGTGTCAGTGGGTGCCTGAGGATCCCGGGTGTGGATCGGGCAGCCCGTGCCAGAGAGGGCACTGAGGGGGTGAGAGTGCGAGAGGGCCTTCCCCAGTTAGTTAGGTAAGGGTGAGGAGCAGGTAAGCTCGGGTGGCAACTACAGTGGTGGAGGTGTGCAGGTGGGTAGACCTGCTGGGAGAGCTACACGTCACAGCCCAGAAATTGTGCGAGGGCACCGGGAGATGAATCGGGGGAGTGAGACCCCAAATTGAGAAGCACCACAGTTTGGTCAATGGGAATTGGTTTTTAGAACCCATAGTGTAAGTTGGCCAATGGATTGGCAGGGAAAGACCCCGGGTAGTGTAAAGTGTGTTAAAGTCATTTAGGAAATAGTTAGGATTGATGAACCTGTCGCACCATACGCAGCCACTTACCTGAGGTGATGATGATGACTCCACACCTGTGTTTCTTTGTTTTGTGTGGCAGGAAATGAGAATTGCTGTGTGGATTTGTGAGACGCATCACGACGTGGATGAGACATTGGGGTGATTCCATCTCTCCCTCCTTAGGAGGGACTGATGATGAATTGGTGATGGCAAATTTTGATGTTGAGTTGGAGATGGCAAATTTTGATGAGAGTTGGAAATGGCAAATTTGATTGGTTAGGAGGGAGAGAAGACGAATTTGGTTTATGGGAGGAACGGGGAAGACAGTAGGGACGTTTGTTGATGTGTAAAGTAGATGTTTATGGGTAGTGTTGTGTTTTGTGGATACAGTAAGGGGTAAGGGAGGGGCAATGTAGGTTACCTGGTGGGGGGGGGCGTACGGTAGGAACGTACCTGTCTCACCTGGTTCCCATGTGCCCCCAGTGTGCATTACCTTGTATTGCGTGCACTTTTGCGCCCTTACCACCTTACTCACTTGTCTTCTTTTTGTCTCCCACCTCCGAGGATCTGGCTTTGGGGCAGAGAGAGAGGAGAGAGAGGTGCTGGCTCTGCAGTTGTGGGCCTGTACTTTCGCTGCTTGCTGCCTGGATCGATACACCATATGGACCGCAATTTTTGTGGCCGCCCACCATGGACCGCAGTTCTTCTGCGGGCAAGCACCACCCGTGGATGGACCTATGGGTCAACGTGGCACCTATGCCATACAGGTGAACCACTTTTAGTTGGCCCCCTGACGGCCACAATTTAGAAATGGACGCGGTTGGCGCCTTTCTTTATTTCTAAGGAAGCCAGAAGGCCAAGTGCTCCATGAAGGCAAGACCAGCGGCAGAACATCGGCCGGCTGCGACACCACCGGTGACTATGAACACTTTATTGGTGCACCGGATGGTGCTGACTGTACATGATGGGGTGGTGCTTTTGGTGCTTGGATGGGGTGCTCTGCACATTATTAAAGGCCGTAGGGCCACAGGGCACTCGTGGGTTGGTTTATCGATGCTGGCATGCGTGCTCTCTCTCTATGCATAACATCTGCATGTGTTCCTCAAAGAACAGGTCCTGGATCGTAGTGTAAATATCAGTCTTGTGTAAATAATGCTCCCTACCGGCTGTATGTTTAGTTTGAGGATTCTTTCCGCGATTCGGTTATCCTGTGGGTGTGTTTCTGTGAGGAGAAGGGTGCAACGTCGCAGGGGGACATATTTACTCATTTGTGAACATCTGTAAAACTGTCGCACTCAGGGTTGAGTTAATAGTAGAGGGAACTACATCTGAGTGCCACACTAAAGTAAGTAAAAATTTATCGGGTCGGGACGCCCCGAGGTAGAGAAGGGTGCAATGTTGCGGATATGAGATTGGCCTCCATCCATATCCGCTTGTAAATATTCCCCTATTTCCCCAATACTTCCCAACTATCCCCAATCCCCCATTCCCTAGTCCCATTTTCTGTAAACAACACTCTGTAGACCCGACCTTCCCCTATTTCCCCCATTAAATGTCGCATCCAGGTCCACCGCATCTCACGTAGACAACTATAGGACATCTTGCTAGTTATTCTTAGTCTATGTCAGTTAAGGACTCGTTTCCATTAATTCTGACTCTTCGTTGCACCAGAATGTGATTGTATGGCACCGTTAGAAAGTTTAGGACCTCCCAATACCTCCCCACAGCTCTTCCTCATGGTACAACAACAACAACAACAACAACAGCGGCGGCGGCGCGGGGAGTGTGCGTCCTCACTCCGGCTTGGTTAGCCGCCATTGAACATGTGCTCCGACGGGGTTACCACGCAGGGGCTCGCTGTCAGCTCCTCATCAAGGGCGGAGCCCGGTAACCCCCCGCACCCAATAGAAGCGGCGGACCGATCCCATCTGGGGCGGAGCTAACGAGCCGAGGGCGTGTCACTCCCCGCTGAGCATGCGCAGGAAGAGGGAGGTGACGTCAGATGCGCCCTCAGCTTGGAGAGAGAAGACGCCACCTCCGAGCGCTGCAATACCTCCCCGCATCTCTGGACCGGACCGCGTTTGAGTCTGCCCCTGAGCCAAGTAGTCTAGTAGGAAGACTAGGTCCCCCTGCACCCCCCGGAGATATACTTCTAATCAGTGTTTCTAGATTGGAAAAAATGTGTAGAAAATGACTAGCTATCGGTTGGTGGATAGGCGTGCAGTAGTCGACTGTTGATTTGCTGGGTGGGGGAGAACCAGTTGCAGAGGTGAAACCCCCTAGCCCAGTCACAGGCTGCAGGCCATTGCCATGCCATGCAGGCACCAGGCACAGACCGATCACAGACAACGCAGTTGTTCGTGAGCTACTGAAGCGTTCCGAGGCAGCAACTGCTGAGGCGGGTCAGAGATGGGTCCTGAATACATTTGATCTGGGTGTCTGCATGAAAGCCCTTCCCATCATCTGGCGCTGGCCAAATGAATTTGCTAGTCATGTAGTAACGATTGGACCCTTCCACACATCCATGAACTACATCGGGATGCTCACTGGACACAAGATGCGTGGTTCTGGATATGCAGAGATTCTCTTTGAGGCACAACTAGTAACAAGTGGATCTCTCAAAGGTGTTCTCAGTGGAAAGGCCGACGCAAAGTCCCTCTTTTGCCTCAAAACAGTGTGTGAGGCAATGGAGAGGCTGTTGATGGAGAGATTCACTGAGGAGGAGAACATCATGATCTCTGACCCTGCTGTGCTTCTCAGAATGACCCAGTCTTGCAACCGAGAGCACCTCGATGAAGCCCTCAAAGACCCCTCAACTCTACTCCTCATCAAAAATTTGCATAAAATTTGCATAATTTTGCATAAAATTTGCAGCAGTAATTTGCATAAAAATGGTATGTGGGACATTTTTTCAGCTTGGGGCCATAGCTAGTCATTTTCTACACATTTTTTCCAATCTAGAAACACTGATTAGAAGTATATCTCCGGGGGGTGCAGGGGGACCTAGTCTTCCTACTAGACTAAAGGTGCACCTTGTGCTATCGACTGCCTGTCCTTCCCTGCCATCAATCCCCGTGTAAGTCAGTCTTGTTCCGTTTGTCTGTGGTCTGTCGGGGATAGATAAGACTGTGTCTAAGTGCCCATCTTTTCTGTGCTTTACCTCTTACCTTGTAATCTACCCCTTTTCTGCATCACCAATTATATCCTCCTCCGGAGGTCTTGAGAACTGTACCCCTTGTGTCGTTTCATTTATCCCAGCCGTTGTGTCCTTTCCATCATTGATTTAGCGTAGCGCGATTCGGCCAACGTTCGAGTGGAATCGGGTGAGTTGGGCGGGATCTGGTTCTAATCGGGGAGTAACTGTTCGGACGCGGTAATACACCACCGCTCGGTCAATATAACATCTGTCCGCGATCCGCAACAATATATTCATTGTGCAATGTAAGTCTCTGACGGCTTCATTTTGCATGTTTCTAGAAGATTAATCACCAAATTGAAATTCCATGCATGATTCCATCAATATAAACCTAAATAAGAGGGGGTAGGATTCCATAGGTTAGGCTGGACTTTCACAAATAACTAGGCTGGTGTGAAACATTGACAGGCAATCACAACACAGTGCAGCCAATCATCTGTAAATTTCAAAAGGCATAATTGTCACTGTAACCTCTGTTTTCTTTTCTTTCCGATCTCACTTGCAGTCATCTTGCTTTTCAGCACATGTTTTGAAGCAGTAAATGCATAATTACGAGTATTGGTTATAAACACTAGAAAGATAAATTCTCTAAAATGTGAATGATCCCCATATGTTCCTCTGCCTTAAATAAACGAGATGGTATTCATTGAATACTTACCCTGCGCAGTCAAATTGTTGCGAGCCAACTCTTCTTTTTTTAACATTTTTTTCCTTTGATCCAATATGGCTGCCAGACCACGTGAGCGATGACATCATAAATTTATATTCTCTAATATAATTGTTGCATAGATCACACTCAATCCATTTCAAACTGATCAGATTAAGCATTGTCCCTGTCGAATTATGACATCATAATTTTGGCACAAATGACGTCATCGTGAACAACACCTATTCCCCATATGGAGTTCTTTACAATGAGCCATGTTTCAATTTTTTTCCATGCAGCGGTTTTGGAGATATAGAGGTGCAACATTTTTCGGTTTTTACAAGATGGCGCCTGTACCACATGACCTATGACGTCAAGATTATCATTACAATATTCTACAGGAGCCGCACATATTCTGAAAATTTTGTGTCCATCGGTCTAACAGTTGCAGATGAATGTTTGTTTTATTCATACTGATCAGATCAAGCGTTGTACTTGTCGAATTATGACATCATAATTAAGGCACCGATGACATCACCATCAACATATCTTATTCCCCATGGTGAGTACTTGACAATGAGCCATGTTTCAATTTTTTCCATCAAGTGGTTTGGGAGATATAGAGGTGTAACGTTTTTCCAAGATGGCGTCCGTACCACGTGACCTATGACGTCATAATTTTGAATAAAAAAAATCTACAGGCGGAGGTGCTTCTATGGTAAACTTTCGTGTCAATCGGACCAACAGTTGCCGAGAAAATGAATTTTTAAAATGCAGACACGTATGGCACACAGCACACGTACGGCACACAGCACACAACTGAATGCTTAACCCCGCATTTCGCTTCGCGAGCGCAGGGTAATAAAAGCCTCGATCAAAACTTCAACTCCTCTTGTACAATGCTTTTGAATAACAACTCAGTCAAAAAAACTCAGAATTATTACCAACGTGATACAAATAAATAGTTAGAGACATGGACCTTTAAAGACAGACAACGAATCGCATTCAACCAAAAAAAGAAAATAATGTCTCATTAGTTCGTATAAGGCATTAATTAGAGAGTTATTCACACTGACCTTGAGTGACCACAGAGGCAAGTCTAACCTCGTACTGCACCGAGTGGTCAGGGGCCACGACCTTGAAAAGGCGGGTATTATAGGCACTTATTTCCTGAAAGAGAGGAACAGCAGATTGGTAAGATGCCACACGCTCGAAAGAAATTTTACAAGTTAAACCACGAGTTAAATCAAGTGTCCATGCATTTTAGCTTCAACTAATTACCCATTAAATGTCAGAAAATCCCAGATCACTACATTAAAAGCTTAATATCATTGTGTTGCGAGCAACCTTTGATCATCGCAAAGGTTGATGTGTTTATCTTTCATAAATTGATCGTCTGTTTGCCGTGTCGCGAGCAAGGCCTTGTACAGTGTGCACTGTACAACCTTGAGGCTTTGTTTTTCTCTCAGTGGTCCGTCGTTTGTGATCCAATAACTTTCGTTCTCTGTATTCCCAGTCTTTTCACCCATAGCCTACTTCCTTGTGTAAATCTCAACTCAAAAAAAAACAAAAAAAAAAAAAACATTTCCTTCTCTGTTCTCATTCGTTTATTCATTCTTATTCGTTCGTTCGTTCTTCGACCACGTGTTTCTCCCCCATTTCCCCAGATAGTTTTCACTCATTAACCTTCAATGTTTACACTTTCCCCTCAAGTTATGTATTCCGTCATATTTTATAACACCTTTTTCTTCTTCTTCTTTAAAAGGCTGCTTTCGACTTGCTCACCAAATCAATTCATCCCAAAAAAAATATCCATCTCCTATAGTGCCTTTGTTCTACATTCCCTAAACTCTCCTGCACTCCATCCTCCATCCAGCGTCCTTAAACGTATTTTTAACTCGAAGGTCACAAGAAACTCATTTTGCAATAAATGTTCGTTTCCCATAAATCGTACACTTTCAAAAATCCAATCTCACCCCTCCCCTCCAAATCTTCCCCATAACCCCTCCCCTCCAAATCTTCCCCATCACCCCTCCCCTCCAAATCTTCCCCATCACCCATCCCTTTCAAATCTCTCCCCTTGCCCCCTCCCTCCTAAACTACCCCCTCACCCCTCCCCGCCAAGACGCCCCCTCGCCCCTCCCCTCCTAGACTCCTGCCTCACCCCTCCCCTCCAAATCTCCCCCATATCCCATCCCTTTCAAATCCCTCCCCTTGTCCCTTCCCTCCCAAACTCCCCCCTCACCCCTCCCCTTCAAATCTCCCCACCCTCATTGCTTCTCAATTTCCCCCCGCTCACTCCCCCTCCTCAAAGCGTCCTCCCCGCTTCTTCCCCCTTCAAACTCTCACCTCCATCTCCCCCAACCTTCTGCCTCGCTCTTCCCCCTCCTCAAATAACACCTCATTGTGGCTCACCCAATCACCATCAAACCTTTTGTCCGCCCCATCCTTCCCTTTCTCCGAGCTATTCTGAAATCTCTGACACACCTTCAACAGCTCTCCCTACCTCTTCCACCTCTTCCACATCTTACCCTACCCCTCCTCCCCCCTGTTCTGTATCTGATGCTCCCCCTTCCTCTTCATTAACGGTATGGACCTCAAACATCCGGGGCCTTCGTTCAAACTTAACCGATCTCTCCATACAGGTTGCTTCTGTCAAACCAGACGTGATCTGCTTAACAGAAACTTTCCTCCTTTATGATGTCTCTGATTCCATAGTATCTCTCCCGGGCTACTCCCTCCTCCGGTATGATAGACCTGAGCCTCGTCCTGGAGGCGGGGTTGCTATCTTTATCAAAAACTCTCTTCCTCACTCGCCCTGCACTGCACTCTCTCCACCTCACCCCCAGGAATACCTCTGGCTACGGCTTCCCCTTCGCTCCCACCTCTTGTTCATATGTGTGTTGTACCGTCCACCAAACAGTGATGACTCCATCTACATCTCGCTGTCTGATGATATGGACCAACTTCTATCTACTCATCCCAACTCTCTCTTCCTCATATGTGGTGATTTCAACTGTCATCATGCCAGTTGGCTGGGTGTGGGTACCTCTCTCACCAGCCATGGCTCCTCAGCAAAGGACTTCTGCGACTCACTGGGACTGACACAATCTGTCAATTTCCCGACCCGGATCTCAGTCAACGGAACATCTTCTCTTCTGGACTTGGTTATGACTAACTTCCCTGAAAATGTCTGCTGCTCTTCTTCTGCTCCGATCGGAACATCTGATCATGTCCTTGTTAAAGTGGACATCTCTCTGACCATCCTCAGGGAGCCTGCTCAGCGTCGACGAGTCTGGCATTTCACTCAGGCCAACTGGCACGGTCTTCAAGCAGCCATCAATCATCTGGACTGGTCTCCCATCTCTACCACCTCTGACATCAACTCATCCTGGGAATTCTTCCAAAGTAAATTGCTCTCTCTCATGCACAGATTTATCCCATCTCGTCTTCAGTTGTCATACCCTTCCTCCCGTCCATGGTACACGGAATCTTGTGGTGAGGCTGTTGCCCAGAAACAACTTGCCTTCGTCTCCTGGAAAGCAAATCCAACGGAAGGAAATCTCATTTCCTTTCACAAAGCCCGAAACAAGTGTGTGTCCACCCTCAGGAGAGCCAGGAAACAATATCTCTCCGTTCTCAAGACCGAACTCTCTTATCTGTCTCCCTCTTCCAAATCCTGGTGGCGTCTGGTCAAATCCGTTTCTGGTGTTTGTTCCCCCTCCATCCCCTCCCTTACCTCAAACGGCTACACAGCTGACTCCGCACGTGAAAAAGCTGAATGCCTCAACTCTGTGTTTGCCTCTAAATCTTGTGTCCCAAACCCATCCCTCTCTGTACCCACCATACCCAGTCGTACCCTGCTGCTCCTGGACTCCGTGTCCTTTCCTCCTGACAAGGTGGAAAAGTTTCTGTCAACCCTCGACTCTGATTCTGCAACTGGACCCGACGGCATCAGCCCACGGGTCCTAAAATCCTGCTCTGCTGCTCTATCTCACCCTCTCTCTGTTCTCTTCACCCTCTCTTTTGCTCAAGGTCAACTGCCATCTGCTTGGAAATCAGCCAACATCACCGCTTTGCACAAAAAAGGTGCAAAAACAGATCCTAGCAACTACAGACCAATCAGCCTTCTCCCAATTATCAGCAAAGTCATGGAATCCATCATTGCTTCTGATATGAAATCTTTCCTCTTCTCCAATGGCTTGATCTCTGATCATCAATTTGGTTTCAGACCAGGTCACTCTACTCTGGACATGCTGCTTCTGCTGTCTCAACAATGGATGGAGGTCCTCAATGCCAAACAGGAAATTAGAGCTGTCTCCCTCGACATATCACGTGCCTTCGACACGGTCTGGCACCCCGCTCTGCTCACCAAACTCTCCTCCTTTGGTATCCATGGAAATCTCCACGCATGGCTGGCGGACTTCCTCTCTAGTCGTCGTCAACGTGTGGCCCTGAATGGGTTTCTCTCATCTCCTCTTCCTGTTCAGGCTGGAGTTCCCCAAGGCAGTGTTCTGGGCCCCGTGCTTTTTCTGGTCTTCATCAATGATCTCTCTGACTCTCTCGAAAATCCTCTCTATCTCTTTGCTGATGACTCCACTCTCTGCCGCTCCATTCCTCTTCCCTCAGATCGGCAGTCTGCTGCCTCCTCACTCTCTGAAGACCTGGACAAAATCACAGACTGGTCAAACAAGTGGAACATGTCTTTCAATCCTGACAAATCTCACACTCTTACTATGTCTCTCCGAAAAGATCGACTGGACAACCCTCCCATCTACTTTCTCAACAATCCTCTCCAAGAAGTTCTGTCGCTCAAGATTTTGGGTCTCACTATCTGCCATGATCTTTCTTGGGAAAACCACATTTCCAAGCTGGCCTCCAAAGCCAGTCGCCGACTGGGCATCCTCCGTCGTGCGAAGTCCTTCCTCGGCACACCTGAGCTCCTCACCACATACAAGGCTTTCATCCGCAGCTCAATGGAATACTGTTCTCCCCTATGGGCCGGTGCTCCTGCCTCACACCTAGCTCGGCTTCACGCTGTTGAAACCAAAGCTTTCAGAATTATTGGAATCTCCCGCGATGAAGCTATCTCTGAGGGCCTTTCACTCACTCACCGCAGGCAGGTAGGTGGTCTTTCTGTCTTCTACCGACTCCTCTCCGGCCTTGCACCCCCAGCTCTCTCTGTGCTCTGTCCCCCAAATATTCCTACAGGTCGCACAAGATCTGCCAGCAACCCTCTGATGGTTAAACTGCCGAAATCTCGGCTCTCCGCTCACCTTCACTCTTTCATTCCTCTTTTCTCCCGCCTCTGGAACAAACTCCCTCACTCCCTTCAATCCCACTCCTCCCTCCAGGTCTTTAAAACAGCTGTTCACCACCATCTCTTATCTTCCCCCATCCAAAACCTTGATCTTTTCTACCCCCGCTAATTCACCCCAGATCCACCTTGTTTGAAATTCCAACTTCTTTCCTGGAAGTCCTGGCAGTGTCCATATGTTTTATACCTCTCCCACTGCCCCCTTCCCACGCCCCCCCCCCCCCCCCCCAAAGCCCTCGCCCTCTCTCAGATCTCTCGATGTCTCCATGTCTCTCGGTCCCTGCTCTCAAATGTTGTGTTTGTGTCCTTCCCCCTCTCTCCCCATCTTGTCTACCGCTCCCTATGTTATATGTTTTATGTGTCGGTTTGTCTTTCTGTGTGATTAATGTTCGCTCTTTCACGAGCCTCGATATTGTATACAAAAAAAAAAAAAAAAAAAAAAAAAAAAAAAATCCTCGCGTCAGTATCATAATATGCATGTAAAATATACTCGGCTCATCCGGGAGTTATTACTCTTAATCCTTCAATTATTTTAACTGTATTATGTATTTGGTTAGCATGAACTATAACGCGAGTATTTTAACCCAAAATTTCACAAATAACTTCAATGTAAATGTGCATATAAATAAAGAATTATCGGCTCATAAATGTTATTTATTATTTGATGCCAGTTTGTGATTGCTTGTGACAGTGCTTCACTCGGTAATTTGGCGATATCCGTAATTTGTTGCATTATCACTCGACAAATTTGAATGCAAACCGTACTTTCGTTATAAAGTCACGACTCCGTCAAAAGCCCAATGTGTCCCCCACTATAAAGTGACCACAATGTGTAGGTCACAATGTGTCCCCCACTATAAAGTACAATGTGTCCCCTACAATATATGTACGATTATACCCAAATAGAATGATTAGCACAAGTTTAAAACAAAGGTATGTTTTGAATAAATGACAAAACTAAAAAACAACTTGGAATAATTTATCAAGCATAGAATTATCAAGGTCGTCTAATCATAATTATGAGAAAGGAAAATATACTCAAATACGTGCATGTGCATCCCACATCAATCAGAGGCCAAATCAACCACCAGCAATTACACTTATTGAGGACTATTTTCAAACCATCAAACGATTATAATATCCACACATTATACAGGGATTTGAACTTGTATTATGTGGCAATGCTTCATATGTGATAACTAAATGAACAGGAGCTTGGCAGATTGATTGGCATGCCGAAGCAAGCAGCCACAGGATGGTCGGTAGGTGTGTGGCTCTTGGGGGGCCTGTTTACTCCAACCACGTGGAATCAGGGCAGCAACCAGCCCCGCAACTCAAGGTGCGGTTGTTGCCTTTCTGGACATGATCATCTGACTGTGCGTGCCTTGTGGCTGGCCGCAGACCCAAAGCACATGACAATACATTTTGGACTTTGATGGATCGCAAGACGAGACATAATCCTTTCGTTTCCCTTTTATAAAATGCTCTACTGCTGGTCGGAAACTGGGCCCGGCAAGGATGCCGATGGCAAGAAGTGAGATAAGTTCATGTGAAAGCTGGAATATTTGAGTGAAAAAGGTAAAAAAAATACAAGAAACAACTCATTCCACCCCTGGTGGCAATGAGGAATACACTTGAACTTCCCTCGGGATGCACTATCCAGTGATTATGAATACAGACTTGGGTATCTACAATGACGGTCGCACAAAACTCGATGCATTTCATTTGCATTTTTTCCTTTTTGCACGGCAAAATATGACTGCACACTGTAGGATACTGCCAATTCTGCTGTATTCACTTGCCAGTACCACCATATTTATTGCAATATGAATAATACATTTTCCCAAGGTAATCCTTTTCAGGGGCCCTTCAATTCCCACTACATGCTATTATTCCCTGCCATCATTTTTCTCCAATCAGAAGCCAGAAATAGGACTTGGTATGACTATTGGTGCTGGAATGAAATTGAATACTAATTGTGACCAAATCCAATCAATTTGTACTGTATAAAAGAGCCATAAGTACACTTGTTTATCCAACCATACAAGTATATTTTATAAGACATAAGTGTAATTTCCTGGCAGCAAGGCCCAAACTTGTTCCCAATTGAGTTTTCGTAGAGATTACAGAGTGAGCAAGCAGAGTCATGATGGCACTAATTAAACACACAATCAAACTGCCAATCTACCTGCTAGGACAATATAAATTGAAGAATGCAATAATGCAATATTATGAGATCCAGCGACACAACAATCCACATGGTTTATAAGAAAGCACGAGTTTCACAAACAAATAAAGTATAGTCTCAAAATGGACTCAAACGAGCACTGCATCACACTGTGTGATTACACTGTGCGATTACACGTGCATATACCTGCAATCAATATGCTTTCATTGCAATTCTAACACAGCTACTTAGGCAGTTAAGACCGAAAAATAGGACGTATCGTTCATTTTTTCAGGAAAGCACCAAATTTGGCACAGATGTAGTATGGACCTATACAATTGTTTTCCTGAGGGGCGCCCAAAAATTCAGAACCCCTGGTGGCCGCCATATTGAATTTCAACATGACCGCCCTTTGTGACCTATTTCCCTCAATAACTTCTATACTATGAGCGATAACACCACAGTTCCAGTGTCTTACCCCATGTTTTCATGGTCTCTGAATCCAATGGGATCAATTGCATAAAGATTGGCATCCATCATCTCTAATTTCAAGATGGCCGCCATGGTGTTTCCATTTTCCTTAAATCTCTCATAGTATTTCAGGTAAAATTTCAATTCCAAGTGATACACATTGTTTTATTGGTCTCTCATAACAATGGAATGGTATTAATTAATCAAAGTTACACACAGTTGCAGTTTTAACTTAAAATATTGTGGGCACTTGAAAGGTGGAGGCTCTCGCACAGACACGTAGTACTACAAGCACTGTCCATCGCAGTCACACAGTGATGTGCAGGGCAGATTTGCCCTGGAGCACTTACAGTTGCCTTTACAGGCCGACATACAATGGCAGCTTGTAAGCTCTGAACATGCCTCCTGTATCAGTGGTATTGTGGTCCAAATTGGTGTCCAAGAAGTCCCTGTTTTCATCCAGCCCCAATCAGCTGGTGATGGAAGTTCTGGGTAGGGCACAAGTGCCTGACTCCATACGTGTCCAGCCTGAAAACATGCACGTTTTAGGCGTTGTTCGAAGGCGTCTGCTGTTGGGGGAATGTGATCAATTGTTCTTGCCTTCTTCGTGAACAAGTGTCGGCGCATGTCATTCACTGTCTTTATCTCGGTAGTCCGGTCATAGAGGATGGCAACACATCTTTCTATGCTCTGTAGTTCCATAGTAATAGCGTCCACAGATGGCCTATAAGCGAAAGCATGAAAGGTCTGCGTCATACTGGGGTATGGCTCCCAAGCCTTCCAGGCTGTCTTTTTCCCAATTTGGGCAAAAAATGACTGTCGCAGCCAGTGAAGGCATGAAATAATGGCAAAGATTCGGACTTCCTGCGGCCAAGGCCGGTGGCAATTTTATGGATGGCAAGGTAGCGGTAGCTTTTACCAGTGCCGATGGCAATCCAGAGTTCCTCCACACCATGTGACTGGGAGGTAAAGTAGTGTGCTATTGCCAAGACCACAATATCAGAATCTACAGTTCGAATCAATACCCGTTTTCTCCCCCTTTTCACGGCATCCAGGACATTTTTGGGGATTTTTTGAATTTTCTGAATTTTTGGGCGCCCCTCAAGAAAACAATTGTATAGGTCCATACTACATCTGTGCCAAATTTGGTGCTTTCCTGAAAAAATGAACGATGCTTCCTCTTAACTGCCTAACTAAGCCTCACCTTTTCATCGAGGAAGCGCTGTGCCAGCTTGGAATCTTCCGCTGTGCAGTTTCCAGAGAAGTACGTGCTGATACCCTGAACGAGAAAGACATGCATAGAATCGAGCAGCACAACCCATTGTCCAAACAAAGCACGCCCTCTGCTGGACCATCATGGTTACCTGCACATCGACGATCAGGTTAATTGTTGCAAATAGTCTTTCCTCCTGCACAACTTCCAACCATGTTACACTCAAATGTCATGCTAAAATACCACGGTATTTTAAGATAAGAACATTAGAGAGAAAAGGAGAGGAAGAAAGAGTGAAAAAATGTATAGGAAAATAGAAAGAAAAAGAATGGGAGAGAAAAGGCAAAAGAGAAAGGAAGAAACTTAAGATAAGGGAATAAAAAAAAATGCATGAACATCATCGATTTACCTATTTCTCTTACATTATTTGGAATCACCCTGAAGACAAAAATGCAAACATAAATAATGTTAATGCAAACATAAAGCTATGGGCCCAGCACTAATCCAAAGAGCCAAAAAGCGATTCAAAGATATGTCTGAAGATCGAACAACATTTGAAGAAAAATAACAGTAGAAACAAATACAGCAAGCCACACAGTAAGTCATGTTATAAGAGCAACCCAAGATGAATAAAGTACCATACTTCCTCCAATATAGAACTAGATAAATAAACACCTCTGCCTTCATAGGAGATGGTTGAAAAAAAAGTAATGCCCAGGGTGTTTATTGGAGGAAGGATAGTGCGTAATGCCAAATTTAAGGGGTATGGTCACCAAGGATAATTGTCACTGCAAGCATTTTTACCTCCGCGACCGAAGGTGGATGGAGGTTATTTTTTCACACGTCTGCCTGTTTGTTTGTTTGTTTGTCTGTGAACAAGATATCTCAAAAAGTTGTACATGGATTCAGACGAAATTAGACGAATTTTGGAGAGGTAGTGCATGTGACAGGATGAAATGTTTAGATTTTGGTGAAGATCCGGATTTGGATCCGGCTAGTATAAATTTTAAAGTGATTCTTCACCTTCACCGTGGTTCGATGAACCCACTCAGCGCACACCCTATCATCATTTCTTCACCTTCACCGTGGTTCGATGAACCCACTCAGCGCACACCCTATCATCATTTGAGATAGGGTCAAAAACAATACATAGCAGGGTACCTCAAAAAAGTAATGGATGGATTTGGACAAAACTTGGTGGAGAGGTTGGATGTTTGACAAAACCGAATCATTTCGATTTTGGTAAAGATCTGAATATGGATTCATATGTGAGAATTATTTAATTTTCAAGTGATACTTCACCATTGAGATATCGGGCGAAACGCGATATGTAACATAAACATATTTTTAAAAGTTATGGACGAGTTATGACTAAACTTGGTGGATGAGCTGGTTAGGAGACAGGAACAAGCTGATTAGATTTTGGTTCAGGTTCGAATCCAGATCCGGCAAATCAGTGGGATACAAAACTGTTCAACCTGGCGGAGGTTAGGTATTCACTCCACCGAGTGCCGTTCTAGTTTTGTTGTCGTTTTTGTTTTTTCTTTTTATATACACAGTTGAGGTTCGTGGGAGAGCCTGTACTGGTGCACTGAAAGGATCAGGACGCAACAGGACAAAAGGAACAGCAGAGAAAGGAGGGGACACCAAAAGCAGAGCCAAAGGCCGAGACAGAGGGAGGTGAACAAGCAATAGTTGTGGGGAGGAATGGGATGCTGGAGAGAATGCATGGGGAAGACAATATGGATACCGAAGGAAACTCAGGAGGGAAAACTGGAAATTTGTGAGGAGAGATTGCGATGTGGGGTGGGGGGAGGTGGGTAACGAGGGTAGAAAAAAAAGAGAATGGTTTTGGATGGGGGATGATCTGAGATGGTGGTGTACTGCTATCTAGAAGACCTGGAGAGAAGAATGAGATTGAAGAGGATGTGGAAGTCGGTTCCATAGGCGACATAAAAGAGGAACAAATATGTGGTGAGTAGTGAACCCACATTTTGGTAGTTTCACCAAAAGTGGGTGATTGGCAGAAATCATGTGCCTGCAGAAATCTGAGGATTGTGCGAGGGAGGGGCACCAGAGCAAAGAAAGGGCAGAGGGTACAAGACCAGAAAAGAGGTGGTGGAAGACAGCAATCAGACAGGGCACCTCTTCCAAGGGTAGGCCAGAGAAGTAGCCTGGTGGGCTTGGGGGGAGGAGAGTGTTCAAAACCGGATACTTGCAGATGGTCAGAAAGTGAGAGCATGGGCTCTCCTTGCGTTTAAAGACACGTGCCAGGTACAACAACAACAACAACAACAACAACAACAACAACAGCATTTTAAGGCCATTTTCTCTGCAAGAGCGGGGGTCAGCCTTGCGGTCCCCATGACAATCTTCTCCATTTTGCCCTATTTTCTGCATCTCCCCTTGTTAACCCCCTTGCCCGCATTTCTTCTTCGACCATCTTGAGCCAAGTCTTTCTCGGTCTTCACCATCCTCTACTTCCTTCTGCATTCATTTCCATCACTTTTCTCAACCAGTCACTTTCATCCTTCCTCAACACATGACCAAACCATCTCAAACTGTTTCTCTTTACAGCATCCATCACAGGCTCTATTCCCATCATCTTTCGCAATTCATCATTTGTCTTCCTCTCTCTCAACGATACTCCACACATCCACCGAACGATTCGCATTTCCACCCTTTCCAGCCTTCGTTGCTGCTTTACGTTCATTACCCATGTTGGGCGATTTGATCCCTGGTGTTGGGCTAGCGGCTAGGGTGCCAGCTTAGGATCCTAGGATCCTGGGTTCGAATCCCGGTCGATCGCTGAATTAACACCAGGGAGGTTGACTCAGCCTGTTCATCCTTCCGAGGTCGGCTAATTGAGTACCAGTTCACTGGTAATTCCCTGTTTGTCGTTAAAGGGGGCAAAAAGGGTTGGCGTCAGGAAGGGCATCCGGCCGTAAAACATTGCTTCAAAAAGGGGACCAACAAAAACAACAACAACCACGGTTCCCGAAAAAGGCCAACCCCCGCTTTGCGGGGGAAAATGGCCTCTAAAGGTGGTTATTATTATATATTTATATATACCCATGTCTTGCTCCCATAAATCATAACACTTCTCACACATGCAACATACACCATTCCCTTCAGCTTCAACGACACTCCCCTCCTCGTCAGCACGCCAGTTCCCGAAACTTCTTCCATGCACATCTCACTCCAGCAACCGTTGCCGAGTCTGATCCACCTTCTCCATTCAGCATGTCTCCTAGGTAACAAAATGTTTTCACACCTTCCAGCTTCATGCTGTCTCCAAGATCCAACTCAACATTTCCTCCATCTGCAGCTCCCTTTGTGCACACCTTACACTTGAATGTAGCTGCCACACTGGTTAATGACCCTCTCAAACCACTACATTTTTGATGAACTCACTCAGCGCACATTGTACATTGAATGGAATTCACTCCGACACCCTTCCTGCACACAGCACACGGCCACTTCCCAGTTCTTTCCACCTCACCACATGTTTTACCACTTGGCATCACCTTCGTTTTTCCAATATTCGCCTTCAGACCTTTTGTCTCCATACATTCCTTCCACTTGTTCATCTTCTCCTTCAGTCCTTCCATACTTTCTGCAATCAACACCAGATCATCTGCATACAACAACTCCCATGGTAAACCCTCCTTTACGTTCCGAGCCAGCACCTCCATCACAGCTACAAATAGTAGTGGACTTAGTACCGACCCCTGATGCACTCCCACCTTCACCTCAAACTCACCACTGTTCCCGTCCTTCGTCCTTACAGCTGTGCGCGCTCTTTTGTACATTGCCATCACTACTATGATCAACCATTCCTCCACTCCTAGCTTCCTCAATGCCCATGTCACTACTTCACGAGGAACCCGATCGAATGCTTTCTCCAGATAAACAAACCCAAGAAACAACTTCTTCCTCTTCTCCATGTACTTCTCCTGCAACTACCTCACAATAAAAAGCGCGTTTGTCGTTCCTCTTCCTGGCATAAATCCAAACTGCATTTCGTCGATCTTCACTTTCTTATTTATCCTCCTCTCCAACACCCTTTCCAATACCTTCATTCCATGCTCCAATAACTTTGTCGCTCGAAACGAGCCACAGTCCAGAGGGTCACCTTTCCCCTTGTATAGAGGGACGAGGGTACTCAGTTCCTAATCCACTGGAATGCGGCCTTCTTTCACCACCAGATTGCAGATCTCTGTCATTCTCTTCACACCCCAATTTCCCGCTGCCTTCAACATATCTCCCACAACTCCAGTCGGCCATCCCGCTTTTCTACTCTTCATTGCTTTTATTGCTTCCTCAACTTCCTTCTCGGTTATCTTCTCTGCCGGTCCTAAAACTGGGTTACTCTCTATGTTGCCATCCCATTCATTCTCTGCATTCAACAGTATTTCCATATATCTCTTCCATCTTCCTTTAATTCCATCTGGGTCCACAACGATTTGTCCCACTTCATCCTTCAAGCAACTCACCCCCATCACATCACACCTCTCTTTCGCTATCTGCTTTGCAATCCTGAATATCGCTCTCTGACCCTCTTCCAAATCCAAGCGTTCTCCGAACATTTTCCGACATGCCTCTTGCGCCTTTGCTACCTCTTTCTTTGCAGCCTTCTTGGCTGCCTTATAACTTTCATGCGCTGTCTTTTCTGCACCCATACCCTTCGCCTTCTGCCACTCCTTGAACTTCTTCCTCTTCTTGTCAATCTTCTTTCCAACTTCATCATCCCACCACCATGTTTCCGAGTGCCTCGGTGGTCCTTTTGTCCATCCACATACCTCACCAACGGCTCCCAACAGACTATCTTTCATTGACATCCAACCACTTTCAAGCTCAACCAAATCGTCCTCTCCCATACTCAGCCTCTCTTTTAATGCCTCCCTCACTGTCACCTCTTTCAACCACCACACCTTCATTCTCGGTTGGTACTTCACCCGCCGAGCTCTCCTCGCACCTTTCACCCTTATGTCGCAGACAACCAAGTGGTGCTGTGAAACAGCCTCCTCCCCCGGGATCACCTTTGTGTCCCGGAGGTGCCCCCTATCTCGCCTACGCACCAGCAGGTAGTCAACGGTTGTCGTCGACCCACCTGACGTGTATGTAACAAGCTTATTATCCTCTTTCTGGAACTGAGTATTACAAATCAACAAATCAGCTCCATCAGCAAACTCCAAAATCCTTTCACCTTCTCCATTTCTCACACCATATCCCTAACCCCCATGAACTCCCTCAAAACCGTCCATACTCCTTCCCACATGTCCATTTAGGTCTCCTCTTACCACAACAACTTCCTCATCTTTCACGTTTTCCATCAGCTTCTCTATTGCACACCAGAACTTGTCCTTCTCTTCATCGCTCCGACCAACCCGAGGAGCATATCCCGAGATGACGTTCACCAAGAGCTTTCCAATCATCATTTTCACCATCATCAACCTTTCACTCACTCTAGTCACACTCACCACACTGTCTACAAACTCCTCAGAAAACAGGACACCAACACCATTCACGCCTTCGAGGCACCCTTGCCAAACAAACTTGTATTTCTGTCCCTGCCTACCCTTCACCATTCTCACACCACTTCCCTTCCATCTCGTCTCCTGCACACAACATATGTCCACTCTTCTTCTGACCAATATTTCCACCACTTCCCCTGATCTCCCTGTCATTGTCCCTACATTCCATGTCCCAAACCTCAGAAACCGATCTCCACGTCGGGCATCAGACGTTTCATCGTCATAAATGGAGTGATTTCCACCATTGCTTCAATCGGGTTCCCCACCTTGAGTTTTGACGAGAGGGAGTGGGGTCCCCCACGGGGTACTTCGGGCTGTACCCTGCCCATATGTTGTTGTAATTGTCTTGGATCTCTTTTTGAGGCAATGTTTTTATGGCCGGATGCCCTTCCTGACGCCATCCCTTTTAGTCGCCTCTTACGACACGCAGGGATACGGTGTACCTATTCTAAACCGGGGTACACACCGGCAACACGTGCCAGGTACATCACCAAATATTTTTTTCTGAGATCTCCAGAGATTGATGCTGCAGAAGTTTACCTCTCAAAAGTTTGGTGTACTTTTCTGCACAGGGTGGAGTCATCCAAAGCAATGAAAAGCAGATTATCCAAGGAAATGGAGGGGTCATTGATGTAGACCAGCATTTTCGTCAGTGCTAATAAGATTACTTTTGGGACACCAACCTCAAGATGGAAATCTTCAGACAAAATCCCAGCAAGACAACCCATTGTTACCACTTGCAGAGAAAATCTGGAGAAAAAAAAAACCATTGAAGGAAGGCCCCCATGAATCCAATTAGCAGACAGCTTGCAAAAGAAGGCTATGTGCCAGACCGTATCAAAAGCTCAAGAGATATCAAAAGAGATGGCTCTGACCTCCGATTTGAGATTCAGTGCATGCATAAATTCCTGGATTAATAGCACCAACATATCCATCCATGGAAGAATAGCCAGGACAGACGCCAAAGTGATGACCACATTAAAAAAAAAAAAAAAAACACCTTTAGAGGCCATTTTTCCCCGCAAGCGGGGGTTGGCCTTTTTCGGGGACCGTGGTTGTTGTTGTTTTTCGGTCCCCTTTTTGAAGCAATGTTTTACGGCCGGATGCCCTTCCTTCCATTACAGAATGATAATGAATGAATGATCGTTTTAAGGCCATTTTCCCCACTAGAGCGGGGGTTAGCCTTGCGGGCCCCATGACAATCATGGTTCCCTGTTTGAGGCAATGTTTTTATGGCCGGATGCCCTTCCTGACGCCAACCCTTAGTCGCCTCTTATGATGTGCAGGGATACGGTGCACCTATTCTAAACCGGGGTACACACCGGGATCATTCATCCCAGCAAGCTGGTACTCAATTTGCCGACCTCGGAAGGATGACAGGCTGAGTCAACCCCCCTGGCGTTAATTCAGCGATCGACCGGGATTCGAACCCAGGACCCTAGGATCCCAAGCCGGCACCCGAACCGCTAAGCCAACACCAGGTGTGATGACCACATTACAGAGTTGTACAATAAATAATTAGTGAGGTCTGCAGCAATCATAGATGCCATTACCATGCTAAAAAGGGGGGAAAAGGCTGAGCAGTCTGTAGTTGAGTGAAGATTCCAATGCTCTTCCAGTACACCATGAGCACTTTCCTCTTGAGGTCTGAATGAGTGCTTTAGAACATTTAAGCATCATTAGAGATTGGATCCGTTCAGAAATGCCACATGTGTATCCTCACAGCGCTGGTCTTTAAACAAGATAATGCACTCATCAACCGTTCCGACATTGTGTACAGATGGTTTGCGGAATGCGATTTAACATTGCTCCTCCCTTGGCGTTGCCAACTGCACAAACCCAGGCAAGTTGACAACTTGCAGGATTAACTTGTTCGATGTCGATCGCAACAATCTCTATCATATCTGTGAAACAGTTGAGACAAAAATTAACGAGCATCTCAAGGGACACTTTACCAGCCAATCACTGTTTGAGCCAGGTCATCAAAACAGGCAGCCGACGACTTTCCAGACATATGTTAGTTATAATTATTATGTACTTATCTAGTTTCGTCAAGTCGTGTCTGACTTCTGGTGACTTTCATCAATAATAAGCTGCTCAAATATGCTATCAATTTCCATACAACAAACAACAACAGACATTTAAAGGCCATTTTCCCTGCTAGAGCGGCGGTTAGCCTTGTGGGCCCCGTGACATTCTTCTCCAATTTACCCTATTTTCTAGATCTCCCCTTGTTAACCCCCTTGCCGGCATTTCTTCTTATACCACCTTTAGCCAAGTCTTTCTCGGTCTTCCCCATCACTCTTCTCATCCAGTCACTTTCATACTTCCTCAACACATGACCAAACCATCTCAACCTGTTTCTCTTCACAGCATCCATCACAGGCTCTATCCCCATCTTCTTTCACAATTCATCATTTGTCTTCCTCTCTCTCAACGATACCTAAAACTGGGTTACTATCCATGTTGCCGTCCCATTCATTCTCTGCATTCAACAGCATTTCCATATGTCTCTTCCATCTTCCTTTAATTCCATCTGGGTCCACAACGATTTGTCCCACTTCATCCTTCAAGCAACTCACCCCCATCACATCACACCTCTCTTTCGATATCTGCTTTGCAATCCTGAATACCGCTCTCTGACCCTCTTCCGAATCCTAGAGATCTCTGAACATTTTCCTACATGCCTCCTGCGCCTTTGCTACCTCTTTCTTTGCAGCCTTCTTGGCTGCCTTATAACTTTCATGCGCTACCTCTTCTGCCCCCGTGCCCTTTGCCTTCTGCCACTCCTTGAATTTCTTCCTCTTCTCGTCAATCCTCTTTCCAACTTCATAATCCGACCACCATGTTTCCGAGTGCCTCGGTGGTCCTTTTGTCAATCCACGTACCTCACCAACGGCTCTCAACAGACTATCTTTCATTGACATCCAACCACTTTCAAGCTCAACCACATCATCCTCCATCATACTCAGCCTCTCTTTTAATGCCTCCCTCACTGTCACCTCTTTCAACCTCCACACCTTCATTCTAGGTTGGTACTTCACCCGCCGAACTCTCCTCACACCTTTCATCCTTATGTCGCAGACAACCAAGTGGTGCTGTGAAACAGCCTCCTCCCCCAGGATCACCTATGTGTCCCGTAGTTCCCCCGATCTCGCCGACACACCATCAGGTAGACAACGGTTGTCCTCGACCCACCTGACGTGTATGTAACAAGCTTATTATCCGCATTCTGGACCTGAATATGACAAATCAACAAATCAGCGACATCAGCAAACTCCAAAATCATTTCACCTTCTCCATTCCTCACACCATATCCGTAACCCCCATGGAATACCTCAAAACCGTCTATACTCCTTCCCACATATCCATTTAGGTCTCCGCCTACCACAACAACTTTCTCATCTTTCACGTTTTCCATCAGCTTCTCTATCGCACACCAGAACTTGTCCTTCTCTTCATCGCTCCGACCAACCTGCAGAGCTTATCCCGAGATGTCGTTCACCAAGAGATTTCCAATCATCATTTTCACCATCATCAACCTTTCACTCACTCTAGTCACACTCACCACACTGTCTACAAACTCCTCAGAAAACAGGACACCAACACCATTCATGCCTTCTGGGCATCCTTGCCACACAAACTTGTATTTCTGTCCCTGTCCTTGTCCTTGTCTCTTCACCATTTTTTTATTTTTTTTTGTATACAAGATCGACGCTCGTGAAAGAGCTAACATTAATCACAAAAAGTCAAACCGACACATAAAACACAAAATAAGGGGAGCGGTAGCCAAGATGGGGCGAGAGGGGGAAGGACACAAACACAACATTTGAGAGCAAGGACATCGAGAGAACTGTGGGAGGGAGAGGGCTTGGGGGGAGGTGGGAAAGGTATAAACCATATGGACACTGCAAGGACTTCCAGGAAAGAAGTTGAAATTTCAAAAAGGTAGATCTGGGGTGAATTAGTGGGGGTAGAAAAGATCAAGGTTTTGGATGGGGGAAGATAAGAGATGGTGGTGAACAGCTGTTTTAAAGACATGGAGAGAGGAGTGGGATTGAAGGGAGTGGGGGAGTTTGTTCCAGAGGCGGGAGAAAAGGGGAATGAAACAGTGAGGGTGAGCAGAGAGCCTAGATTTTGGCAGTTTAACCATAAGAGGGTTGCTGGCAGATCTTGTGCGACCTGAAGGATTATTTGGGGGACAGAGTACAGAGAGAGCTGGGGGAGCAAGCCCGGAGAGGAGTCGTTAGAAGACAGAAAGACCACAAACCTGCCTGTGGTGAGTGAGTAAAAGGCCCTCGGAGTTAGCTTCATCACAGGAGATTCCAATGATTCTGAATGCTTTGGTTTCAACAGCGTGAAGCCGAGCTAGGTGTGAGGCAAGAGCACCGGCCCAGAGGGGGAAACAGTATTCCATTGAGCTGCGGATGAAAGCCTTGCATGTGTTGAGGAGCTCAGGTGTGCCAAGGAAGGACTTCGCACGACGGAGGATGCCCAGTCGGCGACTGGCTTTGGAGGCCAGCTTGGAAATGTGGTTTTCCCAAGAAAGATCATGGCAGATAGTGAGACCCAAAAGCTTGAGCGACAGAACTTCTTGGAGAGGATTGTTGAGAAAGTCGATGGGAGGGTTTTAATTCTCACACCACTTCCCTTCCATCTCGTCTCCTGCACACAATATATGTCCACTCTTCTTCTAAACAAAACTTCCACCACTTCTCCCGATCTCCCTGTCATTGTCCCTACATTCCATGTCCCAAACTTCAGAAACTGATCTCCACGTGGGGCATCAGACGTTTCGTCGTCATAAATGGAGTTGTTTCCTCCCTTGCTTCGATCGGGTTTCCCACCGTGATTTTTGACGAGAGGGGGGGAGGACCCCCACAGGGTATTTCGGGCTGTACCCTGCTCATATGTAATTGTCACGGTTCCCTTTTTGAGGCAATGTTTTATGGCCGGATGCACTTCCTGACACCAACCCTTTTAGTCGCCTCTTCGTCAATTTCCGTGAAACGTGATTAATATTATGAACACTTGTTCACATTATAAGCCCCCATACCGGTGTGTACCCCGGTTTAGAATAGGCACACCGTATCCCTGCGTATCGTAAGAGGCGACTAAAAGGGTTGGCGTCAGGAAGGGCACCCGGCCATAAAAAAACATTGCTTCCAAAAGAGAACCATGACAATTACAACTACATATGGGCAGGGTACAGCCCGAAGTACCCCGTGGGGGACCCCACTCCCTCTCGTCAAAATTCAAGGGGGGGAACCCGATCGAATCAAGGGTGGAAATCACTCCATTTATGACGACGAAACGTCTGACGTCATGGAGATCGCTTTCTGAGGTTTGGGACATGGAATGTCGGGACAATGACAGGGAGATCAGGAGACGTGGTGGAAGTATTGGTCAGAAGAAGAGTGGACATATGTTGTGTGCAGGAGACGAGATGGAAAGGAAGTGGTGTGAGAATGGTGAAGGGTAGGCAGGGACAGAAATACAAGTTTTTGTGGCAAGGGTGCCCAGAAGGCATGAATGGTGTTGGTGCCCTGTTTTCTGAGGAGTTTGTAGACAGTGTGGTGAGTGTGACTTGAGTGAGTGAAAGGTTGTTGATGGTGAAAATGATGATTGGAAAGCTCTTGGTGAACGTCATCTCGGGATATGCTCCGCAGGTTGGTCGGAGCGATGAAGAGAAGGACAAGTTCTGGTGTGCGATAGAGGAGCTGATGGAAAACGTGAAAGATGAGGAAGTTGTTGTGGTCGGAGGAGACCAAAATGGACATGTGGGAAGGAGTATGGACGGTTTTGAGGGAGTTCATGGGGGTTAGGGATATGGTGTGAGAAATGGAGAAGGTGAAAGGATTTTGGAGTTTGCTGATGGAGCTGATTTGTTGATTTGTAATACTCAGTTCCAGAAAGAGGATAATAAGCTTGTTACATACACGTCAGGTGGGTCGACGACAACCGTTGACTACCTGCTGGTGCGTAGGCGAGATAGGGGGCACCTCCGGGAAACAAAGGTGATCCCGGGGGAGGAGGCTGTTTCACAGCACCACTTGGTTGTCTGCGACATAAGGGTGAAAGGTGCGAGAAGAGCTCGGCGGGTGAAGTACCAACCGAGAATGGAGGTGTGGAGGTTGAAAGAGGTGACAGTGAGGGAGGCATTAAAAGAGAGGCTGAGTATGGTAGAGGATGATGTGGTTGAGCTTGAAAGTTGTTGGATGTCAATGAAAGATAGTCTGTTGGGAGCCGTTGGTGAGGTATGTGGATGGATAAAAGGACCACCGAGGCACTCGGAAACATGGTGGTGGGATGATGAAGTTGGAAAGAAGATTGACGAGAAGAGGAAGAAGTTCAAGGAGTGGCAGAAGGCGAAGGGTATGGGGGCAGAAAAGGCAGAGCATGAAAGTTATAAGGCAGCCAAGAAGGCTGCAAAGAAAGAGGTAGCAAAGGCGCAGGAGGCATGTAGGAAAATGTTGGGAGAACGCTTGGATTTGGAAGAGGGTCAGAGAGCGGTATTCAGGATTGCAAAGCAGATAGCGAAAGAGAGGTGTGATGTGATGGGGGTGAGTTGCTTGAAGGATGAAGTGGGACAAATCGTTGTGGACCCAGATGGAATTAAAGGAAGATGGAAGAGATATATGGAAATACTGTTGAATGCAGAGAATTAATGGGATGGCAACATAGAGAGTAACCCAGTATTAGGACCGGCAGAGAAGCTAACCGAGAAGGAAGTTGAGGATGCGATAAAAGCAATGAAGAGTAGAAAAGCGGGAGGGCCGACGGGAGTTGTGGGAGATATGTTGAAGACAGCAGGAAATTGGGGTGTGAAGAGAATGACAGAGATCTGCAATCTGGTGGTGAAAGAAGGCCGCATTCCAGTGGATTGGGAACCGAGTACCCTCGTCCCTCTATACAAGGGGAAAGGTGACCCTCTGGACTGTGGCTCGTATCGAGCGATAAAGATATTGGAGCATGGAATGAAGGTATTGGAAAGGGTGTTGGAGAGGAGGATAAGGAAGAAAGTGAAGATTGACGAAATGCAGTTTGGATTTATGCCAGGAAGAGGAACGACAGACGCGCTTTTTATTGTGAGGCAGTTGCAGGAGAGGTACATGGAGAAGAGGAAGAAGTTGTTTCTTGGGTTTTTAGATCTGGAGAAAGCATTCGATAGCGTTCCACGTGAAGTAGTGACATGGGGATTGAGGAAGTTAGGAGTGGAGGAATGGTTGATCAGAGTAGTGATGGCAATGTACAAAAGAGCACGCACAGCTGTAAGGACGAAGGACGGGAACAGTGGTGAGTTTGAGGTGAAGGTGGGAGTGCATCAGGGGTCGGTACTAAGTCCACTACTATTTGTAGCTGTGATGGAGGTGCTGGCTCAAAACGTAAATGAGGGTTTACCGTGAGAGTTGTTGTTTGCAGATGATCTGGTGTTGATTGCAGAAAGTATGGATGGACTGAAGGAGAAAATGAACAAGTGGAAGGAATGTATGGAGACAAAAGGTCTGAAGGTGAATATCGGAAAAACGAAGGTGATGGCAAGTGGTAAAGCATGTGGTGAGGTGGAAAGAACTGGGAAGTGGCCGTGTGCTGTGTGCAGGAAGGGTGTCGGAGTGAATTCCATTCAATGTACAATGTGCGCTGAGTGGGTTCATCAAAAATGTAGTGGTTTGAGAGGGTCATTAACCAGTGTGGCAGCTACATTCAAGTGTAAGGTGTGCATAGAGGGAGCTGCAGATGGAGGAAATGTTGAGTTGGATCTTGGAGACGGCATGAAGCTGGAAGGTGGGAAAACATTTTGTTACCTCGGAAACATGCTGAATGGAGAAGGTGGATCAGACTCGGCAACGGTTGCTCGAGTGAGATGTGCATGGAAGAAGTTTCGGGAACTGAGTGGCATGCTGAAGAGTAGGGGAGTGTTGTTGAAGGTGAAGGGAAAGGTGTATGCTGCGTGTGTGAGAAGTGTTATGATTTATCGGAGCGAGACATGGGTAATGAACGTAGAGCAGCAACGAAGGCTGGAAAGGGTGGAAATGCGAATGGTTCGGTGGATGTGTGGAGTATCGTTGAGAGGGAGGAAGACAAATGATGAATTGCGAAAGATGATGGGAATCGAGCCTGTGATGGATGCTGTGAAGAGAAACAGTTAGAGATGGTTTGGTCATGTGTTGAGTAAGGATGAAAGTGACTGGTTGAGAAGAGTGATAGAAATGAATGTAGAAGGAAGTAAAGAACGGGGAAGACCGAGAAAGACTTGGCTAAAGATGGTCGAAGAAGAAATTCGGGCAAGGGGGTTAACAAGGGGAGATGCAGAAAATAGGGCAAAATGGAGAAGATTGTCATGGGGACCGCAAAGCTAACCCCCGCTCTTGCAGGGAAAATGGCCTTAAAATGCCTGTTGTTGTGTTGTTGTATTATAAGCCACCAGGTTGAAGAATAATTACAGTAAACAGTATTTTCATTCATTAGTTCTCAGCCATACTTTCAGATCCTTTCTCATTTCATTACAACATGCCCTATCCTGATATCAATCTGTCTTGGCAAGCTATTTATCCGTTTTTATTTCACTTGCATGGACCTCCACCCACCTTCTCACCCATTTCCTTCCCACTTCCTCAATTACCTTAATCAATTCCTACTCCACTCCTTCATGCACTTGTCACCTCACCTCTCAATTACTGTAATCATTTCACCATTGCTCTCCCTCAAACCCAGCTACAGACTTGGCATTTAATATGGAATTTGTCTGCGCACTCGGAAAAACTTTTTTTTTCTTGGCTTGGGTTTACTTTCTTCACTCAGTATATCAATCTGGTGAGTTTCTATTTTACTTTGGTGATTTATTTGTTAAAAGAACCATGTCACTGATTGTCTGTCGCAGCAAGAAGTCAACAACAGGATTATATCACAGGTGGCGTGGCAAAATGTACGGACAGGTGCATTTGACGATTGGCTTCACAGTCGGGTATACAAGGGTTGTTGCGTTCTGTATTAGTGGAAAACAACTGCTGCACGTCTCCAAAAGTTATTGCCGCTTCCTCTGGAGATGGTCCGTCAACTCAACAATGCTGTTTGTCATGGAGTGGTGGCTTTACGAAATTACGGCATGAATGAGCGTGCTATTGCTCGGCAGTATGGCATCACTCAAGGTCAGGTGTCAAAGATCCTGAAACGAAATGCTCAGAGGGGTGTCCCTACTCCAATACCGAGGCCAGGACGTCCCCGCAGAACCACAGGAGGGATGATCACCAGCTGCACCGGTTAGTCCGCAATGGCCGTACTAAGTCAGCGAATCGGCTTAGGGCTTAGTGGCAGCAACTGACAAATGTGCCTGTATCCAGAAGGCTAGTCAACCAACGACTGGCTCAAGCAGGCTATCGTGCCAGGCGTCCCCTGAGAAAGCCACGCCTGACCAGACAACACCGCCAGTGCCGATTGCAGTGGGCCAGAGAGCACCGTCAATGGCAGTCAGGACACTGGAATCACGTGATCTTCAGCGACGATCTCGATTTCTGGTCTATCGTCAAGATGGCCGCGTCCGAGTGCGCAGGCAAGTGCATGAAGCCTACAACAAAGATCGTATAGTTCCAAGAGTCCAAGCTGGAGGTGGTGGGGTGACCGTTTGGGCTGCTTTTCATGCAGGGGGCAAAACTGACCTGGTTGTTCTGAATGGAAACCTGAACCAGTTCAAGTACAGGGCCATTCTGGAAGAAACATTGCTTCCATTTGCTCGTGCAGCCTTTTGAGGAAACCTTGTCTTCCAAGATGACAAGGCACGGCCTCATCGTGCTCGCATGATCCAACACTTTCTTGCTGACCGTGGTGTAGACCATATGGAGTGGCCTGCCATGTCCCCGGATATGAATCCGATAGAGAACTTGTGGGCAGAATTAACGCGTCAAATCGACCACTTGGACCAGCAGCCGACCTCTGTGCATGAATTGCAGCAGGATATTGTCACTGCATGGCAAGCGATTCCTGTCCAAACCGTGGCAAATCTCGTGAACAGCATGCCTCAACGTGTATGTGCTCTCCTGAATGCTCGTGGGGGTTACACGAAGTACTGAACTGTAATTTTACTGTCCGTAATCCCAGTCGTAATTTAACTTTTGTTTTTTTTCAAAAAAAATTTGGCTAATGTGCAAAATAAAGAGATACTTCTGGAAAACGTACAGACGTTTAACACAGTACTGTCCGTGAATTGAGTTCGATATCAGTTTACATCACTTTCAAGGATCAATTTATTTGTTTCGAAATGTCAAATGTGGTTTTTGTTTCTTTTAAAGGTGACATTAACAAAATCTAGAATAATTTCAACATAATTCCAATGAACTTTTGGTTCTAAGACATCTTGAAAAGTAAGTTCACCCCCACAAAAAAATATTCCATATTAAATGCCAAGTCTGTATATTCAAGTGAAAATGCCTTTGCAAGAACAGTCCACAACTATCCACTTCAATACATCCCTGCCTTTCCTCTTCACCTGTCAATGGCTCCATATACATAAATCAGAAACCAGCACATACCCGAGAAAATACTGACTCAAACTTCCAACATCCTCTACTCTGCTGCCTCCCCATTACCCATCTGCCATAATCACCCTCAACTTACGACCTCTGATCTGCTACTGCGCATCTCCTTGCTGCCCCTCACTCCAACACATCCAACTCCTATCTACGTGCCTTCTCTCTTTATGAAGCAACCTTTGGAACTCCCTTCTACTGTTCCATTTTCAAAGCACACACCCTTGTTTTCCTTAACAGTTAAAGCACCTTCATACACACCTCTGAACCAAGTCCAAGTTGTCGCTCATGATCCTCCAAGGAGAATATCCGATCTTCACATGCCTCCCATATGGTAGTCATTTCCTCCTGGTTGTTCTGGAAAGCTTTGGATGACCACACAAGCTTCTTCAGCTTTTCCTGGAAGTAAAAAAACATTACATTCAATCCTTACTATAAGAAGGTAGGAAAGGACAAGTTAAGATATTTGTGCAGAAGCCTCTGGCCTTGCTCCCCCTGCTCTGTCTGTGCTCTGTCCCCTAAATATTCCTGCAGGATGCACAAGATCTCTCAGCAACCCTCTTCGGGTGAAACTGCCAAAATCAAGACTCTCTGCTCACCTTCACTCTTTCATTCCTCTTTTTCCCCACCTCTGGAACAAATTCCCACGTTTTCGTCAATCCCACTCCTCCCTCCACGTCTTCAAAACAGCTGATCACCACCATCTATTATCTTCCCCCATCCAAAACCTTGATCTTTTCTACCCCCGTTAATACACCCCAAATCCACCTCCTTCAAATTCCGTTTTCTTTCCTGGAAGTCGTTGTAGTGTCCATCTTGTTGATACCGTGTACTCCACCCCCAGCCCCAATGTCCCTGTTCCCTACTGTTGATGTGCTACCCTCTCTCTCCCCCTCTTGTCTCCCGCTCCCTTTATCATGTTTCATGTGTGTTTCTGTTTATGTTTTTCATGTGTTTTATGTGTTCGATCTGACACGAGCCTCGATTTTGTAGATAAAAAAAGAAAAGCCACAGTTTGGTGTTTAAAAAGGGTCGATGAATAAAATGTTCACAAAAGTCCAAAACACATCATTATTTCGTATATTTTTCCAATACTCCTCTTTTAATACATAGCAAAATATTAAAATGTATTTCTTACTTTTATACAAATAACCCGTTATAATTTTATAGGCTTCGCTTGATTTATTGTGAGTAATCTATTGGTAGAACTTTTGGAACTCCTCACATACCCTAGATATTTTCAGCAAACTGGATTGAAAATAATGAACTGGGTCAATGTGATTTCAATTTTTAGTAAACATTTTCGTTTTGTTTTCAGTATTAGACTTTAGGTGATCGATACTTTGTAGAATCACCATTACTAAAATTTGGATATCGCAACACACTTTAAAAGTGGTGGCATCTCCCACTCTCTCCACTGTTCCTTTTGTTCTGTTGCGTCCTGATCCATTCAGTGTTCTACCTCTTCTACAAACCTCGACCTTGTTAGTCCATGGGCCAAACCTGAAAATTTGACCCATCGGTACCATCTCTGGTGGCAAAGCCTCACTATGTTTTTTTGATAGTTTAGGACCTACAGATGAGGAATTGAGGTGATAGCAGTGTGGAATTGGCAGCTTTCTGGTAGTTTTCACCTCTCAAACATCACCCTACCGCTATATTTTGAAGACCAAAATTTGGGGGTAGGGGAAACTAAATTGACGCTCTGGATGGGTCAATCTTAACAATATACCACTCATAATGTCTGTCTATGTACCCTCTATCTAAATCAAGAAGGTTTATGCAAAATATTTCATTATGTTGGTCACCAGAGGTCAAAAGGTCACCAATTTTAGGGGTTGCCCAAAATTGACCATAGGGCAAGTCATGTTGCTAGAATAAAGTAACAAATCACCCAATGGTGATTTAAACACTTGGAATGCATATTTTAGAGGTCTTCAGATGATTCTGAGGGGACATTATTGAGTTGCTTTTGCAAAATTTTATTTCAGAGCAATCGATTTTGAACCATTTCTTGTAAATACCTAAAATCCAGGGTTTCGAGGGTAGGGGAAACCATAATGACTGTAGTTTGAGAGGATTGACCAAAATTGAAAATCTAATGCTCAAATTGTATGTCTATGCACGCTCTATCATAATGACACTAGATTATGCAAATTATTTCAATATGTAGGTCATCAGAGGTCAACCAAAGGTCACAATTCTAGAGGTCGCAAAAATAGCCCAGAAGAACATGTATTTGACTAAAACACAAGTAATGAATGAGGGAATGGTGTCTCAATAGTTATAGAAGGCCTATTTCTGAGGCTGTGTGAGACGATTCTGATGTTTTCATTGACTCATTTTGGTTTATAAATGTGATATTGACATAAAATCTGCTTATGATTTCCAGGGTTTCAAATTAACGCATGCTCCTCTTTGTTTCGAGTTTACTCAATAGATGGCAATATTCAAGCTTTTGTTTTAAGTTTCATCTTGAGAATTTGATCATCAATGTAATCCATCTTTTCACATCTTCTAGTTGACATACGATCAAACAATGCAGGTGAGATTGTAAGGACAACTTCCGAGATATAAGACAGGCTGCATCTTGTAACCTTACATGTCATAATATAAACAGAAAGGTGTAATTAACAGCATTAATTCAATTAATTAATTCAACATGTGTTATTCTCTGTGCATTGCATCATTTAGGTCTAGGAAGAGGGAGTAATCATTATTTGTTGTGCATTCAGTTTTAAATTTTATCATAAAAAGGCGACAAACAGGGTTGGCGGCAGGAAGGGCATCCGGCCGTAAAACATTGCTTCAAAAAGGGGACCAAAAAAACAACAACAACCACGGTCCCCGAAAAGGCCAACCCCCGCTTTGCGGGGAAAAATGGCCTCTAAACGGTGGTTTTATTCAGTTTTAAATTGGCCTGGTGTTGGCTTAACGGTTAGGGTGCCGGCTTAGGATCCTAGGATCCTGGGTTCGAATCCCGGTCGATCGCTGAATTAACGCCAGGGGGGTTGACTCAGCCTGTCATCCTTCCGAGGTCGGCTAATTGAGTACCAGTTCACTGGTAATGCCCTGTTTGTCGTAAAAGGCGACAAACAGGGTTGGCGGCAGGACGGGCATCCGGCCGTAAAACATCGCTTCAAAAAGGGGTCCAACAAAAACAACAACAACCACGGTGCCCGAAAAAGGCCAACCCCCGCTTTGCGGGGGGAAATGGCCTCTAAAGGAGGTTTTGTTTTGGTTTTTTTCAGTTTTAAATTGGACAACTTTTCCATGTTATCAATTTCTTCTTTCATGGTGTCTTTTAAATGGTTTAATGGTATGTTTCACCTTTAGTTTTCTTTATAACGTTCCAACAATTGTAGCCCAAGATTTAAGCTTACAATTCCTAGAAATATTGAAAAGAAATTGATAATAACCCAACACTATTTGCATTGGGTAGTAAGTTTTTGCTTTGCTTATCACAGATTCTTCATTGAGAATGACCCAACAGTCACAACATCAAAGAAACAATGGACGCTGGCCCTACCTTACCACCGAAGAGAGCTCGACTAGACCCCTCCACTGCCGTTTGTCTTCTAAACTGTGATGAAAAAGACCCTGGCGCCAAACTCACATCGTCACAGGACCAAGTGTCATGGGAAACGCTTTTAAATGCTGCAACTATTAGAAAATGTATCCCAGTCTTGGACTTAGCAAAGGACCTTCCTGCTGGGGAAATTCCCCCAATACGGTAACATCGCCGATGTCTTTTTACAATGAAAAGAGACCTGGACGCAATAGTGAAAAAAGAAACTACGAAGGAAGAATCTGCTGCGGACATTTTTTCGAGGCAGCCACAGAGAAAAAGCGTTAGTACGGACAGAGTATATGATGCCACGTGCATATTCTGCCTGAAGGTTAAGTATCTTAAAGGACAAAATACAAGAGAACGATTAGTGCAATGTCGAGAGCTGCGCGCTGACCAAACAGTACGGGATGCTGCTTTACGGAAAAAGGACACTCGGATTCTAGCCCTCCTTGATCGAGAACTAGTGGCAGCAGAAGCTCATTACCACAGCACATGCTATCGTTTTTACACAAAGGAGGATCATGAATCGTCTCAAGGGGGTAGGCAAGACATTGATGATCCTGAGACTAAGTATGCTAATGCATTAGAGCAGTCATAAATTGAATTGTTTTCTTACATTCAAAATGGCTTCATCCTTAACCCAGATATCATTCCAATGACACATCTAACATCCAAATTAGCTACTAGTCTTCTTGCTCATGGCATCAAAGAAGTGAAACCATTAACAAAGAAACACTTACGCAGAAAGCTAGAACAAGAGTTTGGCAAAACTCTCCGGTTTGTAAATGATACAAACGGTAAACTTCTGGTTTATCCAGCCAGCCTGAAAACTGACCAGCTTGCAAAGGAACACTTTTCCATGAGAGAGGAATACAACATCGTCTCGTCCCAGGAGGAAGACAATGTCTTGACAAAAGCAGCCTTACAACTTCGGAAAATTGTCAGAGTGCAGGAGATAAGTAAGGAGTGGCCTCCGGAAACTGAAATAAAGAACTGTTGTGTTCCCGAGCCTGTTAAAAGTTTCTTCTGCACACTACTAACTGGAGATATAGGCAATAACTCAAATTCAGAGAGGGTAGAGAGACTGGCAAATTCATTTGGGCAAGACCTAGTGTATAATATTACGAACAGCAGGGAAAAACCACCTAAGCATGTTCTCTTGCCTTTCGCGGTAAAATCATTGACAGGAAATGTCACGTTAATTCAGACATTAAATCGTTTAGGGCACGGTGTATCATATTCAAAACGTGAGGAAATAGACACGGCTCTTAGTCTGCAAAAGTTGTCATGTGGTGAAGACACCCCACTACCATCTGACATTCATCCAGGTGTCTTTACAACATTAGCTTGGGATAACATTGATCGTCTTGAGGAAACATTGAGTGGAGAGGGGACATCACACAGGGTAAATGGCATAACTGTTCAAAGAAAACTAATTGGGCCACTCCCGGATAGACGCACTCCCATAGTTGAGAAATCGAAGAAGCGAAGCATTACATCAGAGACAGATACAATACCATTGTATATTGCTGGTAAGAGACTTGGTCCACAGTTGATTTTTACTACTGAACATGATACAACAGCTGCTGTAAATAGCACCACACTAAAAAATATAGCTTGGGTCTTGGCATGTCTCTCTGACACTAATTCTCAGGATGTGAGCAGTTGGACCGGATTTAACATAAAAATCCGAGACAACATTGTTGTAGTTCAGGATACCATATCATACCTCCCAACAGTTAATGCACCAGCCACAGAGTTGTCGACGGTAAATGAGGTACTGAATCAATCACTCAAAATCATGGAATCCATGGAACTATCTGAAATTGTTTGTGTGTTTGACCAGGCACTATATTCCAAAGCTTTGGAGATTGTTTGGAAGCATCAAGAAAGATTTGGTTGCATAATTCTCAGAATGGGTGTTTTTCACACATTGTGCACAATGTTGGCTATTCCAGGGAAACGATTTGGAGAGGCGCAGGTTGAAGGGACTTATGTGTAGAGTCCGGAGTCATTGCTGATGGTTACATTGGCGGTGTATTGGATGGCAGAAAGTACAACCGCGCTGTTCAAATGCACAAACTCATGTACGAAGCGTTGATGAGAATTGTGTGGAATGGATTCTTACAGTGGTTAGGTCAAAGAGAAGATGATTGTCTGAGTGAAGCTTTAACTGTTCTAAAAGACTTTGCCAGTGATGTATCTCATGAGACACTAGATGATGCCATGTCTAATGCTTCATGCATTCGCATTAGTCACCTTTTCCAACAGTACCACGCCTTCCTCAAGAATGACAATGGCAGCCTATCAGCATTTTGGATATCTTATCTAGATATGGTCGAGGTTGTGCTTGGTTTGTTGCGGGCAACAAGAGAAGGGGATTGGCTTTTGCAGCTGGCCTCAATCAGAGACATGATCCCATGGTGTTTAGCGTATGACCGTTTAAACTATGCCAGATATTTGACATTCTACTATGCACAAATGTCGTCGTTAGATATTCATCATCCTGAAATGTATGAATACTTCATGAGCGGAGGATTTTCTGTTCAAATAGGAGCTGATAATCCGTTTGGCAAAATACCAGTGGACCAAACAATTGAAGAAACAATAAATAAGGATACCCAGACGTCAGGTGGCACAAGAGGCTTTAGCTTAAACCCAGGTGCAATTCGTCGTTATTACATAAATGCCGAATACCACAGCATGTTTCTTCATCGCCTAAGAGCAATGCTAGGAACTCGTTCCTCCACTTCGAGCCATCTGGATTTGCAGAAAGAGAGAATTGAAAAAGATGAGTCAGCCATCCAATCACTCACGGATCTTATTCAGAACTCTTTAATAAATCCCTACAGATCAGAAGAGGACTCTCTCGTGAACATTTCTACCGGCGCATTGGCCCCAGCAGATGTTGAGAAGGACCTTTTCACTGCTCAAAGCATTGGCGAAAAGGCATACCAGAAGTTCAAGACTGATCGTCTTGAAAAGGAGGCACCGGATGCTGTAGATTTCCATGCAACTATTAAGAAGCAAAAGCTAAAGACATTTGCAAATGTTTGTACAAAAAAAGTGCAATGCATAGGGAAAGAGGTCATCCTACGAGCAGATCGCAATCTTTTGCCAGAATGATTGTTATCGCACAAGGTCATGAGCTGGACATGCAGGAGGTTCTGTCTCATCCACTAGGCCCATTACAATGGGCGTTGGCAAATCAAGATGGGTCGCTAAGGACGACTGAAAAAGCAGCACGAATGAAGAAAATTGGGGAAAGCGTACCTCCTGTAGAAACCCTCCCACAGAACTCAGCATGCATTTATCGATGGCATGAGCATTGTGCAGAAGTTAAATGTGCAAAAAAAAGCACATTTGCTGAGGTTTCAACGTCTGTCCTGAAAGTTGTCTTGAGGGAAGGTGCGATGAGTCAACGAATAGATGTTGTATTTGATGTGTATAAGGAAAGCTCCATCAAGAACACAGAAAGGCTCAAAAGGGGATCAGGCAGCGGCATCAAATTCGTCAGCATTGCGCCAGGACACAAAATAAAAAAATGGAGGAACTTCTTATCAGAAGCTGACAAGAAGACAAAACTTATTGAGTTTCTGGTTGCAGATTGGAAAACTGAAAACAAGAGGAGCCTGATTAAAGACAAAGTTCTTCTAGTGACATGTGGCATAAGATGTGACAAGATATTGATCGGTGGTAGTTGTGAAATGGGTGAACTTGAGTCCTCTCAAGAAGAGGCAGACACACGGTTAATACTTCATGCGAAGCATGCCGCTGACACTGGATATCAAACTGTAATTGTTATTTCTGAGGACACAGATGTATTTGTGCTACTACTTTCCTTTGCAAAGGACATTTCGGCTACCTTGTACCAAAAGAGGGGAAGAAAGACACGTACTCAATTTGTGGACATTTCCCTACTCAGGTTATCCCTTGGAGATGAACTATGTGGTGCACTTCTCGGCTTTCATGCTTACACTGGATGTGACACTGTAAGTTCTTTCGTTGGGCGAGGCAAAACAAGACCACTGGACAAAATGCGATCAAACAGTGAATTCCAATGTGCCTTCTCCAACCCTGGAAGTGCATAGGAGATATCAGATCAAATGTTTGATACCTTGCAACATTTCACATGTCTCATGTATGCATCGTCCACAAAAACTGTACAGGTAAATCAACTCCGATACGAGGTGTTCTTTGCCAAAAGAGGGGAAATAGAGTCAAACCTTCTTCCACCTTGTAAAGATAGTCTAACAAAGCATGCCCTCCGTACCAATTACCAGGCAGGAATTTGGAAGCGAAGCCTGGAGACAAAACCAGTAATTCTTGATCCAGAGGGAAATGGATGGGTAAAAGATGATAGCAGTTCAATTGCCATCGACTGGATGGCCAGAACTCCGGCACCTGAAGCTGTGTTGGAAATGATGGCCTGCCAGTGCAAACGAGTTTGCAAAAAAGGAGAGTGTGGCTGCATAGACAATGGGTTAAAATGTACGCCAATGTGTAAATTACAAACTTGCGAAAACCAGCGAAATGAGGAGGATGAACTAGAGATGACAGTTGATATTGAATCAGATTGCGATGATGATGATGATGATGATGATGATGATGATGATGATGATGATGATGATGGTGATGATGATGAAGAAGAAGAAGAAGATGAGAGAGAAGAGGAAGAAGAAGATTGAGAACTCAAAATACTCAGGTTACTTTCCAAGCCCTCAACATTACCTAAAGACATCTAAAATATAATTTCTGGAAGTTGATATTACTTTTTGTTCATTTTTACGACTTTGTTTTAGTAGAATAAGTTGTGCTAAAGCCGATTTTGGCAACCTCTAAAATTTGTGACCTTTTGACCTGTGGTGACCTACATATGGACATAATTTGCATAATCTCGTGTGATTATGATAGAGGGTACATAGACATACAATTTGAGTATTAGATTTTCAATTTTTGGTCAATCCACTCAAAAACTACAGTCATTATGGTTTCCCCTACCCCCGAAACCCTGGATTTTAGGTATTTACAAGAAATGGTTCAAAATCGATTGCTCTGAAATAAAATTTTGCAAAAGCAACTCAATAATGTCCCCTTAGAATCATCTTAAGGCCTCTAAAATATGCATTCCAAGTGTTTAAATCACCATTGGGTGATTTGTTACTGTATTCTAGCAACATGACTTGACCTATGGTCAATTTTGGGCACCCCCTAAAATTGGTGACCTTTTGACCTCTGGTGACCTACATAATGAAATATTTTGCATAAATCTTCTTGATTAAGATAGAGGGTACATAGACAGACATTATGAGTGGTATATTGTTAAGATTGACCCATCCAGAGCGAAACTACAGTCATTTTAGTTTCTCCGACCCCCAAATTTTGGGCTTCAAATTATAGTGGTAGGGTCATGTTTGAGAGGTGATAACTACCAGAAAGCTGCCAATTTCACACTGCTATCACCTCAATTCATCATCTGTACGTCTTAAACTATAAACAAAACATAGTGAGGCTTTGCCACCAGAGATGGTACCCATATCTGGTCTGGCCCATGGACTATGTATTAAAAAAACTCCCCAGGTCTTCCATGACATACATGCATGTTCTTCCAGTAACCCTCTTCTAGTTAGACTCCCAAATACAGGTTTATTGCACATCTCCATGGTTTTGTTCCTCATTTCTCCCTTTTGTGGAACTGTATTTGAATGCCACACTTTTTCTCTTTTTTTTGTATACAAGATCGAGGCTCGTTTAAGAGCTAGCACATCACACACATATTAGCACATAAAAAACATAAACAGACACGTAAAACAATAAAGGGAGGGGGAGACAAGATGGGGAGAGAGAGGGAAGCACACAAGCACCACAACAGTAGAGAACAGGGACATCGGGAGATCTGTTCAAAGGGAGAGGGCTGGAGGTGGAGGGGGGTGGTGGGGGGAGGGAGGGAAGGGGTACACGGTACAAAACAAATTGACACTACAAGGAATTTCAGGAATGAAGTCGGGGATTGAAAGATGTGGATTTTGGGTGTATTAACAGGGGTAGAAAAGATCAAGGTTTTGGATTGGGGGAAGATAAAAGATGGTGGTGAACAGCTGTTTTAAAGACCTGGAGGGAGGAGTAGGATTGAAGAGAGTGTGGGAGTTTGTTCCAGAGGCGGGAAAAAGAGGAATGAAAGTGTGAAGATGAGCAGAGAGTCTTGATTTTGGCAGTTTCACCAGAAGAGGGTTGCTGGCAGTTCTTGTGCATCCTGCAGGAATATTTGGGAGACACAGCACAGACAGAGCTGGGGGAGCTAGGCCAGAGCGGAATCGGTAAATGACAGAAAGACCACCAACCTGCCTGCGGCGAGAGAGTGAAAGGCCCTCGGAGTTAGCTTCATCGCGGGAGATTCCAATGATTCTGAAAGCTTTGGTTTCAACAGCGTGAAGCCGAGCTAGGTGTGAGACAGGAGCACCAGCCCAGAGGGGAGAGCAGTATTCCATTGAGCTGAGGATGAAAGACTTGTATGTGGTGAGGAGCTCAGGTGTTCCAAGGAAGGACTTCACACGATGGAGGATGCCCAGTCGGCGACTGGCTTTGGAGGCCAGCTTGGAAATGTGGTTTTCCCAGGAAAGATCATGGCGGATAGTGAGACCCAAAAGCTTGAGTGACAGAACTTCATCAAGAGGATTGTTCAGAAAGTAGATGGGAGGGTTGTCCAGACGGTCTTTTCGGAGAGACATAGTGAGAATGTGAGATTTTTCAGGATTGAAAGACATGTTCCACTTGTTTGACCAGTCTGTGATTTTGTCCAGGTCTGCAGAGAGTGAAGAGGCTGCAGACTTTCGATCTGAGGGATGAGGTATGGAGCGGCAGAGAGTGGAGTCATCAGCAAAGAGATAGAGAGGACTTTCGAGAGAGTCGGAGAGATCATTGATGAAGACCAGAAAAAGCACAGGGCTCAGAACACTGCCTTGGGGAACTCCAGCCTGGACAGGAAGGGGAAATGAGAGAAACCCATTCAGGGCCACACATTGACTACAACCAGAGAGGAGGTCCGCGAGCCATGCGTGGATATTTCCATGGATACCATAGGAGGAGAGTTTGGTGAGCAGAGCGGGGTGCCAGACTGTATCGAAGGCACATGATATGTCAAGGGAGACAGCTCTGATTTCCTGTTTGGAATTGAGGACCTCCTCTTTGGCATTGATCCATTGTTGAGACAGCAGAAGCAGCATGTCCAGAGTAGAATGACCTGGTCTGAATCCAAATTGATTATCTGAGATCAAGCCATTGGAGAAGAGGAAGGATTTGATGTCAGAAGCGATAATGGATTCCATGACCTTGCTGATTATGGGGAGCAGGCTGATTGGTCTGTCGTTGCAAGGATCTGTTTTTGCACCTTTTTTGTGTAAAGCAGTAATGTTAGCTGATTTCCAAGCAGATGGCAGATGACCTTAAGCAAAAGAGAGGGTGAAGAGAACAGAGAGAGGGTGAGATAGAGTGGCAGAGCAGGATTTTAGGACCGGTGATCTGAGAGCACATTTCAGTTAAAGGGCGCACATGGTCTGAATAGATGTGCTATTATTTATTCATGCAAATGCTCACCGACAGTACTCCCATTTTCACTTCACTTTCATTCACCCTTGATGTGGGCTAGTGCATGAAAAATAGACAAGTGAGCCGATATGGATTGGGTGCCATGTGGATACCTTGCTGATGACAAAGACGCAACACAGTTTCTACCCAGTGCTCTGAAGCGAACAATTCAGCACTCTGACTCACAAATAAGCAATCAGGATTTACACCAAGAACACGATGAACCAAAACAACATGCTCAGCTAGAAATATCACAACTTAAACAAGCCTATTATGAGGGCATGGCAGCTTCTAATAGAGAGAGGTATGGCAAATTGCAATGACTAAACCATCTTGAAAAATGACAAACTCACCTTGGGGAGATTGGGCACAAACTTGCTGTCCCCAAATGATTTGTAATTCCCCATGTTGGAATAAACACCGGCAGCATATACAAGAAAACTCTGTAAAAACAAATCAGGAGTACGTATATTCAAAGAAAATAATAAAAGCATGCAGGTAAACGTCAAAGGTGAAATAATATAAACCTCAGGAACAAAACATGGCAATTAAACATGAAAGGTTCACTCACTGTATAATCAGTGTCAGAAAGGCCGGCAGTGCTGGTAGCGATGGTGCGCAACTCATCTGGAGGCTGCGTGCGGAAAATGCGCTGCAACAATACGTATATGGCAGGGGACTCGGGCGAGGTTTGCAGGAGCACAACAAGCCCCCCGTACCAGGAAGCAAGTGACAGGTAGTGTGCGTAGAGCTTCTCCCGTAGTGATAGTTGCTCAAAAGATGCACGATTTTCTAGTGGTACGATTCCCACATGATTTGGAAGGATGAATTGAGATTTATCAAAGGAAGGCATGATTGTCCCAAAAAAGTCCCGATGCACCTATAAAACAAAACGGTCAACAGATTATAGAGAACATCTCATCTCACTTCTAAACGCTCTCACTTCTGAACTGTCTGCTTGCAAATTAATTATGAAACTGTGGATATCTATGAGAAGAGGAAAGAGGGAATGCTGAGCTCCATCTGTTGGAAGGAATATTAAGGCAGTTGTACAAAATATGCATTTGTCTCTTGCAAGAGTAATTTTTCAACATTGAGTAACTTTGGCCACAGGCCTACATCTTAACAAGTTCCTTAAAATGGGAAATATAAAGAAAGTAAAAACTGGATATGTAGCCTTAGGTCTGTATTTATAAAAGAGGTAATGAAAATAATATGTGAATAAACACACAGATGTGATGGACAGGATCACATCCAAAATCATTGCATGTTAGACGAGTTCAACTGTAACACAAACGATGGGAAAAATGAATAAGGGATCACAAAGAATGTTTCCTTTGTTAGAGATTTGTCCAAAATTCTCATTCAAAAAAATTAGACTGACATTGGTTACAATAATTACCTCCACCACCGAAGGTTGATGGAGGTTATATTTTCACACTATTTATCTGTCTGTCTGTTAGTAGACAACAGGCATTTTAAGGCCATTTTCCCTCCCTGAGTGGGGGTTAGCCTTGCGGTCCCCATGACAATCTTCTCCATTTTGCCCTATTTTCTGCATCTCCCCTTGTTAACCCCCTTGCCCGCATTTCTTCTTCGACCATCTTTAGCCACGTCTTTCTCGGTCTTCCCCGTCCTCTACTTCCTTCCACATTCATTTCCATCACTCTTCTCAACCAGTCACTTTCATCCTTCCTCAACACATGACCAGTAGGATATCTATAGTGTTATAGATATCTAACACTACACTATAGTGTTAGTAGGATATCTCAAAAAGTTGTGGACGGATTCAGACAAAATTTAGTGGACAGGCTGGATGTGTAATAAGGACGAATTGATTTGACTCTTAATGATCCGGTCCGCTTCCTGATCCAGATACTAGGATTTTAAAGTGATTCTTCACCATTGAGTGATAGGGCTAAAAACGATATAGTATATATAGCAGATATCTTAAAAAGTTATGGACGGATTCGGATGAACTTAGTGGCCAGGTTCGGTGTGCAACAAGGACAAATTGATTCGATTTTGGTAAAGATCCGAATCCGGATACGATAGTTTTTTCATTTCCAAAGGCCTCCTTCACCATTGAGAGATGGGGCCCAAAACAATACACTGTATATCATGATATTTCAAAAAGTTGTGGGTGAGTTATGACAAAACTATGTGGATGGGTTGGTTAGGTGACAATAACAAGCCGATTACATTTTGGTTCAGGTCCAGATGTGGATCAGGCCTATCAGTGAGATACAAAATGGAAAATGTACAGCCTAGCCTGGTGGAGGTATAGTGATTTACTGAGTGCCTTTTTGTTTGCAATGCAAGGAAGGGCTTGCTGGAAGGCAGATTGTGCTGAAAAGTACAACTTGTAAAGATTGTGACTTTGTAATTGTTAATTCAACAACAAAGATAAACTGGAAAGTTCATAGAACACCTTAGCCCATGCTATCTTGGGAAACAAGGACATGGGCAGAGTCCATGAGTAGAAAATTTGATTGGTCGTGATGTCGTCAAATGCCTTAATATTTTGTCCAAATACAGTACTGCTAAACAGAAGGGTACAAGAAGGGTATTGAAAGTACAAACGGTGATTTGTGTTTTACACTGTTCAAGTATATAATTCAATTGAAATAAAATAAAGATTTTAAAGGTCGTACAAAAAAAATTAAAAAGTTGATGCAGATTATTTTACACAAACTTATTGAACACATTACCTACGTTATCCATGCCTGTTGTCTGTGTTCTTTATAACATCCTTAAAAGCACTATGTTTCCTGTTTGGAATGATTTTCAATTTTGTTTAACTGCCAGACAGGCAGGCAGAGCAAAAATAAAAAATAAATAAATAAAATCGCACCTATGTCCGAAGGAAGCGGTTCAGTTTGGCATTCTTTACATGAAATGGGCAAAGCCTAGAAACAAACGAACCCCATTAGAACCCCTTAGAATTACCCTTTAGAACCCTTCGGAATTACCCTTTAGAAATACCCTTGTTTGCGTCCTTGATGACGCCCCGAAACAGCGGGGCGCTGTATAGCTGCTGTGATTTGCTGCAGAAGTGCTGGTACTACTTCTGCAGCAAAAGTGCCACTTCTGCAGCAGCAGCTTGTTTCCTGCTTGCACCTCCTGCTTGTTTTCCTGGTGTTCTCAGGCTTTCGCTGATCCTGCAGGGAAGACGATCGCCATTGCATATGGAATTGCCTTGGCTGCGCTGAGATGCATCAACCACGTGGTATGATTGTGTACAGTGCTGGGCAAATTTAACGCCTATATCCAGGTGAGGTACAATCCCTACCTCTTCATAGTGTCCGAGAATGTGGAATTTTGCGTTGTCCACTCATACAAAATGTGAGGCAGTGAACGAAAGAGAGGACAAAGGGATCAATGTCATATCAAGCGTCCAATATTGACCATCATCGGGAACCAATCTAGACACGATTCCTTGGGGAGTTTTGGTATGAGATCCTGATTAATAGACCAATCGTGAGAGCATAGTCAACACTGCTGTCTATGACCTCCCACCCCCCAAGAGTCTATTAGCAGGTGAGCTGTTAGATCACCTTCACTTGACAATAGATCAGATCCTCACTCTTCAGCCGGATACTGGAATCACCATTCTTGGCGATTTCAATCGACTTGAACTCTTCACTTTGATTTCGGACAAAAGGGTGCAGATAGTGAACCAGCCCACTCGCAACGATACTACTCTGGACAAGATTGTAACGAATCTTGCCGAACAGTATAATCCGGTTGAGATTATTTCACCCTTGAGACTCAGTGATCATCAGTGTGTTAACGCAAGACCGAGATCCCCCCCTTCCATGTAGGAACGCTGTTCACAAACGAGCTGCAAGACCGATGAAAGAGAGTGATGCATGGGAGATTGGAGCATGGTTGAGTAATCATGATTGTCTGAGGTCATGCCTACCGAGAACGTGAACAACAAGTGCAACGTGCTTTATCACACGCTCCATCAGGCTATCGACATGTACTTTCCACAACGAAGAGTTCACCAACATCAGCAAGATAAAGCATGGATAATGCCGTTCATAAAGACTCTTGTACAAACTCGTCAGCATGTCTTCCACCTTGGTGGAAAATGTCGACAATGGAGATATTATCGCAATAAGGTCATACGCAAAATCAAGGCAGCAAAGAGAAATTACTATACTTTCAATGTAAAACGCTTAAAACGTTTAAACCCAGCAGCATGGTATCGCGAGATTCGTGTAATAATCATAGAAATATGTCTAAGGCATAAATTTTGCAGTTGAGAATATCCAGCAATCAGATCACCAAGCTATTGCTAATGCAATAGGTTCTTACTTTGCATCCGTTGGAGATGTAAAACTACTGCCAACGTCTTTACTCCCAGCATATTTGCCATCTCTTCCGGTCTGTCAGGTCCAGCCATGGGAGGTCTATCGAGAACTTGGGAACATCTTGCAAAGCAAGTGGTCCTGACAATATATCTGCCAGACCGATCCGGCAGTTCTCTTATAAACCAGTTGAACCTTTGACAAACATAATTAATGTGTCATACAAGCAACAGACAGTTCCAGCAGAGTGGAAAAGGGCATATGTCGTTCCCATTCCAAAATCGTCACTTGCCACCATCGAGAACTTGCGCCGAGTTGCTCAACTGCCCGTTTCTCAAAAATTGCGGAACAGCAAACGATGGAAGCATTGAAGCAGAACCTTGACCTCAAACAGTTTGGAAACATTAATGTATCAACTTCACAATGCCCAATTAATATTCTGCACACACTTCACGAACATGCAGAGACACTCGGATAAATTTAATCTATGATGCTTACAGACTTTTGAAAAGCTTTTGATCACATTGATCACACAATCACCATTTCAAAACTCCAACAAAAGGGAGTTGGCTCATCTCTTATTTCGTGGATGAGCGACTTTATTTGAAATCGTGAACAGTGTGTTAAGAACGCTGACAAGTTTTCTGAGTGGACACGCATCAATGCCGGAGTTCCCCAGGAAACAAACTTGGGACATGTTGTATTTCTTGCCATGAGAAACGACGCTGGCCACAGCACAATTGCCACCAGTATTCACTGCTGCAATATTCACTGCAATAAATGTAAGGTAGTCAAATATGTTGACTACCTTACATTTATTGAAAAGCGCAGTAGTCACACTGAATCCTGTATTCCAGCTGTTCTTGAACAACTTCATAACTGGTCTGTCGAGAATGGAACCCCAAAAAGAGTGCAATTGTTGACAACTATTTTGCTCGAAACAAACCATCCCCTTCCAATCTGTCATTGAATGATGTTGTAATCCAAAATCGTAATATTATTAAACTGTTGGGTATCTTCATCCAGGCAGATTTGAAATGGGATGTACATGTCAGTTCTATTCTTAAAAGTGCTAACAGTTGTTTACACATGAAAGCAATTATCTCGTAACCATTTTCACATCTTTTGGCTGCCCCATATTGGAATACGGGGCTCCTGTGTGGTCGAGCGGAATCACAAATCAGCAGTGTAATGTTGTTGAATTTGTTCAGAAAAAGGCTTGTAGACTTTATTCTTGGCCCAAACTACCATAGTTACTAGGATGCCTTACGTGATTGTGGTCTGGAGTCCTTGAGAAGAGACATGAACAACTCTGTGGTTCCTTCGCAAGATATTTTTGTTGTTGAAGGCTCCAGTCACGAACTATACAATCCTCATCGAGGCCAGGCCTTAAATAAAAGAGCTGCATTGATAGAAAAGTGAATAAAAAGAGAATAGTCAAAGAGTTTTTGAGTTCGTAAAAAATCTGTTTTTGAAAAGGGGAAGGCCGTAAATGATTGGAAATACATGGGAAGGTAAAGAGTTCCAGAGTTTGGCAGTGGAGGAGAGGGGAAGAAACAAACATCATAATGGCCCACCCCTGAGTTGGTAATGGCCACACAATAATCATGTGATGTAGTGGCTTGTTGAGTATTCCGTGTCTCGCTAATGGCAGAGGTACATAAGAAGCAGCAAGGTCTTGGGAGCAGAAACCAAAGTAATATCTGTAGAATAAAGAAAGAGAACCAACTCTGCGGCGTAATTCAAGCGGGTCGAATTTTGAGGTCAGATTGAGAGAGTTGATAAGTCGGATTGCTTTTGATACAATTCTGTCCAGTAAGTATATGGAGCTAGAACCTCCCCAGATGTGAGAGCAGTACTCTACAAGGACGAATAAATTATTTATATAGTTGAAGCAGCTGCTAAGAGGAGAATAATCTTCAACATCTGAATAGGTCTCCTAGTTTCTTCGAGGCAGACTTAGCTATTTGTGTAATGTGTGGATTCCAGGATAAATTTAATGTTAGGGTAATACCGAGTAGGTTTATTGTATCACATTGTGTAATTGTGGCGCTTTCAAAGGAGATTGGAGAGTTGAGAGTTGAGAGGAGTTTTAGAGAGAGACGGATGGGGAGAAATTGAGCTTTAGAAGCAGTAAACTTAACTTGATTACATTTTCCCCACTCGGAAATTTTGTCCAAATCTGAATTTAAAGAGGTGGATGTGATGAAACGAGATGTAGATCGAATGAGGGAAGATGGAGCAGATGGGAAAGGAAAAACATGCAGAAATGTAATGTGGAGTCATCAGCATTTGGTTATTTGTAGAAGAATGAAGGTCATCGATAAAAAGAAGGCAGAGTGTTGGAGACGGGACAGAAACCTGAGGGACACCGCTGCTGATAGGGAAGGAGGTAGATGTTGAACCATCAACAATTACAGAGATAGAGTGGTCGGAGAGAAAGCTCGATATAAGAATGCAGAGTGAAGGAGGGAAAGCCGAAGGAGGGAAGGTTGGATATCAGACCCCGATGCCAAACGCTGTCAAAGGCTGTTGAGATATCAAGGCCTTCAACAAAGGATTCCCCAAAGTCTCTCAGAGAAGAGGCCCAGCCATTCGTAATGTAAGAAAGGATATCACCGGTAGATCTTGCCTTGCGAAAGCAATATTGATGGTCAGATAGAAGACTGTGAGATTCAAGATGCTTGAGGAAATGGGAATTGAGAAGACATTCAAAGACTTTGGAAATAGTAGAAGTCAGAGCAATAGGACTGTAGTTGGAAGGGTTTGAATGATCACCCTTCTCCTAAATAGGCTGTACTAAGGCATGTTTCAAGGAAAGAGGAAAAGTTTGGGTTTTTAAACAGAAGTGAAACAAACGAGCAAGCACAGGTGCAAGTTCTGGACGCACACTCCTTAAAAACACGAGGAGGAATGCCATCGTGTCCGGCGTCCGCATGCCTTGCTTGTGTCGAGAGAGAAGAGTACTTTATTGACTGCATGAAAAGAGATTATAGGGAGGGGCATAGGATTGGTAAGGGGTGCATCAGAGGGAGATGGAATGTTAGAGACATCTGGTGTGGAATTACAGGAAAAAAAGAAAACCAAAAAGAGTTGCTTTATCAGTCAGAGTCAGAAAAATAGTGTCATCGGAATGGAAAAGCGAAGGAAAGGTAGAGCGACAGAAGTTGTTGGAGATACTTCCAAATTCAAAATTCAAAACCAAAATATTCAAAATTCCAAACCACCACTTGTCACCTGCAGACAGATCTTATCGTGGCTATCAGCTAAAAAAAAACTCAAAACACCTTCAGAATTACACTTTAGAACCCTGTAGAATTAAACAGTGGGTTACAAAGGTTCACTCTTCATTTTTGACAGACTTGGATGGATGGATGGAAGGAAGAACATAGCCAAATACTGAAGCAGCTTCACAGCTGAGAAAATTATCTCACTATTCTCTCAGCATGTGGGATTGGAACGAATTCAGAGGGAAAGTACTGCTAAACCACAGATTCTTTTTTGTATACACAATCAAGGCTCACGTACACTGAACGAATTAGACGCAATAGGACAAAAGGAACAGCAGAGAGAGGGGGGAGAGCCAACAGCAATGCCGAAGAACAAAACAGAGCTCGACTTAGACAAACAATGGGTGTGGGGAGGAATGGTCGCATGGGGTGGACAAGATGGGCACAGAAGGAAAAACTAGAAATTTGGAAGGTTTTCCGATTTATGTTTTTCTTTTGATTGATATTCCTTTCGTTTCATGAACTTCATATTTTCTCTCTCTTTTTCTTTCTTTCCATTGAGATAACTAGTGAGGTACCCGTGCTACGCATGGGTGGGAGGCCAGAATCAAACAGACAATGCAGAAACGGCGAATGCTAAAGCATGAAACCAATAAATTCCACATTCCTGTAGCACCTTCAGTCGCACGTCAGACATGGACAGCAAGTTTGTGAAGGACTTCCAAGAAAAACGTACCCTTTCGCAAACAAACGGGTACGTTCACGTATAGAAACATCAATCGTGGGACCGCGGCGAATCTGCATATGGCGATCCGCGAATTTCACGTTTTGAAAGTAGAAACCATCACGGCATTTCGTCATTCACTTGAACTCGCTATCTCTTTTTTCAATCCCAACAGCATAACTCCAATCACAAATTAAATAGCATCAATATAAAAAATAAACTTTTAACATTCGTGATACAAACAAGTATTTAAATCCTGATGTGAAGTTCCGTACGGTTGGGTGAATACAATTACGAATTCAAACTCATAATTGTATTCACTCAATTCCAATCATCAATTGATACTTTAACAAAACGATTAACACGATTAACGTTTCACGATTTAACATTACGATTGAATGACGGTTGTATTGGGATATTATCAAACCCGCGCATCGCAGTTATCTGTCCACTTCCGCATTCGTGGCAGGCTCATAATTCTCATCAAAATCTAAACGGTATTTGAAGAATTTCAATAAAAGCCACATCACTGTTCATATCGGAAAATATTATTCCATCGTGTTTGGAAAAACTGTAAAATTGGAAAATTGGAAAAATTTGAAAAACAATAGAGCCTATTTTACTCCAGGGGGTCCCAGGATTACCCACCCAAAATATCGTTGTGATCGGTTCAGCCGTTTTTGCGGTACCTTCGAACGGACGGACGGACAGACAGACAGACAGACAGACAGACAGACAGACAGACAGACAGACAGACAGATGGACGGACGGACATTTGGTGAATTATAGTAAGATAATGCATCAATATATATTGCAATTTATTAAAGGGCATTATTCGCAAGCTTTTGCATACGATGTTCATTGTTTTCAGCATAGTCACACTTTGTACATATTGATGAAATTGTTTGTATTTGTAATGTCTATACAACAAAACAACAACAGGCATTTTAAGGCCATTTTCCCTGCAAGAGCGGGGGTTAGCCTTGCGGTCCCCATGACAATGTTCTCCATTTTGCCCTATTTTCTGCATCTCCGATTGTTAACCCCCTTGCCCGCATTCTTCTTCGACCATCTTTAGCCAAGTCTTTCTCGGTCTTCCCCGTCCTCTACTTCCTTCTACATTCATTTTCATCACTCTTCTCAACCAGTCACTTTCATCCTTCCTCAACACATGACCAAACCATCTCAACCTGTTTCTCTTCACAGCATCGATCACAGGCTCTATTCCCATCATCTTTCGCAATTCATCATTTGTCTTCCTCTCTCTCAACTGTCCCTGGTGTTGGGCTAGCGGCTAGGGTGCCGGCTTAGGGTCCTAGGATCCTGGGTTCGAATCCCGGTCAATCGCTGAATTAACGCCAGGGGGGTTGACTCAGCCTGTCATCCTTCCGAGGTCGGCAAATTGAGTACCAGTTCACTGGTAATTCCCTGCTTGTCGTTAAAGGCGGCAAAAAGGGTTGGCGTCAGGAAGGGCATCCGGCCATAAAACATTGCTTCAAAAAGGGGACCGAAAAACAACAACAACCACGGTTCCCGAAAAAGGCCAACCCCCGCTTGCGGGGAAAAAATGGCCTCTAAAGGTGGTTTTTTTTTTTTTCTCTCAACGATACTCCACACATCCACCGAACCATTCGCATTTCCACCCTTTCCAGCCTTCGTTGCTGCTCTACGTTCATTACCCATGTCTCGCTCCCATAAATCATAACACTTCTCACACATGCAGCATACACCTTTCCCTTCAGCTTCAACGACACTCCCCTCCTCATCAGCACGCCAATCAGTTCCCGAAACTTCTTCCATGCACATCTCACTCGAGCAACTGTTGCCGAGTCTGATCCACCTTCTCCATTCAGCATGTCTCCTAGGTAACAAAATATTTTCACAACTTCCAGCTTCACGCCGTCTCCAAGATCCAACTCAACATTTCCTCCATCTGCAGCTCCCTCTGTGCACACCTTACACTTGAATGTAGCTGCCACACTGGTTAATGACACTCTCAAGCCACTACATTTTTGATGAACCCACTCAGCGCACATTGTACATTGAATGGAATTCACTCCGACACTCTTCCTGCACACAGCACATGGCCACTTCCCAGTTCTTTCCACCTCACCACATGCTTTACCACTTGCTATCACCTTCGTTTTTCCAATATTCACCTTCAGACCTTTTGTCTCCATACATTCCTTCCACTTGTTCATCTTCTCCTTCAGTCCATCCATACTTTCTGCAATCAACACCAGATCATCTGCATACAACAACTCCCACGGTAAACCCTCCTTTACGGTCTGAGCCAGCACCTCCATCACAGCTACAAATAGTAGTGGACTTAGTACCGACCCCTGATGCACTCCCACCTTCACCTCAAACTCACCACTGTTCCCATCCTTCGTCCTTACAGCTGTGCGTGCTCTTTTGTACATTGCCATCACCACTATGATCAACCATTCCTCCACTCCTAGCTTCCTCAATGCCCATGTCACTACTTCACGTGGAACCCTATCGAATGCTTTCTCCAGATCAACAAACCCAAGAAACAACTTCTTCCTCTTCTCCATGTACTTCTCCTGCAACTGCCTCACAATAAAAAGCGCGTCTGTCGTTCCTCTTCCTGGCATAAATCCAAACTGCATTTCATCAATCTTCACTTTCTTCCTTATCCTCCTCTACAACACCCTTTCCAATACCTTCATTCCATGCTCCAATAACTTTATCGCTCGATACGAGCCACAGTCCAGAGGGTCACCTTTCCCCTTGTATAGAGGGACGAGGGTACTCAGTTCCCAATCCACTGGAATGCGGCCTTCTTTCACCACCAGATTGCAGATCTCGGTCATTCTCTTCACACCCCAATTTCCCGCTGCCTTCAACGTATCTCCCACAACTCCCGTTGGCCCTCCCGCTTTTCTACTCTTCATTGCTTTTATCGCTTCCTCAACTTCCTTCTCGGTTATCTTCTCTGCCGGTCCTAAAACTGGGTTACTATCTATTTTGCCATCCCATTCATTCTCTGTATTCAACAGCATTTCCATATATCTTTTCCATCTTCCTTTAATTCCATCTGGGTCCACAACGATTTGTCCCACTTCATCCTTCAAGCAACTCACCCCCATCACATCACACCTCTCTTTCGCTATCTGCTTTGCAATCCTGAATACCGCTCTCTGACCCTCTTCCAAATCCAAACATTCTCCGAACATTTTCCTACATGCCTCCTGTGCCTTTGCTACCTATTTCTTTGCAGCCTTCTTGGCTGCCTTATAACTTTCATGCTTTGCCTTTTCTGCCCCCGTACCCTTCGCCTTCTGCCACTCCTTGAACTTCTTCCTCTTCTCGTCAATCTTCTTTCCAACTTCATCATCCCACCACCATGTTTCCGAGTGCCTCGGTGGTCCTTTTGTCCATCCACATACCTCACCAATGGCTCCCAACAGACTATCTTTCATTGACATCCAACCACTTTCAAGCTCAACCACATCATCCTCGACCATATTCAGCCTTTCTTTTAATGCCTCCCTCACTGTCACCTCTTTCAACCTCCACACCTTCATTCTCGGTTGGTACTTCACCCGCCGAGCTCTCCTCGCACCTTTCACCCTTATGTCGCAGACAACCAAGTGGTGCTGTGAAACAGCCTCCTCCCCCGGGATCACCTTTGTGTCCCGGAGGTGCCCCCTATCTCGCCTACGCACCAGCAGGTAGTCAACGGTTGTCATCGACCCACCTGACGTGTATGTAACAAGCTTATTATCCTCTTTCTGGAACTGAGTATTACAAATCAACAAATCAGCACCATCAGCAAACTCCAAAATCCTTTCACCTTCTCCATTTCTCACACCATATCCGTAACCCCCATGAACTCCCTCAAAACCAGCCATACTTCTTCCAACATGTCCATTTAGGTCTCCTCCTACCACAACAACTTCCTCATCTTTCACGTTTTCCATCAGCTTCTCTATCGCACACCAGAACTTGTCCTTCTCTTCATCGCTCCGACCAACCTGCGGAGCATATCCCGAGATGATGTTCACCAAGAGCTTTCCAATCATCATTTTCACCATCAACCTTTCACTCACTCTAGTCACACTCACCACACTGTCTACAATCTCCTCAGAAAACAGGACACCAACACCATTCACACCTTCTGGGCACCCTTGCCACACAAACTTGTATTTCTGTCCCTGCCTACCCTTCACCATTCTCACACCACTTCCCTTCCATCTCGTCTCCTGCACACAACATATGTCCACTCTTCTTCTGACCAATACTTCCACCACTTCTCCTGATCTCCCTGTCATTGTCCCTACATTCCATGTCCCAAACCTCAGAAACCGATCTCCACATCAGACGTTTCGTCGTCATAAATGGAATGATTTCCACCCTTGCTTCGATCGGGTTCCCCACCTTGAGTTTTGACGAGAGGGAGTGGGGTCCCCCACGGGGTACTTCGGGCTGTACCCTGCCCATATGTAGTTGTAATTGTCATGGTTCCCTTTTTGAGGCAATGTTTTTATGGCCGGATGCCCTTCCTTACGCCAACCCTTTTAGTCGCCTCTTACGACACACAGGGATACGGTGTACCTATTCTAAACCGGGGTACACACCGGGTTGTATTTGTAATGTCTATGAAAAAAAAAAAATCAAATATCAAATGTTCTGATTCATGTTCAAAATATATCAATCATCAATTGAAATTAAGTTGTTCCTCGATCATAAGCTGATGTTTGTAGACAGACAGACAGACAGACAGACAGACATACGTAAACCAATTGTTTAACCCCGTTTTCACTGTGCGTGCATGGGGTAACAAACGACTTTTAATCAAGAACCAACACCATCCAGATCTTTTTGCCTGCATAATAGAATGTCAAGCTCACATTTAAATGTATTAGTTGGTGTAACGACTGAACTAAAACAGAGGAAACTGAGAATGAAACTGCATTTCCAAACAAATGTAAGACTTGTGGAAAAGCAAGATAACAAAAGATGGATAGGGTGTCATACTGAGAGTGGGGTAAATGTGGAAGAAGTAAAGTTTGGAGGATCTGAAAGAAAAGCAAAACCAGCAAGGAGGAGGAAAACGTATTGCATGAATATATGAGGAAAAGAAAATTACATTCAAGGAAAAAAAATACTTATTTGCTTTCAAAACTTTATTACCTCTGCCATCAAAGATGGATGGAGGTTATGTTTTCATCCCAGTCTGTCTGTCTGTTTGTCTATCCGTTTGTGAACAAAATATCTCAAAAAGTTGTGGACGGATTCAGACGAAATTTGGCAGAGATGTAGCGTATGTGACAAGGACGAAAGGATTCGATTTTGGTGAAGATCCAAATTCGGATCTGGCTAATCGAATTGTTAAAGTGATTCTTCACTATTGGGAGATTGGGCCAAAAACGATGCATGGCAGGATATCTCAAAAAGTTATGGACAGATTTGGACGAAACTTGGTGGACCGGTTGTGTGTGTGACAAGGAAGAATCCATTAAATTTTGGTGAAGATCCGGACCGGATCCAACTAGGAGAATGTCTTAAGTGATTCTTCACCATTGAGTGATATGGCCAACCAGGCGGAGGTACATTTTCTCCTGAGTGCCGTTCTACTTTTTCTATCTTACTACACTTTGTCATATCATATGCCTCAATTTTGTGATGTTGCTCATCTAATTTGCATATTAATTATGAACTCAAAGCAATACATTAAATTCCGAGTTTTCGTCATAACTTTTGAATCATTATTCACATTTGGAGTATGTATGTATTTATCATGAACTAACCAACATGTATTGAGGTACCATATTTAGATTAAAAATTCAACATTTTGTAAAATTATCTCGACCTCATTAGAAAAAAAAACAAAAACAAAAACAAGGTACTGGATCTCATTATTAATAGTTCAGAACATTTGATACACTGAAAATATGAGCTGTACCCAATTTGAAGAACACTGCTCTTCTGCTTCAAAATTTATGTAAAACCCATGAGAATATAGATTCTGGGATAAACACGTTTAAAGTTTCGCTCACAATTTATGAGTGCAGAATCATATGTGCTTCCAAAACAAATAAGTTAATCATAATTTTTGTTTGTACACAATTTGGCGAGGCACTGTATGCAATTTGGCGACACACTGCACATGATTTGGTGACGCACTGCACGCGATTTGGCGACGCACTGCACGCGATTTGGCGGCGCACTGCACATGATTTGGCGGTGCACTGCACGCGATTTGGCGGCGCATTGCACGCGATTTGGCGGCGCACTGCACGCGATTTGGCGGCGCACTGCACGCGATTTGGCGGTGCACTGCATGCGATTTGGCGGCGCACTGCACGCAATTTGGCGGCGCACTGCACACGATTTGGCGGCGCACTGCACACGATTTGGCGGCGCACTGCACGCGATTTGGCGGCGCACTGCACACGATTTGGCGGCGCACTGCACGCGATTTGGTGGCGCACTGCGCAGGATTTGGCGACGCACTGCACGCGATTTGGCGGCGCACTGCACGCGATTTGGCGGCGCACTGCACACGATTTGGCGGCGCACTGCACGCGATTTGGCGGCGCACTGCACGCGATTTGGCGGCGCACTGCACACGATTTGGCGGCGCACTGCACGCTATTCGGCGGTGCACTGCACACGATTTGGCGGCACACTGCACACGATTTGGCGGCGCACTGCACACGATTTGGCGGCGCACTGCACACGATTTGGCGGCGCACTGCACGCGATTTGGCGGCGCACTGCACGCAATTTGGCGGCGCACTGCACGCAATTTGGCGGCGCACTGCACGCTATTTGGCGGCGCACTGCACGCGATTTGGCGGCGCACTGCACACGATTTGGCGGCGCACTGCACGCGATTTGGTGGCGCACTGCGCAGGATTTGGCGACGCACTGCATGCGATTTGGCGACGCACTGCACACGATTTGGCGGCGCACTGCACGCGATTTGGTGGCGCACTGCACGCAATTTGGCGGCGCACTGCACACAATTTGGCGGCGCACTGCATGCGATTTGGCGGCGCACTGCACGCAATTTGGCGGCGCACTGCACACGATTTGGCGGCGCACTGCACGCAATTTGGCGGCGCACTGCACGCTATTTGGCGACGCACTGCACACAATTTGGCAGCGCACTGCACGCTATTTGGCGGTAGTGCACGCGACACGCACGCACTGCACACGATTTGGCGGCGCACTGCACAAGATTTGGCGATGCACTGCCCACAATTTGGCGACGCACTGCGCAGAATTTGACGACGCACTGCACGCAATTTGGCGACGCACCGCACGCAATTTGGCGACGCACCGCACACAATTTGGCGACGCACCGCACACAATTTGGCGACGCACCGCACACAATTTGGCGACGCACCGCACACGATTTGGCGACGCACCGCACACGATTTGGCGACGCACCGCACACAATTTGGCGACGCACCGCACACCATTTGGCGACGCACCGCACACCATTTGGCGACGCACCGCACACCATTTGGCGACGCACCGCACACAATTTGGCGACGCACCCCACACAATTTGGCGACGCACCGCACACAATTTGGCGACGCACCGCACACAATTTGGCGACGCACCGCACACAATTTGGCGACGCACCGCACACAATTTGGCGACGCACCGCACACAATTTGGCGACGCACCACACACAATTTGGCGACGCACCGCACACAATTTGGCGACGCACCGCACACAATTTGGCGACACACCGCACACAATTTGGCGACACACCGCACTCAATTTGGCGACACACCGCACACAATTTGGCGACACACCGCACACAATTTGGCAACACACCGCACACAATTTGGCGATACTGCACACAATTTGGTGATGCACTACACATAATTTGGGAATTTGGCGGTGACAAGTTCAGAAAAATGGATACACCAAATTGGTCAGTGCCGCAACCAATCGACGAGTGAATATTGGTGACATAGATACAGCCACACAAGCTCTATTTATTATAGTAGAGTCGATGAGACCACTTGACTTGATTTACGTCGTTTCAATATTCATCGCATTTACGTCGTTAAGGGGAGTTAACTACCCAGGGGCCCAGACCTAATAGGAGCCCGTAAATATTGCTTCAATTTTATTGTTTCATATAATGCTTGTTTGTGACTTTATTTTGTGTCTCTCTCCAAGCCACTCACGGAGATTCCCTGGCATACCATTGCCATGGGGAGTAACACTCTCCTCATGAAAAAAACTACTGTAGGAACAATTTGCATTATGATAATCATGGTGATGACGCAAATTAAAATTAGAGGTAAATGAAATTCAAGAGAGGGTGCTTCTTTTTAAAATGTATGAAAGCGACTGGAAACGATGGTGCTTCTGCGAGAACACTTTCTTCAAGAACCCGCGAGAAAGGAGCTGGCTAAATAAAATTATACCGCCTTCTACCAAAGTTGATGTATTTAAAATATGCTCGACTCCGATGATTGCAGAGTGAAAATCCTCCAAAAAAAAAAAAATCAAATACACTTTATCATGCCTTTTACAGTTTACACCATTATACTTTATCACGTTCAATTACTCTCTCTGAGATGAATGAAGTTTAGATTTTATACCTGAGACCAGGTGCATTTGGTGGTTTTTTATACCACGAGGTGGTTTTTATACCTGAGACCTGATTTAACGGCTTTAGTCTGTGCATGTGAAAGGCTCAAGGATTTTTCTCAGGCTGACCTTTGTTACTTTTGGTCGATTCAACTCGAGAAGGGTAAAAATTGTAGCTAGTGGGGCCCCAAATCCCCACCTACCCCCATTTCCATTGTGGGGCCCATGCTACTTCCCATAGCTATGCGCCAGGTGGGTTGGTTGGCCAGTGGGCCACCGGCGATCACCTATTGGGCTGAGGAATGACTGACTGGTCTCATGATCTGACAGACAGAATGAGAGGCTATGATATATGGGCCGATCAGCCATCTGGCTCGATGGATTTTGAGACCTCGTTTACTGACTAAGAAACCCGTGTTTACACAAACTCTTCTCCGACACGAGATGTCTAGACCAAAATAATTTCCATGAGGTGAAGAGCTTTCTGGAAGAGGCACTTCAAACCATCAGTGAGAAGGTGATACGATTTGATTCTTCAACCACACCAAGCCATTCAGCTGAACTAATCGACTTCGCCAGGAAGTGGGTGGGACTCACTGAATGGTAGCGTGCCAGGGAACATGTACTCACTCTAGTACTGATCACTCATTCTGTACATGCTGTACATGCTCATCTTTTTGACATGACCAGTTCCACAGGTACCATGTGAGTGGAGTTTCTCGATGGCGAGTGATATGCTCAACGGCATATCCACACATTCAATCACTGATAATCTGTCCAAAAAAAAAAAAAAAAAATTGGCGCTCATAGAAAAGTTCATATAAAGGGGTGGGTGCTATGATATATCTGGCAAATAAAATACATTTACTTCTTCATTCAGCTGTGATACACTGTCTTTCCCTCGTGGTCCCCCTGTGCTGTCTTTCCCTCGCGGTCCCCCTGTGCTGTCTTTCCCTCGCGGTCCCCCTGTGCTGTCTTTCCCTCGCGGTCCCCCCGTGCTGTCTTTCCCTCGCGGTCCCCCTGTGCTGTCTTTCCCTCGCGGTCCCCCTGTGCTGTATTTCCCTCGTGGTCCCCCTGTACTGTCTTTCCCTCGCGGTCCCCCTCTGCTGTCTTTCCCTCGCGGTCCCCCTGTGCTGTCTTTCCCTCGCAGTCCCGCTGTGCTGTCTTTCCCTCGCGGCCCCCCTGTGCTGTCTTTCCCTCGTGGTCCCCCTGTGCTGTCTTTCCCTCGTGGTCCCCCTGTGCTGTCTTTCCCTCGTGGTCCCCCTGTGCTGTCTTTCCCTCGCGGTCCCCCTGTGCTGTCTTTCCCTCGTGGTCCACCTGTGCTGTCTTTCCCTCGCGGTCCCCCTGTGCTGTCTTTCCCTCGCGGTCCCCCTGTGCTGTCTTTCCCTCGCGGTCCCCCTGTACTGTCTTTCCCTCGTGGTCCCCCTGTGCTGTCTTTCCCTCGCGGTCCCCCTGTGCTGTCTTTCCCTCGCGGTCTCTCCCTGTACTGTCTTTCCCTCGCGGTCCCCCTGTGCTGTCTTTCCCTCGTGGTCCCCCTGTGCTGTCTTTCCCTCGCGGTCCCCCTGTACTGTCTTTCCCTCGCGGTCCCCCTGTGCTGTCTTTCCCTTGCGGTCCCCCTGTGCTGTCTTTCCCTCGTGGTCCCCCTGTGCTGTCTTTCCCTCGCTCATTGTGAGTGATATCCTCAACGGCATATCCACACATTCAATCACTGATAATCTGTCAAAAAAAAAAAAAATTGGCGCTCATAGAAAAGTTCATATAAAGGGGTGGGTGCTATGATATATCTGGCAAATAAAATACATTTACTTCTTAATTCAGCTGTGATACACTGTCTTTCCTGTCTTTCCCTCGTGGTCCCCCTGTGCTGTCTTTCCCTCGCGGTCCCCCTGTGCTGTCTTTCCCTCGCGGTCCCCCTGTGCTGTCTTTCCCTCGCGGTCCCCCTGTGCTGTCTTTCCCTCGCGGTCCCCCTGTGCTGTCTTTCCCTCGCGGTCCCCCTGTGCTGTCTTTCCCTCGCTCATTGTGAGTGATATCCTCAACGGCATATCCACACATTCAATCACTGATAATGTCAAAAAAAAAAAACAAATTTGGCGCTCATAGAAAAGTTCATATAAAGGGGTGGGTGCTATGATATATCTGGCAAATAAAATACATTTACTTCTTCATTCAGCTGTGATACACTGTCTTTCCTGTCTTTCCCTCGCGGTCCCCCTGTGCTGTCTTTCCCTCGTGGTCCCCCTCCCTCATGGTCCCCCTGTGCTGTCTTTCCCTCGCGGTTGTCAGCTCTTTTACGAGCCTCGATTCAGTATACACAAAAAAAAAAAAAAAAAAAAAAAAAAAACCTGTATGAATAAAATTCGTGCCCCTTCATATGAACTTTTCTCGAGCATTACTTGGTTCCTCCTCAGAACACAAGGGTAGTCCAGTATGCACATGAGATTTTTTGAATTTTTTTGCCCCTTATTTTGTATTGTTTGGCATTTTCTACAAGCTATGGAATGTCCATTCTTTTCTATACTTTGCCACATGGCACATTCCCTTATATAAATAAAGGGGCCTTTTTCATGTCCCTGGCATATTTCCCAAGAATGCTATTTTTCCAATGCTCATTCGGTCTATTCTTGTTCGTGTTCTTCCTTTCCCACTCCATTGAAGTGTCATCATTATACGTTCATGGAACCCAGAATGAATGTCCCAACTAGTCTCGAATAACTGTTTCGGTGGCAAAATCGCTCCGAGTTGAAAGGGAAGTTTAGCAGTCAGAAATTAGCGAGAATCGCGCATTTTGCTCCCAAATCTCCGCTCCCAACACTCGAGGTCAATGGGGGGGTTTTTTTGTTGTTGTTTTTTGTTTTGTTTTGGATACAAGATCGAGGCTCGTGAAAGAGCCAACATTAATCACACAAAAGGTCAAACCGACATAAAACACAAAATAAGGGGAGCGGTAGACAAGATGGGGAGAGAGGGCGAAGGACACAAACACAACATTTGAGAGCAGGGACATCGAGAGAACGGTGGGAGGGAGAGGGTTTGGTATAAAACATACGGACACTGCAAGGACTTCCAGGAAAGAAGTTGGAATTTCAAAAAAGTGGATCTGGGGTGAATTAGCGGGGGTAGAAAAGATCAAGGTTTTGGATGGGGGAAGATAAGATTAAGAGATGGTGGTGAACGGCTGTTTTAAAGACCTGGAGGGAAGAGTGGGTTCTCGTGTTCGGGGCTCGTGGTGTCTGTCCTCGGTCGGGATTCGAACCTAGGTTATCCTCCCAGCAGCATACATACGGGTAGGTGAGGCAAATGACATGACAGGGCAGGACGCGCCGGGGATGCTTTATAATTAATGCTCCATTTGAATCCGATGACAGGAAGTACGAGGCGCGCACGTCGCGCTGTTGAAGAACGCTCGATCGAGCGGGTTTTATCGGATGAAAAACATATATGTATGAGGAAACGAATAGATTGTTTATAAATGCAGAGTCTGCAAAAATAGTACAACTTCCTTGAGGAAAGAAAAAAACATTCGTCAGAAAGAAAGGAATAACACGTGATTAAAAATTATCAATACTTCATGAATAATACAGATAATTAATTTGTGAATATTAAAATATTATTAATTCGTGAGTAGGAGGAAAAAAAAAAGGAGACTTACACAGGCGTCACGATTCCCGCAAACAGCAGAGGTGAGTGAAGAAAATGAATGACGAGCCGATTTCGGTGGGATATCGTTGTGTGAGCAGTGAGGGCGTGGTGGCACCAGAAAGAATGAGGAACTGAGCCAAGTACGGCTTCGCAGGTCGAAACGAGGTAACTTGAGAGAAGTGCGAAGCCAAAAGGCACCGACTCTTCCCATAGCCTTTTTTTAGCCGAGAGTAAACAACTCCTTCAAAAATGTTTTCTTTGTTTCGTCTTCTTCTTCCTCTTTGGGAAACCAGCAAGCTCAAACGACATTCCGCACTATACACCGCACGTTTTGAACAGAACCCGCAAACATTCACGGAACAAACACTGACACAGCACAGAATTGTCAGACGTTTCTAGAACAAACCACGAGCCATCTGCCCTCTCTCATCTTTCATGACGAAAAGTCGTGTGTGTGTCTTTGGTTATCTCCATTTGCGGTTTTCAGGATGTGGAATACAGAGTCCTCCCAGGGCCCAAAGTATCCACCACCTCTTCGGTTAGGGATCACGGTTCATGGACCAAGCTGTTCAACTTTTTCAGAGTTTTGTTCCAAGGGCTCTTTTCAGGATCGTCACCGAACCCCGGATTGCCTCCAGTTCTAGTTCATTTGTGGTAATATTCCCGGAGATGTTTTTTTAAATCTCAGTAAGGTTCTTCTTCATCATTCCTGTTGCTCCAATTATTATAACTGGGACAATTTCGATTTTCGATGCTCTTCAGCTTCCAAGATCTCTTCACCTCATTTTTGATGTCCTGGTATTTGGTCATTTTCTTGATTTCTGCGTTTAGGCCAAAATCGCTGGGTACTGATATCTCATTCATCAATGCTGTCTTTTCCTTTTTGTACCTGAACACAATGTCCGGACACAATGCTTTGTTTTCTATGTTTACGCTCGATGGAATCATCAGGTCGTACATGAGCATGACGTCCTCATTTTCAATGATTGCCCTTGTAGTCAGGTTCACCATGTTTTTTCGTTCAAAATCATGGTTGATTAGCAAACCTATACATTTTTGGAAACGTTATTACATGGAAAATCTGAAAATCAATGTTTACATTTGCCAATTCCGACCAATTCGATTCGACCAATTCGACCAATTCGACCAATCGCTTCGATCGACCATTCGACCAATTCGATTCATCGAATTCGATTCATCGAATTCGATTCGATCGACCATTCGACCAATTCGATTTGCCAATCAATTTGACCGACCTTTGCTTGTGTGGAACGGACTGTGAAAACGATGCGGACTATATTGTCGGATACGACACACAGGACAGTGATGACGAACTCTAAATGGCATATTCTGTAATCGTGTATGTTTGATGCCATTGACTGCCTGTGTATATTTTGTCATTGACTGCCTGTGTAGATGTGAAGTTATACTGACTGCATGTGTATATATGATTTTGCTGACTGCCTGTGTATGTTTGGTGATATGAATTATTGTGACACATTTTGATGTTATTAACTGCCTGTACAAAATGATAACATGTATTTGATTATGCAACTTATCGCGAATGTAAAGACAGTATTTTGCAATTCAAAACCTTTGATTCGTGTCTTACCATTCCCCATAGCACTAATTTGATACTTTCATTGGATTCCTTGTCCCTGAAAATATAGGTTTAGTATATTTTTAAAAGTTTTTAGGGTAGAGGCAGAAATAGAACAAAATAGGTATTTTACAGTGGCCATTTTGAAAATCCAAAATGGCCGCCATACAGGTATCTCTCCAAATGTAAACATTGATTTTTAGTTTCCTTATGCTATAACCTTTCCAAAAATGTATAGGTTTGCTAATCTACCATGATTTTGAACGAAATATAATTTATTGACATAGTGAACCTGACTATTGGTTCGTGTTTCCACGAGTTTTCTCGTACTGGGATGTTTAATTTTTTGCAGATATGCGGTATGCCAATGAATCACTTTGCATACTTTGTTGTGTCGTGTGTAAAGTTGTTTTGATAATCGTTTTTTGCATCCCGAGAGCAGGTGACTCGTACTTTTTGTTTCTGTCTTGCAGAATCTACACTTGTCTGTCTGACTCAGTCCCACCATATTTTTAAATCCTTGATCTTGGGCATGTGGTGTCCTTGATCTTGGGCATTTATTTATGATTCGTTCGCCGACCCATTTGAGGTGATCTCTTCTTAGCCATTCCAATGAGCCTTCTTTGTCTATCCCCACCCTGTCCAATTCTTTTTTGTGTTTTCCTGCTCTTTTGTCATTCTCCCAATTGTTGGTGTAAATATCTTGATATTTCTTTGTTTTATATTTATTTTGTCTTTTTTGTAATTGTTGTGGCTATTTGTTGCCGTTTCATTTTCCTGTGCGGCATCTTCTATTCATACCTGTTTTTGGAAATTCTTTGCAAGGTGAGTTAGGGATACTTTTCAGTTTTGTTGTGTTCATGTTTGTTTACAAATTGCATCCGAGTCTGTTGAGAATTTTGCCTACTCAGCTGGTCTTACACTCGTCACTCTATGTGCATGGTTGAGTTCCATCAGCCTGCTACCTCCTTGTCGTGGCAGACATATTCTCGGGATGCACTGATTTTTGTGGTTAGTGAGTAGGTTCCTTGTTTTAATATAAAGTTTGTTGAATTCCCTGTGTGGCCATTTTATTATCCCACAGCAGTTCAGGAATACTTTGACTTTGCCATGTTTTGAAGACCAAGGACCTAATTGTGGAAGAGGATGAGTCCATTGGTCATGTCAGTGCTCTTTACACCTCCATCCAAACAAAAGATGCCATGGCTGTAGTTTGTGAATGCCTTGAACAGCACTGTTAACATGCTAACCTCCACGTGGATCAGATTGTGGATCCAATGTCCTTATGCTTAAACTCAATTTCACATAAAGACCAGCTTTTCAATTTCATGGTGGTGCTATGGGCTCCCCCATCTCACCAATTTATACACAGAAAAGTTTGAAAGTGTTGTGCTGGAGAATGTAGTTCAAAACCTAGGTTATGGATGAAGTATGCAGATGACACCTTCGTTGTCATAGTGTTAACAGCAAAACCTCTTTAATTACCTGAACACTGAACAGTGTGGACGAGAACATCCAGTTCACACATGAACCACACAACCATGATCAGTTGACCTTTCTTGATTGCAAGATTCACATGAATGGTGATGGCCACGTGGATTTTGAGGTGTACAGGAAACCCACACATACGAACCACTATTTGCAGTTTGATTCACAGAACCCATCGATCCATAAATTATCGGTCATACACACTCCTTTGCGTTTGGCAGATACTATTCCAATCACAGGAGGGGAAATGATATGAGAAGGAGAACATCAGGAGTGCTCTCAGTAAGTGTGGTTAACCTGGTTGGTCTTTTTTTTAAAGTGGGTAGTACAAACATCACAGATCAAGCAAACACGACACGACACGAGTGACCATTCCGTATGTGGCTGGGCTATCTGAGAAGGTGCGAAGATTCTTCTCCAAGTTCAACATTGTTAAATCATATACCAACAGAATTCTGCACAGACAGTTAGTTCATGTTAAGGAGAACATCCGGAAGGATAGGAAGTGCGACTTGGTGCATGGCATCAGATGTGGAGACCCATCATGGACCAATACCGACATAGGAGAAACTCGGCCAACACTTAAGACCCATCCATATTAGCTAACATGGTCGACGAGCTTATGAGAGGTTTTCTCATTGGGTAAAGGAATCCATTTGGGAAAGAGTTGAATCACCATCTCAAAAGGGGTGGTTTGCAATTTAATCTGTCACATACATAGGACAAGGCAATAACATCTCTCCCACGCCGTCTGTGATCATCAGGCCAATGCACCCTAACAGTTAAGTTGCAATTTGCAAGCTTCTTCACTTCAACTGCCATGACCAAGGCGACTGGATCCTCGCTGAAACATGGACCGACTACCCAGTCCAGCTTTTTCAATTATAAACTTTGATTTCATTGGAATGGAGGAATCATAACCTGCATCGATTTATTAAATATAAATAATTGGAAAGCGTTTGGAAATAACAGTAACATCTCCACCGTAATGATCACTTGGAAACATGCATCGTCTTGCAAAAGCAAAAGACTGTGCAGGTTCTCCGGCACAAATTGCAAATACAACGAATCTTTTTCTCCGTGCATTTCAGTAGTTCACTTGATATCAAGTGCTCAACCCTGGTGTTGGCTTAGCGGTTAGGGTGCCGGCTTGGGATCCAAGGGTCCTGGGTTCGAATCCTGGTCGATCGCTGAATTAACGCCAGGGGGATGACTCAGCCTGTCATCCTTCCGAGGTCAGCAAATTGAGTACCAGCTTGCTGGGATGAATGATCACGGTGAGTACCCCGATTTAGAATAGGTACACCGTATCCCTGCGCATCGTAAGAGGCGACGAAGGGTTGGCGCCAGGAAGGGCATCCGGCCATAAAAACATTGCCTCAAACAGGGAACCATGATTGTCATGGGGCCCGCAAGGCTAACCCCCGCTCTAGCGGGGAAAATGGCCTTAAAACGATCATTCATTCATATTCACTTGATATTAAGTCGATAAAATGGCGACTATTCACTTGATAAAATGGCGAGAACACTCCTCAAGAGGTTAAAATGCCAAGTTACAAAAATGCAATATACATTGGTTAGAGCAACGAACGTAACAATGTACAATTTCATCAAGGGACTTTTCATTCATTCTTCCACAATAACTATAAATACACAAATAATAATTTCATCATTTCACCTTTTGGCAATGCCATAGCCAAGACGCCCCGACTATTGGCACCAGGTACAATAAACGAGCAGGTCCGGAAGCAAATCGCTAGTCGCACTGCAGCACCTCCACAACGATGTGATGAAACTGAGCAGGTAGTTATAAAAATAATTTGGTTATACTTCCAGTTATTCATCGCACTTGTATCTTCATTCCTTTTAAAAGTTAAAAAAAAACAAAAAACTTCGCCAAGATAGGAATTCAGGCAACTTAGGAATTTAAGAATTGTTTTTTTGGTTTCTGTTATGGAAATGGCAGTGTCCAGCTTCCCATCGGGGGTAGACTTGTCGTCACAGCCTACCTGCTGGCAGACAGGAGAATGATTTGATGGCAAGTGAAGAAAATTCTCACCAAAACTTTACTCGATAACCTTTTTAACCTACTGTCTGCATGCAATAACATAAACCTGACATGAAACATCATTCGTCAATTCGTTTATTGCCTCTGATGCAACAAGAAATTTAAACCACTGATTCAAGCCACTGTTACAATAAAACTTCAAGACAATAAGGAGCCGATGAGAACCCAGATCAGTAAACCGTCGATGTTTCAGGAAGTGGGAATTTCAGGAACTTCCACCTTACATTCAGGACCTCAAACAGTAATCTATTGTGTGTATGTGGTCGTTTTTGGAGAGGGATTAGACGGAAATGCCAACAGTGAAGAATGCAGCTTTCCCCATGGATCACGCACTCTTGCTGAGGAACTCGAGAGCCATGTCACGCTCTTCCACCAGTTCCTTGGCGCTTTCATCCATCCTTTCACGCGAGAAGGTGTCAATTGACAACCCTTTCACCACAGTCCACTTTTGATCCTACAGACACAGGGGATAAGTCAGGAGAAAGCAATTCAAATTACCATAGATTTCCTATGCATCGAGCAAGTTCCAAAAAATCATAAGAACGGCACTCAGTAGGGCGCATACCTCAATCAGGCTGAACAGTTTATGTTTTGTATCCCACTGATAGGCGGGATCCAGATTTCGACCTGAACCAAAATCTATTCTCATCCTCGAAAATCTAATCTGAACCAAAATCTACTCGTCCACCAAGTTTAGTCATAACTCATCCATAACTTTTTTAACATCATGTTATATTTCGCTTTTGACATGCTGAATGGAGAAGGTGGATCAGACTTGGCAACGGTTGCTCGAGTGAGATGTGCATGGAAGAAGTTTTGGGAACTGAGTGGCGTGCTGACGAGGAGGGGAGTGTCTTTGAAGTTGAAGGGAATGGTGTATATGTAAGAAGTGTTACGATTTACGGGAGCGAGACATGGGTAATGAACAAAGAGCAGCAACGAAGGCTGGAAAGGGTGGAAATGCGAATGGTTCGGTGGATGTGCGGAGTATCGTTGAGAGAGAGGAAGACAAATGATGAATTGCGAAAGATGATGGGAATAGAGCCTGTGATTGATGCTGTGAAGAGGAACAGGTTGAGATGGTTTGGTCATGTGTTGAGTAACGATGAAAGTGACGGAAATTAATGTAGAAGGAAGTAGAGGACGGGGAAGACTGAGAAAGACTTGGCTAAAGGTGGTGGAAGAAGAAATGCAGGCAAGGGGGTTAACAAGGAGAGATGCAGAAAATAGGGCAAGATGGAGAAGATTGTCATGGGGCCCACAAGGCTAAACCCCGCTCTAGCAGGGAAAATGGCCTTAAAATGCATGTTGTATAACAGATCTATTCTTCATACCACCCAAAAGATGGGGGAGCATGGGTATCAGCCCCTTGGTTACCTTTATTCTCTTGAATTTGTTTTCTTTGCAAACGCTTGAGCGATTGACAATACTTTCAACATAGGGGCCATGGAGAACTTTTTCGACTAAACTTTCAACCCATAGAGAACTTGGTTTCAACAAAGTTACATGATTATTGGATGGAAAATGCAGCCAGCAATCCAAAAAAAAAATCAATTTTATGTCGGCATTGGTTGCAAGGTGTTTCACATCGCAGGAATAAACAGCCTTAACCTCACTTCACTCACCCTCAGCCAAATTACAATCTTTTTTTTATACCTTTTTGTTTCAAAGTTTTCTCGTTCATTTTCTACAAACCTTCATAAAACACCCTTTCAAGATAATCAACACGAACAAATACCGGTTTTGATTTTGCAAAATTCTGCATTTTTATCACGACATGAGGAGTTTAAATAGTGGACAGCAGAAATGTGGTCAAATAACTCATTTACACTTTAGATCAAAATTCAGGTTAACTTGCTGTTGCAATAATGTAATGAGCCCCAAGTCTTGAAAAATTGCCATGATTTGTAATAGTCTCCTTTTGTCACCTATGTAATAAGACAGTCAACCTTCCATATTGTGCATATGCAAAATTATCAACCCATTTGACTCTTTATTGATACTTTACCCTTTGGAATCTGTCATGTCTTTGTATTCTGGTAGACCTTGGTGTAGGTTTAGGTGGGGAATCCCATCAAGCATTCCTAGCCACGCTGCGGCCGTGAGAAGTCACGGACAAGTCGCTCTGCTCGCTGGACCAGACGGTGGCCAATGGTGAGAACAGAGGGTGTGTAAATAATAAATATGGAAGATTGGTAAATAAAGAGTGCATGGCCAAGCTGTTAAAAAGGGAGAGCGAGAAGGAAGTGGGAGAACCTGGGAAACGCCACACTGAACCAGAGATCCCGAAGCCTAAGCCATGCCTCATTCAGCCATGCCACGGCTCTCGTCCTCCCCTCCACAGCAGCCGATTCCTGCCTGCAACGACCTAACCTTCCAACACCTGAATAACTCACCGGGTTTACCCAACAATCTTTCAGCCCTGTTGGTTCCCTCTCTATCATGTATGCATGAGGCTTTAAGGCATAAATAATTAAGACGTCCCATTTGTTCATTGGTTGGTTCATGGGTGCGCATGCAGCTAATTAGTGGGTTAAGGGGTTTGTCAAATTACTGATTATTTTGCATTGATTGTTATGTAGTGGAATAATTGATCACGGTCACCACACCACGAGTAAGACTACATCATGTGATGCCTATCGGTGCAACAACACTGGGCTGCTTTGGGGCTTCCAATATGCACGGTAACATCGACTTCAAACGCAGCTCTGGCAAGGAGTTAACAAAGTGGTCACTTTGACGTGACACCAGATTCGAACTGGGCAACCGGAATGGTCCGACGACCGTTTCAATACTATATACACCGGTAAAAAGGGATAGGAACCCGAACGGTCACCCCCCTCATATCATATGTAGATAGTGCCATTTCAATAAATAATTCATAGAAAACAAACCTTGATGGTGACAGGAAAGGAGTAGATAAGACCCTCTGGTACACCATAGTTGTTCCCATCAGAAATCACACCCATGGACACCCAGTGCCCCTAAGGTGAGGAGACAGCAATACAATAAAATTACTTGGAGGGTGTGTGGGAAAGGGAGGAAAAAAAAAAAGGAATTTTATAATGGAATGTTCACAAAGGAATTTCCAGATTTGGATTGAAGGTAATGCAAAAAACACCGCTTTCCACATTTCACAAGAGGAGGGGGATGGGTTGGCAAGGAGTGGCCAGAGAGTTTGTCGATTAAGTGTTCCGATCTGGAACAAATTTATCCGTCATCTCAATGTCCTAGCAATACATGTTGCACACGCAGGCACAGCACAATCAGGATACACACAAGGATCATACGGCTAAGAACAGAAATTACAAATGTCTCATCTTGCTCGCCATGTTAAGCGACAGCCAAATTAGACCGTTTGTACCTCAGACGTCCCATGCCACCAGTCCCGTACGTGATCACAGATAGCTTTGGCAGCAGACATTGCACTTGATAGTTTCCGTGCTTTGATGACCGCTGCACCACGCTGCTGTACCATCTACAATGCAGAAGACAATCATTAGCCTCTGCAAGAGAGACAGGAAAACCAGTTGTTAAATTAAACCATTCTCTTTGACATCCACAATGTCAAAAGTCAATATGAGAGCTTCCACATGTACAAGATATCAAAATAAAAATCCAAAAACTGTAAAAAATAAACGGATCAAAAAACGTGGACAGTATCCTACGATCACCCTACGTCTCCAAAATGGACTACCTGGCAAACCCCCAATCTGCAGCGAGCCATTACCAAAGACCAGGCACTGGAAGATTCTCAGCACCACCATCTTCACTGACCCAAAGTCAGCTGACCGCATTTGATAACGGCTTGCCTCAAAGGTAATATATTGAGCAAGTATTCTCCACACTGCCTCGTACCTCATTAGCACAAAACAGCTGATTAATGCATAAAAGGACTTGATGTTCAACACATGATATATTTACAGGCTGGGACAGTATCCTCCTAGATGACCATTGGAGTCAAAGGCCTTCAACATAATGGCTTCGATCACTCGTAAGCTGCGGTGTATGACCTGTCACTTTCCTACCAAATGCAAGCTGACTTGCTAACATTATTTCAAAGACATTTTGGAAATGCACCACTGACTATACTCCATTCTCCATGCAGCCACAGCCCGACCTCATGGAAAGCATTTTCAAGACAATCCCCCCTTTCATTCCTCGCATCCAAGCTCTGTCCATTTCTCACTGCATTCCCATTCTACAGCCCAATGGAATACTATTGTCACCTTAACCCAACACTTCAATTACCACTCTCTGCAAAGTAAACAACATCGTGATAGAGCCAGAGCCATGGACCACAACGCCGATGCAGTGCAAATAAACCGCAACAGTTCCTGGAACAGGATGCCAATGAAAACTGACCTTCCACTTCACTCTCTCGGATGAAATACACACTCATTGGCTCAATCATGAGACGTGAATTTCGTACACAAAGCATCTTACCCAAACAATCAAAAACAGTATTGCTGAGTGAAATACAAGAAGAGTGCTTCATATACAGGTGTGCCCAAAAATATTGGCACCCTTGCACTTTTTTCAAATAACGCACCATTTCCTCAAAAAAATTGTTGAAATAAAAAAAAAAAAAATTAATATCCACATATGTATTTCTTTGGTTTGCTGTCGAACAAAACGAACTAGAGCAAAGCAACTGTCGCCAATATGCCTCCATAGTCCCACAATAGGTAGATGCCCTCGTTCACTGTCCTAAAATTAAACAAGTTTGATTTAAATCCCTTCAGCTGTTTTCAATTATCACATTTTCACCAGCAATGACAGGTTTCACATCCATCGGTGAAGCAGTTAAAGAGAAGGGATTTTTTTAAATGTTGGCTTTCAACCTAATATGGCTGCCACACCACATGACATATGACCTTAATAAAAAATATTTTTAAAAGGACACTGCATGTGTATGTGTCGGAAATCACATTTAAGTTTCGTGTTGATCAGTTAAGGTTCATTTTTCTAATCAAGATGGCTGCCAAACCACATGACATACGACATTTTCAAATGATATGCAACAATGGTGTTAGACAATTGTAAAATTTAGCATCGATAGGGTAAGTGGTTTCAGACATCTAATTATTTAATATTTTCCTTCAATCCAATATGGCTACCACACCATGTAACCAATGATGTTTTCGTGATCATCTTTCAATCGCCATGCCTAGTCAATGACATGTAAAGTTGAGTCAATCGATTTGGGAGATGTTTTTTTAAGGTTTTAGGTTAAATCCAATATGGCTACCAAACCATGTGACCTATGATGTCATAAATTTAATATTTCAATACGAATCGGTCATAGATCATGCATGCAATTTCAGATTTTTAGGATAAGGAATTCGATTAAAACATTTTTGGCTGGCATACCACTTCACCTATGATATTGTGGTTTTTAGAACCCTCCACTTTGTAAATGTTTGTAATATTCCCTTATAAATAATCCCCTGTAAATATTCCCATTTTTGGTGTAAAAGGTCAAAGGTCACACCCTAGTTAGGTCATATTGCAACACGTAGGACACCATAGGCTTCTTCTTTAGTTATCTCATTAGTATGTGTTCTAGTTAAGGATCTGTTCCCAATAGTTTGACTGCGTTGTATTAATCAAATAACCTAGGCCCCTTCAATTACCTATCTTATATCTCTATCTCTATCTCTATCTCTATCTCTATCTCTATCTCTATCTCTATCTCTCTCTCTCTCTCTCTCTCTCTCTCTCTCTCTCTCTCTCTCTCTCTCTCTCTCTCTCTCTCTCTCTCTCTCTCTCTCTCTCTCTCTCTCTCTCTCTCTCTCTCTCTCTCTCTCTCTCTCTCTCTCTCTCTCTCTCAATTTAATCAAACGCTTAATTTGCTCTTGATGTTCATAGCTCTTGCGTGAGCATTTCCTTTAAAATTGTTTGTGGTTTCTGTTTGTGTCCTCACCTTTGGTTGGTAAAATTTTTATACTTGCTGATTTCTTTTGAATATCCTTTGTTCTTTTTTGGTGTGTTTATGATCCTTATACAATGTTTCTTTGAACTCGTTGCTTGGTTTAACACTGCTTTGTGGAATGGTTTTATACTTTTATAATAAAAGGATACAAAAGTCTCAGTCTCAGTCTCTCTCCAAAAGTGCCAACAGCACCTACAGACGGGGCTTGTCCTTCCCAATGGTGTCACATAATTTTATTGCCGTCGTCGCTGCCTTAGCGCTCGCTCCAAACGCCATTGAACATGCGGTCGGCTCGAGGAAAGAAGGGGCGGAGCCACGGGAAGAGGTGTGGCCTCGCCCACGAGCGTGGAGCCAGTGAGCCCTCGCTGACCAACCAGGGCTGAGGTGAGCTCGTTAATAGGCGTGGCTCGATGAAGCGCGGCTTGATTTCTAAGCGGGTTATAAAAGCGCAAGCGCCAAGCCCTCTGGGAGAGATGTGCCAGGGAGAGAGAAGGAGTCAAACCTAGAGAGATGCGCCAGGGAGAGAGGAGTCAAACCTAAGAGAGATGCGTGAGGGAAGGCCATTGATGAAGAACTGCGCAGGGGACCGTTGTGATTGAGAGAACAGCGCAGAGACGTCGGATGATAAGAACACGGCGCAGAGGATCGCTTGGAACGATCGTTTGATATGAACTGCCGTTTGGTTTGAGAGCGTTCGGCACGCTATACGCACGCAACATCCCCGCCCCTCGCGTATGTAAGGTCCGGTCGTGCGCCAACGACACGCGAAGCTGCCTGCCATTCTTCGCGGCGGACCCGGAGCCTGGAACCATCTGCTTGGACCCTTCTCTTCCTTCCCACCACCACCACCACCACCACCCCATTCGTGTAAGTGTGTTTGTATTGTCCTGGGCGTGTGATAATATAAGACTGTTTAAGGCTGCCCTGTGTCACTGCTTCTTCTTCTTCTTCTTCTTGCATATTCCCTTCTTTCATTTCCTCTTCGGGTTTCTTGTAAATAATTAATAAATTATATTTGTTCTTGCTTTACTTTGGTTCCTCTCATCCGATCGCTTGCGTCCTGTCCCCAATTGAATATCGGTGGCACTATATAGGAACCGCTCAGAATCGGGTTAGTCTTTCTGCTAATGGCTCGAGCTTCGGATTGCTAAACCGCTCGAGCTTCGGATTGCTAAACCGCTCGGCAATCTTCCATCTTGTCCGTGACTCGGGCAGAAGTATCATCCTGCTTTGCGGAGAGGTTGGCGAAAGTATCTGGGAACCCATTGACCAGTCACCCTGGTCAATCTCAACCCCGCAAAGGAGCGCGATATCTTCTAGGACTCTGACGGCCAGCTTAATAGACGAGGGGATTAAACCCCCCACGGTAAGGGGAGCGCCGTAATTCGAGATCCACAACAATATCATTATCATGCTTTTGTTCCCCATTGGGAATACCTGACAATGTGCCAAGGTTCAAATTTTTCCATTCAGCGGTTTCCGAGAATTTTTTTTTTTAATTTTTGCGCTGAATCCAAGATGGCTGCCATACCACGTGACCTATGACATCACAATTATCATAAAAACATTCTGCATAGGTGTCACTCTTACCCTGAAGGTTTCGTCTCAATCAGCCATTTGGTTGCTGAGAAAAACGACGTTTAGCCCATACAACCCGAAAACAATGCCTCCGGCCACCTTCGGGGGCGGAAGCATAAAAAAGCTGAAAAGAATATTAAATCTTAGCTTATTCCACACAAAAATCCTAAAATGGCCTTTCAGATGTTGTTGGAAACAATTATATTTCAAGCAGGTGATTTTCCTTTACTTTGGAATTGAACTCACCTGTGGTGAGTTGCAGGTGCCTGCAATATAAAAATCACTCATTCAACCAGTTTCAATAGAGAAAAGGAGTCATTCTGCTGTTTTGTGTCATGGTGTGTACCACAAAGAGCATGGAGAAAAGAAAGAAAACCAGAGAATTTTCTGAGGTCACACACAAGATTGAAGCCAAGCATGGACAATCTCAAGGCTACAAAGTCCATCTCCAGAGACCTTGATGTTCCTGTGTCCACCGTATGCAATGCTATCAGGAAGTTTAAGGCCCATGGCCCTGTAGCCAACCTCATTGGATGTGGCCGCAAGAGAAAACTTGATCGAAGATTGCAGCGAAGGATTGTTCGAATGGTGGAGAAAGCACCTTGATCAACTGCCAAACAGATTCAAGCTGACCTTCAGACACAAGGTACGACCGTTTAAACTCGCACCATCCGTCGCCAACTCGATGAAAGAGGGTTCTATGGGAGGAGACCCTGGAGGACCCCACTGCTGAGAAAGTCTGACTGGAGTTTACCAAACACCTGAACAAGCCAAAATCCTTCTGGGAGAATGTCCTGTGGACAGATAAGACCAAATTAGAGCTTTTTGGCAAAGCACATCATCTCGATGTTTACAGAAAACAAAATGGAGGAGGTTCAGTGAAGATTTGTGGTTGCTGTGCTCTGGGTGCCTTGAATGTGTGCATGGCATCATGAAATCAGGAGATTACCAAGGCATTTTGGAGCGCAATGTTCAACCCAGTGTCAGAAAGCTGGGTCTCCGCCAAAGGTCATGGGTCTTGCAGCAGGACAGTGACCCCAAATACACTTCAAAAAGCACCCAGGAATGGTTCAAGACAAAACGCTGGACTGTTCTGAAGTGGCCAGCAATGAGTCCAGATCGACATCTCATTGAACACCTGTGGAGAGATATGAAAACAGCAGTTGGGAGAAGGAACCCTTCAAATCTGAGAACTGGAGCAGTTTGAACAAGAAGAGTGGGACAAACTGTCAGTAGAGAGGTGTAGGAAGCTCATTCATGGCTATAAGAAGTGCTTGACTGCAGTTATTTTGTCCAAAGGCTGTGCTCCCAAATATTAAGTCTTGGGTGTCAATATTTTTGTCAATACCATTTTTTTTATTTTCTGATTTTAAAAGGTCTATTAAGATCTGAATTAAAAACAAAGGTTCTGTAATAACAGTGAAATAAAGAATTGTGGAGACCAAATACTTTTGTCAATTTCAACTTATTTTTAAAGAAAATTGTTAGTTTTTTTTTTTTTTTTTAAAGTGCAAGGGTGCCAATATTTTTGGCCACGACTGTAGCTAAGCTTGCAGTGGAAAGGTTGTGTTTGACAAGGCCAAATTGATTAGACTTGGTTAAAGTCCAGATGCAAATCTGGCACATCAGTGAGATACAAAACGTATCTACCAAGGGATCTAGTTGAAGATGGTTTCCTCTGCAATGATATGGTTAGACAATACTTTTTGATAGTATTATTACACTTAGAGCCGGCACTTGCCATTGAGTGCCAGTCCAAAATGTAATGTCAACAAGTCAGGTATCAGCACTCGCATTGAGCTTTGTTTGGTTGCTGATCTCGAATCAAATATAAACCGCCACTCTGGTGTTTCACATGCAAGGTGATGCATTATCGAAGGCCGATGGCGGAGGATTTTCTGTTCCTGTTTGTCGTTAAAGGCGGCAAAAAGGGTTGGCGTCAGGAAGGGCATCCGGCCGTAAAACATTGCTTCAAAAAGGGGACCGAAAAACAACAACAACCACGGTCCCCGAAAAAGGGCAACCCCCGCTTTGCGGGGAAAAATGGCCTCTAAAGGTGGTTTTTTTTTATGGCGGAGGAGCCTTCTACCAGCACTGGTCGTCGCTGGATGTTAAAGATCCTATTGCGCCTTTCATGAAGAGTATGCAAGTAATCACTAGAGCCCTGAACAAATTACAAATTTCTGCCCCAACTGCTGGGAAGGCACAACTTTTGCCAAGACACTTCTTCAGCAACAACAATGCAAAGCAAAGAGTATCAGTTGATGATGATCTTTGCTTGACTGCAATTGAAATCGACATTACAGAAAATTACCTGAACAAATCCACCTTTCAACCACTCATCATCCTTCACAGCTTTGTACACGGTCACATTGCCATCGTTGTTGCAAACGTTAGCGTGTGTTGTATCAGGATACTGGGTAGATGAGTGGTTTCCCCAAATGGTAACATTCTTCACGGCGCTGCAGGACAACCCAAGACGTACAGCTATCTGCCAACAGGAAACAAGATCAAATATCACAGCATTAGCAGAGAAATGGTGGACAAATAGATTATCTTGAATGCACAAAATATAAAAGTCATGCTTTAATTGAACAGTAATAAACTTATAACATTGAAAAACAATGCGACTGCGTCGCCAATATGCCTCCGCGTGGTACCTGCCCGTGACAACGGGTCTATGCCCTCGTTGACTGTCCTAAAAATAAAGTTTGATTTAAAGTTTGAATCAAAAGTTTGATTTAAATCCCTTCAGCTGTTCTCAAGGATCACATTTTTACCACATGACAGGTTTCACATCAGTCGGTGAAGCCGTTTGGAAGAAGGACCTTTTCTTTTTTTCTTATAACGGTTTTCAAGCTAATATGGCTGCCAAACCATGTGATATATGACTTTTTTAAATGTACAATCTGCATAAGTAAGGGGAGAGGATCACATTTGTGAAGTTTTGTGTTGATTGGATAAGGTTCGTTTTTCTATCCAAGATGGCTGCCAAACCACACGACCTACAACATTACCATTGTCAAACTATATGTAACAGTGGTGTTTGATGATATTTGTAAAACTTCGCATTGATAGGGTAAGCGGTTTCAGAGATCCGATTTAATATTTTCCTTCAATCCAATATGGCTACCACACAATGTGACCAATGATGTTTTCATGATAATCTTTTAATCGCCATGCCTAGTCAATGACACGTATAGTTTCAAGTCAATCGATTTGGTGGTTTGGAAGAAGATGTTTTTTGTAAGGTTTTATGTTAAATACAATATTGCTGCCAAAACATGTGACCTATGAGATCATAAATTTAATATTTCAATACAAATTTGTCATAGATCATGTGAATGTAATTTCAGATTTTTCGGATAAGAAATTCAATCAAAACATTTTTGGCTGGTATACCACTTCACCTACATTATCATGCTTTTGTTCCCCATTGGGAATACTTGACAATGTGCTAAGTTTCAAATTTTTCCATTCAGCAGTTTCCAAGAAATTTTTTAAATTATTTGCGTTTAATCCAAGATTGCTGCCATGCCACGTGACCTATGACATCACAATTATCATAAAAACATTCTGCATTTAACCCTGGTGTTGGGCTAGCGGCTAGGGTGCCGGCTTAGGATCCTAGGATCCTGGGTTCGAATCCCGGTCGATTGCTGAATTAACACCAGGGGGGTTGACTCAGCCTGTCATCCTTCCGAGGTCGGCTAATTGAGTACCAGTTCACTGGTAATTCCCTGTTTGTCGTTAAAGGCGGCAAAAAGGGTTGGCGTCAGGAAGGGCATCCGGCCGTAAAACATTGCTTCAAAAAGGGGACCAAAAAACAACAGCAACCACGGTGCCCGAAAAAGGCCAAACCCCGCTTGCGGGGAAAAATGGCCTCTAAAGGTGGTTATATATATTATTTATGGGAGTCACTCCTACCCTGAAAGTTTTGTATCAATTGGACATGTGGTTGCTGAGAAAAACGAGGTTTAGCCCGTACGGACGGACAACAGACAACCCGAAAAAATAATGACTCCGGCCACCTTCGGGGGCGGAGGCATAACAATTTGATTTCTTCAAAATGCCAACAGGATTACAACAGCGTCGGGTACCCCTGCTCATATTTTATATAGTAAGATGTGAAAAGCAGTACTACTGTTGAGACAAACCTGGGATGTGGCTCGGTTCTGGTCCAAGCGAGTTAAACAGGAGAAGTTTTGTGGAGGGATGGTTGGAGCAGATTTCATGGCAATCAAGCAGTTTGTATTTGCAGGATTTCCAACGACCAACACCTGCCAGGAAAAAGAATCAAATGTCCAGAAGAATGCATGGGGAAAAAAAACAAAAAAAAAAACAAGAAAGTCACCAGGGTAGATACATTATTGGAGATCTGAGAACCAGGTTAGACTCAATCCACCCACCAACCGACAACACCGCAACAATGAAAAACAGGTAATCCCATAAATTTCAACCATATACCATACATAATGAAAAATACATCAACAATGGCTTGTAAATAGTAAAAGTAAACCTGTCAAATAGTTATTACTTTAATTTATATTTAAACTCGCACGATACCCATTACCGACCTGATACCCATTACCGACCCGTATATCAATTTAATTGTGCTTATAAAAGGTAGCATTTGCTGTTAAGTTACCGGATAATGTCACAACAACGACGACTGCAAGAATAGGAGCGACATTGGGGGAACAGCAGAAAAAAATGTAAAGGGATGAAGCCAAGAGCAGGCGTTGGGACCTCTCTTGAGCTGCCAGGCTGTTCCAAGAAGTGCACACCATTTAAATCCAACAGTCACCAGGAAGAAGAGATTGGGGTCTTCTGGATGCAAACGTAAAGGTTTTGTGACAATTATTCCTCTATAATAATTCCTCACTACTCTATATCGACTAAGGCGTTTCATCCCAACCCCAAAAACATAACAGTAATCATGTTGACAGTGCGTACTCAGCTTCTTCGTCCCTCCAACCTTTCCTGTCCTTCAACCAGTCTCAGCCTGGAGTTCCCATCTTCATTATCTGTGGCGCAGCTTTAACGGCCGATTTGGGTCCTTCTATGCTTCAGTGATTCCCCTTCCGAGAACTTGTTGAACGTGACAGATTGACTGCCTCGCGGTGTGACCATTTGTGCACTCCTCCAGACTTTAATCTTCCAACGGGGCTCACCCACTGACCTTTCACCCATTTATGATCCTCTGGGTTTAATGTGTAAACTGCTTGGTTAAGCAGAGTTGACACGTTGAGTCATGAGTTATTGCTATCGTATAGCTGCATTGCTGTGACGGTCAAACTTATTTAATTCAGGGGTTCCGAGGAAAGTCAGCAATTGTTATATTTAATTAGTATTATTGTGCTTAAGGTAGACATTAGTGATTAATAAATAGTTCTAATAACATTACTCTTGTCTGCTGTCATATGTTGGTTTCACCTTTAAAACAACAAGGGCACACAAGTGTCTTTATTGAGATCATTTCATGATGGCCTCCGGGCTACCGGTGTACTCGCTTGCAAACTGCCCACCTCCCCTACCCCCACCCCTGATGCACAGACAAGGTGAAAAGACTACACAAACTATAAAACATGATTAATACTCTCCAACTTTGCCAGAATGCACAAACAAAAAAGAAATAAAAAACAAAAAGCCCCAAAACGAGTAAAATCAGAAATATTAATGAAATTTGACAACTTTATCACACCGTACCCAATGTTGGTTTAGCATAAACGTTGAGCCTAATTGTAGGCCTTTGAGAATACCTCAAACCATGTGCAATGCAGAAAACACTCTGGAATGGACATGGATAACTGACACGATAAACATCAAACTTGTGGTTAAAATAGATGACACGAGGTTATGATCACCTTTAAAAACAAGACCCAAAGTATAACATCGGCATAGCCGGGCTTGTTTGATACTTTAGTTGGAGGACAGCATGACCTGGGTGGAGATACCAGTTAGCAAATAATGTAAATATTAAATTATTTTGCGGTACTCAGTCTCTAAGCTGTCTGTCACCATGGAAGTGAAGAAATTGCATTGATACACTGGTTTATTCAGTTAGTCAACACTATCAGTGACCTCAGCACAATCCCAACACACACCACTGTGTGTTACAGAATGAGGTGTTTTACGGCGGCCAGAGTGCAAATCCTGCCACCAATCTCCTTGAGGACCCAGTGACTTGGTACTCATTTTGCTGACCTCTGAAGGATGACAGGCTGAGTCAACCCCACCTGGTGTTAATTTAACAGCTGATCGGGATTCAAACCCAGGACCAAGCCTTCCACCCTAACCGTTAAGCCAACACCAGGCTTAGGGTGGTTGGAGGAAGTCATAAGAAATGCTTCAATGTTTGAAGAGCCCTTAATCAAAGTTTTAATTATGTATGATGTGGGGGGCATGCATCCCCCCCCCCCCCTCCACCCCCCACCCCACCAGTCATAATTTCAGCTCCCCCAAATCATCAAGTGTGATCATTTGCCCCAACCAGGTATATAACGTATATATGGTGGCAAAGTTCAGACATATATATGGTGGCTGCCATCTTGGATTTTGACGTGGCGACCCAATTTTCAATAGCCTTCTTCCTTATGCCTGGATACACCCACACACCAGATTAGAAGTTGGTACTTCGCTTATTTTTCAAGATATTCTGCTCAAAGTTCAGACATACATGGCGGCGGCCATCTTGGATTTTGACGTGGCGACCCAATTTCCAATAGCGTTCTTCATTATGCGTAGATACACCCACACACCAGATTAGAAGTTAGTAGTTCATTTATTTTTTAAAATATTCCGCTCACAAGGTTCAACGCACGCATGCATGCACACACGGACGGAGGGGAAAACCATAGTCCCCCTTTCGCTCCGCGGTGCGACAGGGGACAAAAATAGTGCAAACAAAGTAGAGATGTTGACATACCTTGACAGTCTTCTTGGCATACATATTCAAGGCAGCTCCTTGGTTCTCAAATATTTTCACATTTGCCTTGAGCAGGTCTTTCCGCTCCATGCCATCGCGCCGTGGCATAGCTCCCACCAAAAGTGCTGCGTCAATGTCTTTGAAAGCAACTTCCACGTTGTCCGTTGGAATGATCTCTGTCAGTAAAATGCGCCGATTATGAAAATCACATCTGTACAAAACTACTTAATATGACAATTTAATATTTACAGTCGTTACAGGAGTGACAGTTAAAGTACTCGCCATCACTGCCAAAATTTATTTGACCACACAGTTGTTGAGAGTTGTTATACATTGAAATATCAAAAAGTGTCTAAAATATTCTTCAATTCTTTTTTTTCTCCACAAGATCAAGATTAAAGTGCAAGGTAATGAATAATATAAACTGAGGTCAGTCAGGCACAGTGACAACATGGTTACAAGCAAGGGAACAAATAGGAAAAAGAGGGAGATCAGAAATCCATTGAACAATGTTCTGATTTTAGGAAAAGCTGCGTTTTTTTTTTAAAGAAAGTTAGAACTACAGTGTGACGTTGTCTCGTGTGACGCTGGCTTTGGAGGCTATAAAGCCGGCCCAGGAGAGGTCATGGCTGATGGGAAGGCCAAGAAGTTTGGGACTGAACCTTTTCCACTGGCTGACTGGAAATATACAGGTGGGTTAATCTATATTATGAAATACGAGTGTCCACTGTCCAGCCATCCATCCCAAAACTACTCCCTCACTTTTGGGGATAGCCCCACCAAACCATCTGTATAATATTTTGGGGTCCCAGCGGATGTCGTAAGGCAGGTCGGAGGTTTCATAAATTCATCAATAAAATTATGATTTTGAAATGCTATCGTTAGGGAGTGTGTCTCCCGAATCTGGAAGTCAACAGATTACGATGATTCGCTGGTTTGATAATAGTTTTACATTATAGTTTGCCATATCAATACTATAGTATTAACTTGCGATTGCAATTATGCTGTTTGGAATTAAAATAGAGATATTGAGTTTTAATGAATGAGGAAATGATGCGACTATGATAGTATGACCGTGACATTCGCAGATTCTCCATTTGCCCAAAATGGAGAATGGAGCCCAGAAAGACCAGAATAGAGGGGATAAACAAATTCACCCCTCTCCCTCCTACACCATTGCAGGATATAAATCCAGATACCATGAACTGACAACTGAAATCATAGCAGGATGCCAGAAAGAATAAAAATGTATACGAGACATTTGGTGAGATTCCCTCAACTCTTTTACTTAAGACATCCATGCAGCTATTGTTACAGAGAACAAGCAGCATGTCCAGGGTGCAATGACGTGAACAGAAGCTAAAATGGCGATCAAAGATCAGAGTTAGACGTGAGTCTTGAGGTCTGTTGCAATTAAATTCCATTACTTTGCTTATGACATAGAAGAGCGACTGGTCGAATTTAGAGGGTCAGCTTTGACACCATTCTTAAGAACCGAGGTAACGTTGGCAATTTGCCATTATGCAAGCATGCAGCCCTCAGAGAATGACCTGAAAAGGGGAGAGAAAGAGCAGAAGTCAAAGCAGATGACAAGATGAGTATTGACACATGATGCCATCACGACCAGTACCAGTGGAGTCAATTGTGGCTCAATTTCCTCCACCTTGCCGTAGGGAGGTTTACATGCTGCAGGATGTTTTCAGTGATGAGGGATTGGATGACCACAGGAAGAGGGATTCAGGATCTTGCCTTTTTGCGAAAGACAAAACTGGTTTAGAATTTGAGGGAAAGAATGCAGGTGTAAAGTGTGACGCAGGTTCAGGTTGGCTTTTGCAGGAAGGCACACTGTTATGGAAAATGGCTGACCACATGGGTCATTGTATCGGGACAAACTTTAGGCAGGGTAGGTGAAGGAATGAAAGCATGAACTAGTGAAGAGAATTTCAGGCACTGTCTACAGCCAGAGATGGAGCTAGTTGATCTTTCAGCAAGAGATGGTGGCCTGCATACGCGAACAATTGCCCCAATTAAACTACCAGACAAATTTCCTCAAGACCAGCAGAAACTCTGCAGAGTACATGAACCAAGGGGTCAAAAGGAGCTGATGAAGAGCAGGAAACTTGAGGGAAAGATGACCATGATCAGGTCAAGCAGAGAGAATCCAAGAGGTTGGGTAAGGCCTAACCCTAAAGTGTCAAAAATAAATAAATAAAATAAATTTAAAAAAATAATATTTTAAAACATGAAACGTTCTGAATTGGCAAATGATGTCTTCCTTTTTTCACTGAACGAAAAACTGTCACAAAAGGATCATTGTTACACTGTCTGAACAAAATCTTAACACGTTTCTTTAATCCGGCAAGTAGTTAGTCCAAGTCTATTTTTCAACCCCCCCCCCCCCCCCACCCCCTCTCCTACCCCACCCAGAGATGTAACCCAAACCCTGGATTACAGAGAATGTCAATTTAATTGTTGGCCAATAAATGTCACATGAGCACGAGGTAGTCATACCATGCAAAAGAGGCAGGGAACAGTCTTGCAGTTCCATGAACACACCCTCCAATACACTCATCATTGGTTTGATGTCTAGTAGCACCAATGAAATGGGCTGGTAAAGAAAGGGGAGGGTTAGGGGAGTAGGGAGTGGTAAAAAAAAATAGATATGGGTGAAATAAGAAAAAGAAGGCTGGAAAGAGGATCTCAAGTTCAAGAAAGAAAACCATCATGGAGTACAGCAAGACTAAATATGTAGATATGGCACTGGGTTAAAAAATAATAAAAACAAATGGCTACCCCATCAAATGTGTGAAAAATAATAAGCTTAAAAGCAACTATTGAGGTGGAGTCACCTGTATATTAAAGTAGCGGCAGTTTTCTGTTAATCTTTCTCTTTCCACCCATTGGTTGGACAGCTGGCCTGACCACCCACAATGACATTAGTAGGAAGGCTGACTCCACCCATCAGCATTTTGATTTTCATGCAGTTTAGGTCGAACACATCATCGAACCTGTCATATTTACAACTGCCATGCCCGACCTTTACATTGCCAAAACAAACTTCTGGGAGCATGCGATGGAGTGCTTCGTTGCCTATACACCACCCAACAAAGGAAGTTTAGTTCCATGCATCCATGCTCATAAGACTTTGAGCATTTTTTAACCAACTGGAATTTTTTTTTTTTTCACAACCAACTAGAACGGCACTCCAGAGTGCAAACCTCCACCAGGCTGAACAGTTTACGTTTTGTAGCCCATTGAAATTGCCGGCACTGGATCCGGACCTGAACCAAAACCTAATTGACTTGTTCTTGTTACCTATCAAACTCATCCATCTTGTCTTGTCAGAATCCATCCATAACTTTTTGAATTATCATGCTATACATCATTTTTGGTAATTGTATGAAGTTGGTGTAATTGTATCAAGATGTCTGTTTTTAGACATTTTCTCCAAAACCTATCAACAAAAAAAAATAATAATAATAATTGGAAGAAAAAAAAAAACATGAAACTTGGCATAAGTCATCAACTCCCCGTGGGGTAGATAGGGTGATGTAATCGGTGAAGTGGTATTCCTGCCATAATTGGTTGAATTTAAATCCTTATCCAAAAATATGAAAAACTTCATACATCCGATATATGACCCAATGTGAGTAAATAATTAAATTCAAGACGTACATAATATAACCCATTCCAGGAAACTATGTGACATGATAGGGTGCAAGGATGATTATGGGTATACAACAACAACAACAACGATGATGATTATGGGTATATGGGCCATAATAGTAGCATATTCAGTTAATGATGGTATTTGTGTTCAGAATGAACGTGCCAGGCGAAACTATGCATTCTGTGAGTGTCATTCTTGTTGCGCATTAGCTCCAGTTGGACGTACTCCAAAAGGGGGCTTATGGATTGGGTCTTGTCCATCCTGTGGGTCCGCAACCATATCTCAGGTGTATGAACCTATTTTGTTCATACTTGGCACAAAGACAATACATAATGGTATACATATGCACACAATTTTGTTTCGTGATGTGATCAAAGATGGCCGACTGGCGGCCATTTTAGTTTAAAAGGTGTGTGTGTATATATATATATATATATATATATATATATATATATATATATATATATATATATATATATATATATATATATATATATATATAGTTACAGACGCGGTTTTGGATGTTAGTTTACCGAGCGGTTTGGTATGACCGCGTCTGCACAGTTTACCCGATTATACTCGAACGTTGGCCGAGTCGCGCTACGCTAAATCAATTAAGGAAAGCACACAACGGCTGGGTTAGATGACACGACACCAGGGGTACAGTTCTCAAGACCTCCGGAGGAGGTTATAATATGGGATATGCGGAACGTTTAGATTACAAGGACAAGAGGGACAGCATCGGAAGGTGGGCACTTAATCACGGTCTTATAGTAGCCCCGACAGACCACAGATAAACAGGACAAAACTGACTCACACAGGGATTGATGGCAAGGAAGGGCAGGTAGTCGAGGCTCAAGGTGCACCTTGGCTCAGGGGCAGAATCGACCCGGTCCGGTCCAGAGATGCGGGAGGTCTCTCAGCGCTCGGAGGTGGCGACTTCTCTTTCCAAGCTGGGGGGCGCATCTGACGTCACCTCCGGTAAGTGGCTGCGTATATCCAGCGGGGAGTGACACGCCCTCGGCTCGTTAGCTCCGCCCCAGATGGAATCGGCCCGTTGCTTCTTATTGGGTGCGGGGGGTTACCGGGCTCCACCCTTGACGAGGGGCCGACAGTCAGCCCCTTCGTGGTAACCCCGTCGGCGCACATGGGCAATGGCGGCTAACCAAGCCGGAGTGAGGACGCACACTCCCCGCGCGCTGTTGTTGTAGTTGTTGTTGTTGTTGTTGTTGTTGAGGAAGATGGGAGGAGGTATGGGGAGGTCCTAAACTCACTACTGGTGCCATACAATCACATTCTGGTGCAACGAAGAGTCAGAATTAATGGAAACGAGTCCTTAACTGACATAGACTAAGAATAACTAGCAAGATGTCCTATAGTTGTCTACGTGAGATGCGGTGAACCTGGGCACGACATTTAATGGGGGAAAAAGGGGAAGGTCGGTTCTACAGAGTGTTGTTTACAGACAATGGGACTAGGGAATGGGGGATAGTTGGGGAGTATTGGGGAAATAGGGGAAT